>NC_090732.1:74232024-74347024 GCF_036898095.1 Palaemon carinicauda
AATAGTGTGCCTGCGTGTACCCTCAAGCAACAGTAGAACACCATTATCTTCTGTGTGGAGGAAAGTTAAAAAGGCAACAGGCAAATTCACCCCCAACCCACCACCAGTGTTGGACGTGAATGATCAGTATGCGACTTCAGCAACTGAGGTTAGCAATGCCCTTGCTGATCATTTCTCAAATATATCATGCAAGTGTGAAGTAGCTCCTAGTCACCAGTATAGGAGCATGGAAGAAAAGAAAGTTTTAAATCTTACAACAGGAAGTGAAGTCATACAATTCTCCTATTACAGATAGAGAATTTGATTCTGCACTTGCTACTTGTAATGGTACACCCCCAGACCTGATGGAATTCCATATGCAATGACTAAACATTTACCTCACCTGTTAATACCAAATTATTTATTTTAAGCATTATTAACAGAATATGACATGATTATAATTATTCAAGTGTTTGGGAACTAGCTATTATTTTAGCCTTTTTAAAACCTGGTAAAGATAATTTTTAGTTGCAAACTATAGAACAATTGCATTGACATCTTGCTTATGTAAGATCATGTAGAAGATGGTCAGTACAGATCTAATGTGGTACTTGGAAAAGAAGGGTATTTTATCACCTATCCACTGTGGCTTTAAAAAAATGCATTCAACGCCTGATATCATGATACGACTGAAATCTTCTATTTGTTGAAGCCTCTGCCTTCATATAGCGTAATGTAAGTTTTTTTTTTTTTTAAAGGCATGTGATACTGCATGGAGATATGGTATACCTGAAACCATTCATAAATTGGGGTTAAGAGGAGAGCTACCATTATTCATTGAAACATTTCACACATTTTTTCAAGTGAGAGTAGGGTAAACTATCAGAGAGGGAATGTCAAGAAGAGGAGTTCCCCAGGGTAGTGTGCTAAGTGTAACCCAGTTTGCATTAGTCAATAATGGAATATCCTCCATCATTCCCCAATATATTCTCTCAAAACTTTGTGGATGATTTCTCCATATCATTTGTTGGAGCTAGAATGGGAAGGGTTGAGAGAAAACTACAACTCACAATTGACAAAATTATTCTGTGGGCTAATATGAATGGATTTAAGTTTTCAACAAGCAATAGTTATACGAAAAACTGTATCTATAGTACATTTTTCAATTTTTTTATTTTTCTGGTTTCCTTGTATTTTGACTGATACGCAGTAAGATTAAAGGATCTTATTATTTAATTAATTGCATAAGCCTTGCTGTGTGCTTTAAATAGTTCGAGACATCATTTATATACCTTAATGAGCGTAACTACCTTGAATGCTAGTTACGCGTTTTATCGCCACCGCCGCTTAAAACTACTGTTTACCTTGGCGAAGGTTATCCAAGACGGGGCAGATTCCTTCCACTCTTCATGGTGAACACAAGTGGCTAATATTCTTATAAATTGACGTGAATATTATTTTCAGTATTGCATGAAGTCGTGTGCTGTTTCACAGTGAGAATAACTTTGCCATGCGTTTCATGTAAGACTTCACGTTAATCATCCCTGCTTTCGTAATTACTGATGGGCGGGAAACGAGATCTGCTGCTACGTCCAAAGAAACTTTCCATCAAGATGTTATCAAGTTGGTGACCGTTGGATGGATTATTGCACCGGAATGGATTACGCACCTGAATGGATTACTCAACTGAACAAACCAGCGCAAGGCATTCTTTGAGGTAGGTCTCGTTCCGTTTGGCACACAGAACAAGACTTTAAAAGTTGCCCTATTATTTTAGTGCGCCTTCATCAAACTTCTAAAAATAATCTCGATTCCTTAATTATCTCTTTAAGTCAGTCAATTTTTTTTTACACTTGCGAGATCCTTTAATTAACTGTGATATTAAATTTCAGAAAACTTTTGTAACTTTGTCTTGTCACAGATATTGAATTTTGTCTCGTTGATTGACAGCTTTCTTTTGTTTTTTTAGGATTCGAGGTATTCGAAGTGTAGGGGGATTTGGTAACCAGTGCCAAGGGTACCAAACATCTGGGCGGCTTCGTTGTCTTCCTGGGAATGTAATAGTTCAAGATAGCTTTTTACCTTGCTGAAAGTGTTGCTTCAGATTCACCTAATAAATGCTTGAATTTTTTGCATTCGTATTTTTTTACATCTCTCTATTATTTTCGAATATGGCGACCGTGACAGGACTGATGAATTTGTTCAGTTTTCCGCCCAGATGTTTTTGCGTAAGTTAGGGATGAAAGTGAATATTTCGATATTTTTTAGCTTATTACATTTTTTGAGCGATTTTTGGCTCGTGTCGTTTTCAGTGTCGTGATATTTTTGGTATTAGACCTTTATTTCCAATTAATTTTGTTCGATTTTTCCTTTTCACAATGTCTAGTCAACTTAAAGTGCTTGTTAATTCTCGTAAGTATATACGAAAGTGTATTACCGAGAATCATCATAACATTTTTACGTTTCCTTCTATGTCTTTAGCAGAAAAGGGTAAATTAAAGTTGCAGTTTGAGAATTGGATGCACAGGTTGGAGGATTTAGATAAACAGATTTTATCACTGAAATATGAACAGTGGAGTACAGAGGAGGAGGAAGCAAAGTCTGAGCAAGAGTTACAGATGTGTCATAATTATGAAGACAAGCTTTTAGAATGTTTATTGGCTGTTGATTCTTCGAATGGTAAGTCATCTGTGCCATCTACTAGTGATCAAAGTGCAGCTCGTAGTTTGCTCAAGAGTCCAGTTGCTCCCCTTCCTACGTATGGTAGCTCTGAGGATGAAGACTTGGATAGGTTTCTTTGTGAATTTGAAGACACTATTAGTAAATTTAACTATCCAGAGTATGACAAACTGCTTTTGTTGAAACAACAGATTACTGGTAGGGCACTCATTTTATTAAACTCTTTAGAGGCTGATAAGCGAGGTTATTCTTTTGCCAAGGACTTGTTAATTAAAGCTTTTGCATCGAGTGATACTCAGAAATTCAATATTCTGAAACAATTGTCGGAACTTAGGCTTAATGATAGTGCTGACCCGTATGATTTCATTTCCAGAGTTCGTTTAATTGTTGAAAGGGTACGAAAGCTACAGATTGATATTGACTCAGTGCTTCAATATTTCATTTGGGAAGGAATGAATATATCCTTTAGGAATCAGTTTATCCAAATTACTAATAATCATAAACCAAAACTGAGTGATATTCTAGAAAATTATTTTGAAGCTACTGAGCGGTATTTGGCAAGCCAAAGGCAGGGAAAACCCAATCGCAAGAATGTGGCCCCAAAGGAAACTTATCAAATTTCTGCTGACAATGCCGCTTCTGCTATGGCCATTAATATAAAACCTGAAACAGGTAAGTCAAAAACCTTCAAGCCTTGCAGTATTTGTACTAAACTTGATGGCACTGAAGCAAATCATCCAATTTTTAAGTGTACAAAATATTGTTCACCCAGTTCTAAGCTTGATAAACTTGAAAACCTACGAGGCTGCATTAAGTGTTCAAATTTGAATCATGAGAGTAACGCTTGTAGGTATAGATTTCATAGTCGCTGTAAACACTGTGGAGATTGGCATTTTAATTTTTTGTGTCTGAAATTAGATGATAATGTTAAACAGGATGTTAAGTCTTTTCAGTCTAGCTCAAAAAGTGAAAAGAGTATGCCTAAAAAGGATGAAAAATCTCGTAAGCAAACCAATAGTAGTGTTGTTAATGTAACTGAAGCTTTTCAGGTAGACTCTGATGTAGAGTCCATTTTACCTACATTTACATGTAATATTGAGGGTAAACTGTTGATTAGAGGCCTTAAAGATAGTGGCTGTCAATCTAATTTTATTTCCAGTACAGTGGCTGAAAACCTGAACCTTAAGGTGATCAGGGATAATGTATCATTAACTTTGAATGGTATAAATTCTTCTCGGAAATATTTAACCAGGTTGGTAGAAGCCAATGTTGAAATTAATGGGGTTGTTAAAGTAGTTAAGGCTTTATGCATTCCAAGTATAAGTATTTCATTGAAGCTTCCTCAATTGGGTAAAGTTGTACAAGGATTCAAAGACAGAGGTTACATGTTAGCTGATAAGAACCTTTCATGTCATGATAACTTTATTGATAATGTCGACTTCATTCTAGGGTCAAAGTCATGCCACTGCTTACCTCAGAATGAGATTTTATTTGGGTTAAATAGAACTTCAGTTTATGCTGAAACCCAGGCAGGGATATTATTGCAGGGTAATACAGACCAACTCCTTCAAGATCTTCCTTATTTACCATATAAAGTTAGTAGTGGTAATATGGCTACAGTTCCAGAGTTCAATATTGATATGAATATTAACAGTTGTCTTTTATCTGACCTTACCATTGAAGAAAGTTTACTCCCTACAGAATTTTCCATATTGGACGAGAAGGGCAACCTTATAGAATCTCAGCTTGAAAAAGCATTAAACCATGTTTTGGAGGAGAATTGTTCCAGGTACACGAACATGAGTAACGGAGGCCCAGAAGCTGAAGATTCAGAGCTTAATAACAAGCTAGTAAAGTATGCCCTTGATAATATGGTAAGAAATGGTGATGGTAGGATTGTAGTCCCTCTTTTGTGGAATTTTAAGGTGGCTCATCTATTGGGTACAAATTATGAGTTGGCTTTAATGGTGTTAAAATCTAATTTGAAGAAACTTCAAAAAGACGAAAATAAATTATCCCTTATGGACAAAGTATTTAAAGACCAGTTAAAGAGTGGAATAATTCAGAGAATTGACAATCTTCCCCAGTTCCTAGAAGAACACCCAAGTCACAGTTTCCTTCCCCACATGGGTGTATTTAAATTGAACAGGGAAACTACTAAATGTAGAGTTGTGTACCTCTCTAATCTTTGCCAAAAGAGTAAGGGTGGGGGACTAACAATTAGTCACAACCAAGCCATTTTTCCAGGCCCTACTTTAAATCAAAAGATTGTAGCAGCATTATTGCATCTGAGGTTTGGATTTAATTTGCTGTGTTTCGATATTTGTCAGGCCTTTAATAATTTATCTTTAAACGACGTGGACAGTAATAGGTTACTTTGTTTATGGTTCCGTGATGTAGAAAAGAAAGACTATACTATTGTAGCTTTTAAGAATGTTAGGCTAAGTTTTGGATTAAGATGTAGTCCAGCACTGCTAATGTTAGCTTTGTATAAGATTTTGATCCTCGATATTGATGATGAAAGTAAGTCTCTGGTCGAACTAAAAAAACTGATATATCAGTTGAGTTATATGGACAACTGTGCCATTGCTTTTGATTCTTCTGCTGAACTTGAATGGGCCTATAAACAGGTTAAAGGTATTTTTGAACCCTACCATTTTAGGTTACAACAGTTCATAACAAATGATTCTAATTTGCAAGAAATCATAGATTCAGAGAATGAGGTTAAGACTGATAGGAACGTAAAGTTGCTTGGTTTAGTGTGGGATCGGGAAAAGGACTGTTTATCCACCAAGCCCATAAATCTTGACATTAAGGCCAATACCAAGAGGGAAGTTTTACGTACTATTGCGTCGCAGTATGATCTTTATAATTTTAATGGCCCTTTACTTAATAGAAGCAGGCTCTTCCTACACAGATTACAATGTGATCAACACTTGAGTTGGGATCAAGCACTGGATAAAGAACGTTCGAGAGAATGGCAAAATATTGCTAAGCAAGCAAATGCTGCTCCTGTCATCAAAGTTCCTAGGTTTGCGGGAAGCAGAGATGACACTTACAAGCTGATAGCTTATTCTGACAGTAGCAAATGTATATTTGGAGTAGTGATATACATACAGTGTATTTCCACAGGTAAGCTAAGTTTTGCTTTTGCAAAAAATCGTATGGTAGGAAAAAACCTTCAATCTAAAAGTATGCCTTCCCTTGAACTACAAAGTATTGCCTTAGCAGTGGAATGTCTCTTAGATTTATACAAAGAATTATCGGGTCCCTCTTGCATTAAACCTATTAAGATTCAGGAATTAAGGGTTTATTCAGATAGCCTTGTAGCTTTATCTTGGATATATTCGCACACTCACAATCTTGATAAACTACAGAAATGTTCTGTGTTTGTGAAAAACAGGTTACACGAGATTAGTGAACTGTGCTTAAAACACCCAGTTATATTTTCGTTTGTATCTGGAGAAGAAAATCCCGGGGATTGTATTACACGTTGTCTCTCTTATAAATCACTAATGAAAACTAACTACCTTACAGGTCCAGACCTTGTAAATGCTCCAAGAATGGAACATAGTAAGGATACTTTGGAGTTTGTAGTACCAGATCCCAAAATGGATATTCAGATACCAGTAAACAGTTTGGGTGCCTACATTAGTAGTAAGGATATAGAAATTGAACATTTTCAGATGACTTCAAGAGTTTCTAGCTTTCATAGATTAATTTTGATTTATCGCAATGTTTTATTGTTTGTCAATAAGCTGAAAATTAAGGTGATGGCTAGGGATCCTGACAAATTTAACCATTTAAAGGCTTTTCGCAGTGATCATAATTTTTTTGCAGAGGCTAGTAGATTGTTGCTGTCCAGGGACCAGGGATGTTATTTTGCTGAAGAACTTGAATATTTTAACTCGAGTGAACGTTTACTTAAGGACGTGCCAAGAATAGTTGGACAACTTAATATTTATATTGACAGAGAAGGACTGTTAAGAGTACGAAGTAAGCTGTCCAGACTTAAAGATGAAGGGAGGTATAGGTTTCCTATTTTGTTGTCTAAGGATAGTACTTTAACTACATTGATTATCAGAGATTATCATGAACGGTTTGCTCATGCAGGTGTGTATTCTGTCTTGTCAGAGATGCGTAAAATGTTTTGGATGTCTAAGTCTTATTCTACAGTTAAAAAGGTGTTGAAGTCTTGTGTTGTGTGTCGACGTTTTAATGAAAGGGCTATCAAGCTTAACCAGAACTCTTACAGAGATTTCAGAATTAATGCACCAGAAATTCCTTTCAGGTATATTTTTATGGATTATATGGGTCCATATTTTGTGCATATTAACAGTCAAAAGGTTAAAGTCTGGTTATTATGTATAACTTGTAATTGGAGTAGGGCAATTAATTTAAAACTTTGCTATGACTTGTCGGTAAAGGAGTTCTTAAGAGCCTTCCAGTTACATTGTTTTGAGTTTGGTTTGCCAGAGTTATGCATTTCCGACATGGGCACTCAACTAGTAGCTGGAGCCAACATAATCATGGACTTTCTAAGGGATCCCGAGGTCAAGCTGTATTTGGAGGAAAATGGAGTCAAGCCGATTCAGTTTGAACATTTTTTCAAAGGTCAGAGCCAACTTGGATCGATGGTAGAGACTTGTGTTAAGATGACCAAGAAGCTCGTCTATGGTTCTATAAAAAATAATGTACTGAAGGTAAGGGACTTTGAATTTTTGATTGCTCAGACTGTACATTTAGTGAACAGAAGGCCTATTGCTTTCAAAGAGGCTTTGCGTGTGGAAAATTTAGACGCATCAGTTCCTCAGCCTATTACCCCTGAGAGCTTGATTCGTGGCTATGACCTTACTTCTGTTAATATAATTCCCGATTTACAGAGGATACCAGAGATTGCAGATGATCCCACCTATACTCTTAACAAGTCAAGCAAAATTAAAAACTGCTTTTCTCATTTGAGAAAGGTTAGGAATAATCTTGTGGATTTGTATCATTCGGAGTTCCTGGCTACATTAACTCAGCAAGCTGTTGACAAAAAGAACAGATACCTTCCTGTTAAACATACCTCTTTACAGAAGAATGATATTGTTTTAATAAAAGAACTCTATTGTAAGCCTAACCAGTATCCTATGGGTTTGGTTAAGGAAGTGACTGTCAATGATATTGGAGAAGTTACTGGTGCTGTTGTGTTGAAGGGCAAGACAAGAGAAATTACTAAGAGACACGTTTCTAACCTTATATTTCTTTTAAGGCCTGAGAACCAAATTGAGCAAGACAGTGTTGCTGAGAAGCCTATTGATGATAATTTGCAGGGTCAGACTCGACGCGTATGTAAACCTAGAGTTGCTGCTGAAAGGTGTAAACGGAAAAATAGGAAACTCTTAGGTTTCGAGTAGTTGATCTTGTAAACTTTTGGTTATGGTTTTTAGCTTTAAGGCAATTTGTTTGTTGTCGCTCGGGTATTGAATTAATTGGTATTTATGATTAAATTATTCAATAATTTAATGTTTTGTGGGGAGTATACGAAAAACTGTATCTATAGTACATTTTTCAATTTTTTTTATTTTTCTGGTTTCCTTGTATTTTGACTGATACGCAGTAAGATTAAAGGATCTTATTATTTAATTAATTGCATAAGCCTTGCTGTGTGCTTTAAATAGTTCGAGACATCATTTATATACCTTAATGAGCGTAACTACCTTGAATGCTAGTTACGCGTTTTATCGCCACCGCCGCTTAAAACTACTGTTTACCTTGGCGAAGGTTATCCAAGACGGGGCAGATTCCTTCCACTCTTCATGGTGAACACAAGTGGCTAATATTCTTATAAATTGACGTGAATATTATTTTCAGTATTGCATGAAGTCGTGTGCTGTTTCACAGTGAGAATAACTTTGCCATGCGTTTCATGTAAGACTTCACGTTAATCATCCCTGCTTTCGTAATTACTGATGGGCGGGAAACGAGATCTGCTGCTACGTCCAAAGAAACTTTCCATCAAGATGTTATCAAGTTGGTGACCGTTGGATGGATTATTGCACCGGAATGGATTACGCACCTGAATGGATTACTCAACTGAACAAACCAGCGCAAGGCATTCTTTGAGGTAGGTCTCGTTCCGTTTGGCACACAGAACAAGACTTTAAAGTTGCCCTATTATTTTAGTGCGCCTTCATCAAACTTCTAAAAATAATCTCGATTCCTTAATTATCTCTTTAAGTCAGTCAATTTTTTTTTACACTTGCGAGATCCTTTAATTAACTGTGATATTAAATTTCAGAAAACTTTTGTAACTTTGTCTTGTCACAGATATTGAATTTTGTCTCGTTGATTGACAGCTTTCTTTTGTTTTTTTAGGATTCGAGGTATTCGAAGTGTAGGGGGATTTGGTAACCAGTGCCAAGGGTACCAAACATCTGGGCGGCTTCGTTGTCTTCCTGGGAATGTAATAGTTCAAGATAGCTTTTTACCTTGCTGAAAGTGTTGCTTCAGATTCACCTAATAAATGCTTGAATTTTTTGCATTCGTATTTTTTTACATCTCTCTATTATTTTCGAATAATAGTACTGTTGTCCATTTCTGTTGTATTTGGGGAGTACATCCAGACCCGGATCTATACATCAAAGGTCAACGGATCATGTGTAAGTGAAGCTAGGTTTTTAGGATTTATATTTGATTTAGGTTGACATGGATTCCTCACTTAAAAGCACTAAAAGTAAAATGTCTTGATGCTTTGAAGCTTTTAAAAGTTTTGTCCCAAATATAATGGGGGCAGATCGCAAAACTATTTCAAAGCTATACAAGGCCTTAAATTTTTCAAAAATTAGTTACAGTTGTGAAATATACTCCTCAGCCACCCCAAACAAATTAAAGATTTAGATTCTATACACCATACTGTTATCAGATTGGCAACAGGAGCATTTAGAACTCCACCTATCCAAGCCTCCTTGTTGACGCTGGAGAATTACAGTTAGACCTTTACCAAATGTCTTTTTGTAATTCGGTATTGGTTTAAGTTGCAAAGACTTCCTAATTCTTTAGCCTGTCAGACTGCAAGTCTTGTAAAGCACACAACATACTTTGAGTTGCTCCCAAAATCTCTTCAACCTTTTGGTTTTAGGGGGAAACAGTTGATACACAGACTTGATATACAGTAATTAGAAGCATGGTGCTTCCATTTAAGGTTTCATCAACACCACCATGGAAATTATCGGAGGTATCTTTTTGTGAATATTTTATTAGTTAAAAAGAATATGACTGACTCAGAAAGTTAGGTCCCTTTTTATGGAATATGTTGCAGAATATAGTGAATCGACTTTTATATATACTGATGTCTCCAAATTTGATAACGACGTTGGATTTGGAGTATATAGTAATGCTTTTAATTGTAGAGGTGCACTTCTTCTAACAGCTTCCATATTTACTGCTGAAATGTATGGCATACTGACCGGCATTGAGAAAATAGTGTTAGAGGTGGAGGGCAGGTTTACCATTTTTAGTGATGCAAGGAGTGTCCTTCAAGCTTTAGAAGTTTTTAATTCCAGCAACCTTTTTAGCTTTAATTCAGTAGCAGGTCTTCTGAAAGTTATTCAACTTTAAAAATATCTTTGCTTTTATGGTTTCAATTGAATATTCTTTTATTCTTTATTTATAATAAATGATATTGGCATCAATGACCTTAGATGTCAGGATGCCAGAAAACCTCAAATCAATCACAAATCTGTTCATCAAGTCTCCTCCTCCGTTCACTCACTTTTAGATGATGTTCCCGTCACATCCTCAGGAATAGGTGAAACTCCTCATTATCTGGAATAAATTGAGGGCAATGCTTGAGAAAGACTTGCAGAAGTCGTCCAAGATGGCTCTCCTGGCTTCTACAGCCGTCTCTTTCAGGTAAGACAAAGTGATGTGTTGATAAAGACGGGTAAACGATTTCTCTCCCTTGAACAAGTCTGTTCTACAAACTCCATTCAGGATGGAAATGGCGAGCTTGGTCTGTGCCACCATCACTTCAATGGTGGAGAAAATCCAACATATCATCTGAGCTAAGAGCTTTTTGTGAGGCTCCGCTCAGATGTTTGGATATTGCGGTAGATCCTCTGTAGCTGTCTACCAGTAAAGTAGGCCACCCTATGCAATTGGTGTCATATATGAGCCAGTACTCTGGTTCGAGCCCTCTGCAACTAATAGGTGATTTCTACATCTGGTATTGCTAAGAGAACCTCCCCTCAGTATGGAGTCAACGACTACTGTTCAACCTTAAGCAAGTATATAGACTGAAAGGCCTGGACCTTTCCTTCTCTTGAGAACTGTACATGCTTATGGGGAGTTTCAAGCAGTTCTCTCCACTTGGGCCGTTACCAGAGTTCTCATCTCTTCTTTCTTCCCCTCCCTTGGAGTCCTAACAGCTGCATCTTATGGGAGCTGGAATGGATGATCAAGACAGGTAAGGTACTTTAATACAAACATCCTTACTTTACATTGGTTTTATTGAAATATCCTCCATTCTTCTTTACAAGTGGAAGGATGGAAAAATGTATGCATTTCCATCAATTTTATAAATGCAATATGATAGAAACAAAATCCCTCTGGATGGATGTTCTCCCATAACCGTCCATTTTACATATGGGAAGCCTAGTTAAAAGGTCTAAGTGGAGTCTTGACTTCACTCCTCTTCAGGACTAAAGTACAGTGTCCTCCCCCAGGTCAGAAAACCAGCTAGTTTAATCATATAGGGACTTGTAATTACTCAGGATAATTAAAGATCAAAGGATTTTATTACGTATAGAAACAAATCGCAAGTTTTTTAATAAATTTGTATTTTTCCCAACCATACTTTTGAGTTGTACAATCATATTTATAAGTGACGATACTGTGTATTTTTATTATAGCTCACAAGTGAAAAGAATTATTTCTATTTTCTCATTAGATCTATTTAAATTATAAGAATAAATCAGTACATACTGTATATCAAGAATATATCTAATATAAAATGTAAAAAATCTTCACTAGTAAGAACTTTGCTATCTGCAGTATTATGCCATGAAATCAAACACAGCATTTTGAAATATGAATGATAAAATCAGGGCTACCATTCACATGTGGTGCTGGGGGGAGAGTGACTGCTCCCCACACTCTAGTTTTTGGGTGTTGGAATGTGCGTGGAGGTAGTACAAGAGAGAGTAAAAGATGTGAGATTGGAGGTATGTTTAGGAATAGAAGGATGGATATATTGGCTTTGTGTGAGACAAAGATAAAAGGGAAAGGTGAAGTGATGTTCGGTGAAATGTCTGGGGAAGAGCAAGAGAAGGTGTGGCGTTATTGCTGAGTGAATGGATGACAGGTAAAGTAGTGGAATGGAAGGAGATATCATCTAGGTTAATGTGGGTAAGGGTTAGGTTGGGTAGGGAATGTTGGGCTTTTATCAGTGCGTATGGGCCAGGTTGTGAGAAAAGTGAAGAAGAGCGGAATGAGTTCTGGAATGAATTAACTAGGTGTGTAGAAGGACTGGGTAGAAGGAATTATGTAGTTGTCATGGGTGACTTAAATGCTAGAGTGGGCACTGGAGAGGTAGAAGGTGTCATTGGGAAGTATGGCGTACCATGTGAAAATGAGAGTGGTGAGAGACTGGTAGATATGTGTGTTGAGCAAGAGATGGTGATAAGTTCTAGCTTTTTCAAAAACAAAGATAAAAACAAGTATATGTGAGTAAGGGTGGCAAATGGAAAGGTGGTAGAAAGGGCGTTAATGAATCATGTGTTGATAACTAAAAGATTGTTTGGAAGATTGAAAGACGTGCACATGTTTAGGGGTATAGCTAACGGTATGTCTGATCATTTTTGGTGGAAGGAAAATTAGTTGTAGCAAAAGAGTTGGGGAATAGAGTAGGTGGATGTAAAAGGGAGCTAGTGACGGTTGAAGAGCTAATAAAACCGGGGGTAAAATGTAAATATCAAGAAAAGGTGAAAATGGCATATGATGAAGTGAAAGTAAGAGAAATTGGTAATTTAGAGGAGGAGTGGAAGTTAGTAAAAGAAACTTTTGTAGGGATTACAAGTGATGCCTGTGGCAAGAAGTTTGTTGGAGGCAGCATGAGGAAAGGCAGTGAATGGTGGAATGAAGGAGTAAAGGTAAAAGTGGAAGAGAAAAAGAGGGCTTTAGAAGAATGGCTGCAGAGTAATAGTGTAGAGAAGTATGAAAAATATGGAGAGAAAAATTTGGAGGTAAAGTGCAAGGTAAGTGAGGCAAAGAGGGCAGCTGACCTGAGGTGGGGTCAGGGAATGGGCCATTCATATGAAGAGAATAAGAAGAAGTTTTGAAAAGAAGTGAAGAGAGTAAGGATGGCTGGTTCAAGAATTGAAGAGACAGTGAAAGATGGAAATGGAAGGTTGTTAAAAGGAGAGGAGGCAAGGAAAAGGTGGGCGGAGTATTTTGAAAGTTTACTGAATGTTGATGATAATAGGGAGGCAGATATAATTGCTGTTGCAGGTGTTGAGGTGCTGGTGATGGGAGATGAGAATGAGAGAGAGATTACAAGAGAGGAAATGAGGAGAGCACTAGATGAAACGAGAGTAGGAAAAGCATCTGGTATGGATGGCGTGAGAGCTGAGATGTTGAAAGAAGGGGGTGTGACTGTACTTGAATGGTTGATGAGATTGTTTAATATGTGTTATGTGTTGTTAATGGTACCAGTAGATTGGGTATGTGCGTGTATTGTACCACTATACAAGGGTAAGGGAGATGTGCATGAGTGTTGTAATACGAGGGGTATTAGTTTGTTGAGTGTAGTTGGAAAAGTGTATGGTAGAGTACTGATTAATAAGATTAAGGATAAAACCGAAAATGCAATCTTAGAAATACAGGGTGGTTTTAGAAGAGGTAGGGGTTGTATGAATCAGATTTTTACAGTTAGGCAGATATGTGAGAAATATTTAGCAAAAGATAAGGTTGTGTATGTTATGTTTATGGATCTGGAGAAAGCGTATGATAGAGTTGATAGGGAAGCAATGTGGAATGTGGTGAGGTTATATGGAGTTGGTGAAAGGTTGTTGCAAGCAGTGAAGAGTTTCTACAAAGGTAGTAAAGCATGTGTTAGGATAGGAAATGAAGTGAGCGACTGGTTTCCAGTGAGAGTGGGACTGAGACAGGGATGTGTGATGTCACCGTGGTTGTTTAATTTGTATGTTGTTGGAGTGGTGAGAGAGGTGAATGCTCGAGTGCTTGGACGAAGATTGAAACTGGTAGACGAGAATGACCATGAATGGGAGGTAAATCAGTTGTTGTTTGCGGATGATACTACACTGGTTGCAGACGCGGAAGAGAACCTTGGCCGATTAGTGACAGAATTTGGAAGGGTGTGTGAGAGAAGGAAGTTGAGAGTTAATGTGGGTAAGAGTAAGGTTATGAGATGTACGAGAAGGGAAGGTGGTGCGAGGTTGAATGTCATGTTGAATGGAGAGTTACTTGAGGAGGTGGATCAGTTCAAGTACTTGGGGTCTGTTGTTGCAGCAAATGGTGGAGTGGAGCAGGTGTGCGTCAGAGAGTGAATGAATGATGCAAAGTGTTGGGAGCAGTTAAGGGAGTAGTAAAAAATAGTGGGTTGGGCATGAATGTAAAGAGAGTTCTGTATGACAAAGTGATAGTACCAACTGTGATGTATGGATCATAGTTGTGGGGAACGAAAGTGACGGACAGACAGAAATTGAATGTGTTTGAGATGAAGTGTCTAAGTTGTATGGCTGGTGTATCTTGAGTAGACAGGGTTAGGAACAAAGTAGTGAGGGTGAGAACGGGTGTAAGAAATGAGCTAGCAGCTTGAGTGGATATGAATGTGTTGAGGTGGTTTGGCCATGTCGAGAGAATGAAAAATTGCTGTCTGCTAAAGAAGGTGATGAATGCAATAGTTGATGGGAGAAGTACAAGAGGAAGGCCAAGGTTTGGGTGGATGGATGGAGTGAAGGAAGCTCTGGGTGATAGGAGGGTAGATGTGAGAGAGGCAAGAGAGCGTGCTAGAAATAGGAATGAATGGCGAGCGACTGTGACGCAGTTCCAGTAGGCCCTGCTGCTTCCTCCGGTGCCTTGGATGACCGCGGAGGTAGCAGCAGTAGGGGATTCAGCATTATGAAGCTTCATCGGTGGTGGATAATGTAGGAGGGTGGGCTGTGCCACCCTAGCAGTACCAGCCGAACTCGGTTGAGTCCCTTGCCAGGCTGGGAGGAACATAGAGAGGAGATGTTCCCGTTTTTGTTTTATTTGTTTGATGTCGGTTACCCCCCTAAATTGGGGGAAGTGCATTGTTATATGTATGTATGTGTGTACCATTCACAGGCAAGCTTCCTAAGCAATAACAGCAGGAGAAAATTTACCTCCCGGACTTTGGAGGTCTGACATGCTTGAAAAGCTGTGGAAACTGCTGCAACTTGTCAGATAACATACGATGACATTCAGTATTTAGAGTACTTCTCGCTTAGCTGACGTTAAGATGATGGAGCATCAGGATTTATTTGATGTCCTTTATTTATGGGCAACATAATTTCTAAAGGTGAAAGACAAAAAACTTCAGTAACTATACACTCATAATAGAGATGCATAGAAATCATGTCTTCCGCATTGAAAATAGCTGTAAATTATATATAAGTCAGACAACAATATTCATGTGGATCAAGCGTTTTAACGAAGACGATGACCTCAAGTATTGGCCTAGAAAAGGACAGTCCCAATGCACTACTTGAGAGCAGGATAATCACATCATTGATAAGTAGATTATCCTGTTTTTATTAATTTTATCCTTCAGCATTTAGTTAAATAACAATATATTTTCATCAATAATTATCATATGCAAGTCAAGTAAGCTTTGTCTAAAATAAAATTTTCAGGCCAATAGATCTAGTTTTGAGATTTAATTCTTAATGAGTGCTTGAAAAATGAAACCACAAATATGATTTTTATGATTTAGTTTTCCTCTTTTAATATTTTTTTTCAGTGGAAAATATCAACCTGAAATTACAAGTAAGCCATATGATAATTTGAAAGATAACATGCCCCTCTGAATCAGCTACTTTACGGGAACTTGATGCCTGATCGGCTGTAGTTGTCAGATGTTGCTTTCGAGTTTGGCAGTTTGTCCAAAAGTGAAAATGCACTGTATCGTCACTTATGAAGGTTATTATACTACACACCTCAACCGCCTCACTACTCCTAGGCCAAAGGTCAAAGGGATTGTGAGTGCTACCTGTTGGGTGGGGGGGTGGGAGGTTTCCCCCACCCTGGCCTCATTAAACGCTTAATGGCTATTTATAGCCTCACTGAAGTCATACTCCTATTAAAGGTCTCAGGTTTGCATTGTTAGGAAAAATACAAATTGATTGGAGAATTTGATTTATTATATGTATATTTATGTAATATTTATATATATATTAAGTCTGTAACATTGTTAATTCTCTTTTCAGTTGGGACATATTTCGCATGATAGGTGTGAAGAAGATCAAATTGTAAAGGATTCTCCATTCATAAGTTCTACAGATGAAATGCAAGCTTTATTTGGAGTATCTCCAATTGCACTTGCATTTGTTGCTCGTCACATTAACCAGCCAGTCAAGAGGAAATGCTCTATTGATGAAAGTCTTAACCAGCCAGTTAAAAAGAAGTGCTCTGTTAATGAAAGTCGAAAGGGTAATCAGCCAGTTAAGAGGAAAAGCTCTATTGATGAAAGTCTTAACCAGCCAGTTAAAAAGAAGTGCTCTGTTAATGAAACTCAAAATGTAGAAAGTTATGAAAAAATGACTTCAGTGGACTCATTGAGAAACAACAGTAATGTTGTATGTGAAGATTCTATTCAAGGAGAGATTAAAAAGACTCTTCCTAAACGCAAACGAGAGTTAGGACTATCTGACGATTATGTCTTAAAGGAGTTGAATGATGGAATTCAAGTTGGTAAGCCTTTGAAGTATGCAAGGGTAGAAATCCAAAGTAGGTTTGAAAAGAGGAAAAATGTGAGAAAGGAAGGGAATTGGGAAACATTTAATAGATTTAGAGAAAAGAGAATCCAAGATAGGCCCCAACAATCTAGAATAGAGGGTGAATCACAAGAAAAGGAAAAAAATAAAAGATGGAAAAAGTCCACAGTAATTGGGATAAGAAACAATAAGATAAAGTCTCCTGGAAAACCACAGAAGTTTATCAAAAAGAATAGACATGATGGCCAGATAAAAAATCCACGGGGAAGGCCTAAAAAAGCCTCCTTGTGTAGAACAGAGAAACATGATGGCCATATAAAGAATCCACGGGGAAGGCCTAAAAAAGCCTCCTTGTGTAGAACAGAAAAACATGATGGCCAGATAAAAAATCCCCGAGGAAGGCCTAAAAAAGCCTCCTTGTGTAGAACAGAAAAAAAAGATGGCCAGACAAAAAATCCCCGTGGAAGGCCAAAAAAAGCCTCCTTGTGTAGAACAGAAAAAAAAGATGGCCAGACAAAAAATCCCCGTGGAAGGCCAAAAAAAGCCTCCTTGTGTAGAACAGAAAAAAAAGATGGCCAGACAAAAAATCCCCGTGGAAGGCCAAAAAAAGCCTCCTTGTGTAGAACAGAAAAAAAAGATGGCCAGACAAAAAATCCCTGTGAAAGGCCAAAAAAAGCCTCCTTGTGTAGAACAGAAAAAAAAGATGGCCAGACAAAAAATCCCTGTGGAAGGCCAAAAAAAGCCTCCTTGTGTAGAACAGAAAGAAAAGATGGCCAGACAAAAAATCCCCGTGGAAGGCCAAAAAAAGCCTCCTTGTGTAGAACAGAAAAAAAAGATGGCCAGACAAAAAATCCCCGTGGAAGGCCAAAAAAAGCCTCCTTGTGTAGAACAGAAAAAAAAGATGGCCAGACAAAAAATCCCTGTGGAAGGCCAAAAAAAGCCTCCTTGTGTAGAACAGAAAAAAAAGATGGCCAGACAAAAAATCCCCGTGGAAGGCCAAAAAAAGCCTCCTTGTGTAGAACGGAAAAACAAGATGGCCAGATAAAAAATACACGTGGAAGGCCAAAAAAAGCCTCCTTGTATAGAACAGAAAAACATGATGGCCTGATAAAATCAAAACAAACAAGTTTAAGGCCCAAAATATCGAGTAGAAAAGCAAAAGAAACATATATATCACAGGAATTCACTACAAAAATAGGAAAACAGAAAGACAATACAAAAACAAAGAAAACACAAAGTTCAAAAAAATCCAACTCACTCGAGATCTCTAAAGATAGAAAAAAGGAGTTATTAGATAAAAGTATGGAAACTATTGAAAAACCAGGGCCATCTTATGTCTTTGATATCAGTGAACCAGAAACTATTAGACGTGGTCGTGGAAGGCCTAGAATAATAAGACTAAAAAAGGTCCGGAGACCTAAAAGATTGTTTAACAAAAGGAAAATAAGTTTTGATGAGGATACTAACCCAGTGCTACTACATGAAAGAGAATTGAATGATTTTCCCACTCTAGAAGCAAATCATGAAGACAGTGTTGCAGAAGAGACACAAGCAGTCCAGGAAGAGTCGTTACACAATAATGAAGGTTCTGATGATGATTTACAAATCAAGTTATTGCCTGTCTTTAAGTTTCCAGAAGCTGTAGGCTCATGGCACCCTTCATTGCACATAGTAAGAATGTGGAGCAAGATACGCAGAAGACAACTAAGCCAGGTATTGTAATTATGAGTTTTTTTTTTTTTTATCTTTATACCGTAAAAAATTTTTATGACATAGATATTAAATCACCACATGCTTTATTAATAGCATATGTAAAAATGTCATTTTGATGGCTCTTACCTTTGGGTCACATTACTTATAAATCTTTTGTAAAAAACAATAATTTTGATGAATATAGTCGTTGGTTCATATTACTTATACGTTGAGTATGAAGATTCTTTTCCTTTGGAGACCTAAAACGCGGGGATATGATGCATGACGATCATCTGCTTGGAGAGGTTAGTCCAAATGGTAGAGATTGCACTCAAGGAGGTGTTTGTGAGAATGGAGATCGTAAGAGTGGTGAGAATGGTGCCTGTGATGGTCTAGGTGATCATGGGTAACTGTTGTTTGTCAGGTAGTCTGTTGTAAAGGGTGGACGACAGGAATCCTTATCTACCTTCTTCACAATTGCACATAAAAGGAAGGTTCTCATTGCTCGCAAGAGCAAGAGGGCCACTCGGAGAACTCGAAGCCTTTAGCAGATCTCCCAAAGGGTATCCTTTGAAGTTAGTGCAGGTAGCAATGTTCATGCTCGCGGAGGAGTCATTGAAGGGACCCGGGAACACTCCTGGGCAAGAGAGGCATAGAGAAGGGCTCTGTATCCTGATTGATAATGTTCAGGCCTCCCCTCTTGCAAGATTGGTGACTGGTAGCTGGCTTGTCTGTACCTCTTGCCTCAACGCCTTCCCGAGGGAGAGGATTTGGTACATTGCTGATCCTTCCACAAAACCATAAAGAGTACTGTAACATGACTAGGATTCCAGGGTATCAGACTGATCGATCATTATTATTATTATTATTATTATTATTATTATTATTATTATTATTATTATTATTATTATTATTACTACTACTACTACTACTACTACTTGCTAAGCCGCAACCCTAGTTGGAAAAGCAGGATGCTATAAGCTCAACGGCTCCAACAGGAAAAATAGCTCTGTGAGGAAAGGAAATAAGGAAGTACACTACAAGAGAAGTTTACAAATAATAACAGATGAAATAGGAACAAAATGTGACAAGGGAAGGGGGTACAAGTTCTTCACTTTCCTCTGCACCAGAGTCAAGAATTTCTTTGCTGTTGGCGATCCTCTTGCAGGGGACTTTAGGTTTACAATGGACCAGAATTAAGTACATTTCCAAGTTGTTTGTTCTTCGGGTCTCCTACCTTGCGTGTGACATGGGCTTTCATTGATCTTTGAACTGGATAATTCTGGTTTTGGGTATTTCATGGGCTTTGAAATAGGAAATGCACAATTCCCTCTTAATGCCAGATACTGCATGCTATGCCAATAGATCAAGATAACTACAGTTGGCTAACTTTTACTCACAAAAACAATGGACATTGATAATATAAAATATACATCTAAGACATGAAAATATTATTTTGTAGAGATGATAGTTGAGAAAATAAGGATGGAAATAACAAAAGAAAATAAATCTTGTTTATCATCGTGCCTAGGGCCATCAGAGTTACAAATGAGATCAGAGGGATCGATGTTTAGGAATTTCCCAAGATCTGTGAATTGCAAGTAAATTATAGAGGAATTTGGGAAATATCTAACAAAGCAAGAGAAAGTTTTATAGGAATTGAGACATTTTCAGGTAATTGTATATTTTATGGAAGTAATTAAGTGGGATTTTAGGTAACATTTTGTGATAGGATTTTACCAAACAGCAGCTCTCAACAACTTGCATGGCTGGTATATTTGGAGACAGCAGGGTAGAGTGACATCTACATATCAGAGAATTTTTAATTTTATTTAATTTGATTGTGTATGCTGGTATTTGGTGGTCGGGTAAGATGTAAAGATTGCTTCATTTCTAAGCTGGGGGACTGGACTAATGCCTAGTATAGGGAATGTCGCCCTTGGCTAATGAGGGCCATGTGGGTATGTATGATAACAAAAACACACTAAAATGCAGTAGATCTTACACAACCATGAATAAAGGTGAGAATCCCAAAGTCTTTGTTGATTGCAGCTTAGCTTATGATAATAATAGGGAATTTTACAACTTCAGAATGGTGAATGGCGTGATTAGATACTACCACCAAAAAGTTAGTGGATCCTTTGACTGGTCAGATTTTTTCATACTGGATCACTTTCTTGTTACTGCTCGTATCTCCTTTTCCTACACATACATAAAATAGTCAGACATTTTCTTTACACATTATCTTCTTTCATCATATGCCTGACTGCACAAAGATAACCGAAAAATTCTTCTTCACTCAAGGGTAGAAGAGAGACTAGCTATGGTAAGCAGTGCTTATAGGGAGTGAAACGCCAAAATCAAGCTATTGTTCTTCAGCCATGGATGGTGTCAAAACCTCTGTACCATGGTCTTTTACTGGCTTGATTAAATTTCTCTTGTTTGAAGGTACACTCAGGCACAGTATCAAAGTATTTCCTATCCTCGCTGTGCTATTATCCCTTTCGGAGCCCAAGGGCTTATAGCAACCTTCTTTTCCAGCTAGGAATGTAGCTTAGCTAGTAATAATATGGACAGGCAAGTTGGCAGTTTTCTTGGGCATATATCCGCTTTTGAGCTTATGTGGACTATTTTTACGCTGGTCCTGTTCAAAGTGAACTTGATTGAGAGAGAAGAGTCTTCTGGTTGCCCGACCCCGGTCCAGCACCGGCGAAAGCAGAATATCCATAAAACAAATGCTCGTTTATAAATGTTTTTAGAGGCTATTGTGGATTTTGGGAAAATGTGTTTAAGGAGCATTGATCGGCATATCAGCGCCCTTCAAAAATCAAAGACCTCACTTGAGTTATCAGGATGCCTGAAAACTTTAAATCAATCAATCAATCAATCACTTGAGTTACCATGGTCAGAAAGGGCTTGCAAATCCTTGGACATAATGAATTGTTGGATCTCCTAGCCTGAGAATTCACACCAGTCTAGCCAACAGAGCAAGATCGTTTCTAGCACACACTCAACAGAATAGATTCTGTGTGCCAGAGGAAGTTATTCTGTGTACTTTGTCATCAATCCCATAGTGTCTGCATTAGTGAGCTTGCATGTAGAGACTAAACAAAGGATGCAGTCTTCTTAGCTTTTGACTGCTGTCATGTAAACCTCTTCTTCCATGGCCTTCCTACTGGATTTTACACAGATTGGCCTGTGCTTTGGTATAGTTACCTACTTCACCACTACTCAGATTTGTCAAATACTGAAACATTAGCAAAGTACAGTAAGTTGATTGTGTCTGGATCATGGGCAGTGATCTTGAACACGTGTTAGCAAACCAACTGGGTCCTAATGAAGTGGAGTGTGGCCGTTTTCTGAATTTACAAGCAAGTTGAATTCCCTGGTGCTTGAGATTATATTTCTCTCTCCTCAAGAGGACGTAGATGCGAAGATTGAGAGGTAGAGGAATGCTAGCTAAAAATCCCTCATCTATTGTGAAGTTACCTTCAGAGGTCCAGGCTCTTCAAAGACAGCAGCGATGAGACCTCCGGTCTCTCTCACACCTTCAAGATTGGCTTTGAAGGAAGCACTAGCTGCTTCCAAAGTCAAATTAAGACCTCCAGGTGCATATTTTTATAAGAAAAGTGCTGATAATGCTCCACATTTTGTGCCTAACTTGGCCAATTTGGGAGGGTTAGTAGAGGTAAGAAGGGAGGAAGAGAAGTCTGAAATTGTTAGTCCACTCCAGGTGCCAGTATTGTGAAGATTTCCGGTCATGTCGTTGGCCAATATGACAGCAGCATGTAGTAGAGCCATGGGTAGTAGAAGTTTTTTTTTGGATTGGATAACCCCTGCCCTTAGTAAATCTTCGTTCTCCCCTCAATTACACCCTTATTGACTTCCAGAGGTACTCTCCAAAATCTTGGAAAGCTCTGTCCTTGATGGTGGAGGCACAAATGATAAAGGAAAACAATTTGCATGTAACTATTCAAGGCTGTTTTTTAGGTTTCTACAGTTGACTCTTCTTGGTGGAGAAATCGACAGGGGCCTGGAGCCCAGTCACGACCTTTTGTCCCTGAACCCGCTTGTTCATCAAACTCGGTTGCTATCAGAAAGGAAGACTTCATCTTTCAGTGGACCTAAAAGACTCATATTTTCAATTACCTGTTCATCAGTCCTGCAAAAGTATCTTCTTCATCTTTGAGGGAGTAGTGCACTTCTTGAAAAGCCTGTGCTTCAGACTGTCTGCCACTCCTTAAGTGTGCACAAAAGTGATTAATCTGATCTCATCTTGAGCCCAATTAAACATAGTACATCTGATGAGGTATCTTGATGATGGACTAATTTTAGCTTCTTCCAAGAAGCAGTTGCTTCACTATTTAGACCGACTAAGCTGTTCTTGCTCCAATTAAGATGGATAACACATTTTGCTAAAAAGGCTATAGGTAACACATGAATGAAAATTTAAAATATTAAAGAATTACAGTATGATTTGTTTAAACCATTTACTTCTGTCGATTATTTATCTGATTTATAAAAAGCCATTCTATATTGAATAGAAAAATGAAAAATCAATAAATTCCAATAAGTATGATTATCGGTTGATTTAGGTAAGCATTGAAATTTTCTGAATTCGGAACAAGTCATAGTTACAGTTTTAGTTTAAAATGTTTACAGTTGTGTTTTTGTCGTAGTCTGATTTAAACATTTGTTTTTTTCCAGTGTAACAAGGAGCCTGAGCCACCACTTCTGGAAACTAACGTTAATACGGACTCTATTGCAACAGGAACATCATCCATGGTAATATACAGTTTTATCGTTAATTTTAAGGTTGTTATAAGTTTCAGTCCTTTATATTCTTCCATTCTCTAATAAAAATGATTTTACTAAATATAGATTACTGCAGGGTTTTATAATCATTACGATTATTTCAATGCTTCTTTCCAAATTTTCATATAGCTATATGCTTCAAGTTGTGTTTGAGGGCTGCAGAATGGATTATAAACTGAGAAAAATGAAACCTTATTTTCTTTTGTTTATGACAAATATTTACCATTTACATAAGAAAATATGGGAAATCTTGTGTCTTAAATATGTATAGGAGGAATTTTAAGAAAATGGCCATCTTCATAAACATTCCCAATAAGCTTAAAACAATAAATATAAAGAAAATAAGGACTGATAAAAAATCAATTCTATAAAAAAGTATCTTATATAATTATCTTTAATATGCTTTTTGAAATATGAGAATTGGCTGAGGTGCAAAAAAAGATTGAAATAACCCCAAAATAATAGTTTCAATGGGGGAGATTTGTTCCCTTAAAACAGAGCCGTTTTGTTTTTTCAAATTTGTGTTATATTTCGGCTACGTGCCAAATCTTCTTACTACATCCACCAAGCAGATTATGCAATCGAGTTGGTTCAGTTATTTATTTCTGTGTGTGTGTGCATGGACAGAATTATGTCAAACTACTTGACAATTTTATTGCAGTGTCTTACCGAACAATTATACAGCTGTAGGTTCCCTACAAATGGCAGACAATAGATTCAAAACTACCGCGGTGGCGCCGCCATCGCTGATGTAGGTGACGTTATCTCCCTCCACTCGAGGGAGCTACAGGTACAACTGTCCAGGTAACATCAATTTATTCTCTGCCGGCTTCTGGTGAACATCGGTGGTCGGTGCAGACTTTTTTCTTCATTTGTTGGGAAGTATTATCTCTCCAATATCGGTGAAGTATTCAACTCTGTGTTTGTAGGATTGAAGCTGAATTTCTTTTCTGCAATTTTGTGGTCTTAACATGATGTTGGACTCTAGTCCTTCGGTAGTTAGGTTTTGTGCCGGAGGGTGCAAAACTAGGTTAGTTAAATTAATTTATGATTCGCACACTAAGTGCATTAAGTTTAGCGGTTTTGAGTGCTCTAGAGAATCTACTTGTGATGAATGCAAGGATTGGAGGAACAACAGTGGAAAGTTTTTGTTTCTCACTCGGGGAAGATAATTAAGGATAGGAAGAGGAAGGCGGCTCTCAGAGCTGAAAGTAAGACTAGTTTAGCTTCTTCAGCTTCTTCTATTGAAGCTCCTGCTCCTATTCCTTCTCCTTTTCCATTTATTATGACTTCAATCTTGAGTCCTCCTACTCCTGCTCCTGTAACTCCTCCGCTCCTGTGGAGTTTCTCCTGACACCATTGCCAGCCTCGAGTCTAAATTTGAAAAGAAATTTGATGTATTAGCTAATACAGTGAGGCAGTTAGGTTTATCTGTAAAGTCTTTCATAAGAAAGACTTCTAGTAAAGTGAAAAGTGTCAGTGCAGTGCAATCTGAGGTGGTGGCTGTTTGTCCCGATAGTTCTCCTAGACGAAGGTCACTGTCCCGCTCCCCCGCCTCGGGGAAAAGACATACCGGAGGTCCAAGGGAGACTGTTGGGGTTTGCCCACAGACAGTCGCTTCCTCCATCAATCCTGTGGTGCGACAGCAGGATTCGACTAAACACCATTGGAAAGGTGTGTCGTTCGGTAATCAGTTATTGACAGAGTCGAGTGATTCGTCGCAGGTTAGACGTCGTAAGTGACGTGATTCTTCAGTCTCACATCCGTTGAAGAGACGTTCGACTGAAGAGACGCTGTCTCCGCCCCCTGTGAAGAGGAACAGAGAAGTAGATATCTCTCGCCCGTCGTGTAGTGTAACTACATGGACTTCGCCTCGTATTCTTACGACAGCGACAGCTGCCTGCGACTCGGTTGTGGAGCGACCGATTCTGAGTTCGTCGAGATCTTCGACTCATCAAGCTGCCGAAACCTTTCCTTCGACTTCGCATGCGACAGATAATTCGACTGGCTCGAGACCTCTGGTGGCTATCGTGTCGAAATCCACGACCCCAGTTGCTTCGACTTCAACTCAAGAAGACGAGAATCTGATTCCATTACGTCGACAGTTGCAGGAGCTGATTAACTGGATAAAAGAAAACAAACAATGTACGAAGAATAATGAGTCGAATCAAGAACTGTCTCTGTCGCCTATCTCTTCGGATGACGAGGAGGACTTAGAAGCGGACTCTAGCCCTCTCTCATGTTATTTGAAACTTTTACGCTACCTTCTCGACATATACCCGGATTACTTCGTAGCAGCGGCTCCCAGGTCGCCTGCTTCTATCTTCTTGATGAGAAGGAAGAATTTTGATACTCTTCTCCCAAAGCTCGTTCTTTCCAAGGCTGCTAAACATTCCCTTCGTGATATAGAAGATTGGTTGAAGGTCAAGAGAGAACTCGGAAAAGCAACTTTCGCCTATCCTTTGTCGAAGATTATTAAGAAGAGGTATAAGTTCTACGTAACCGGAGAAGCCCCCTCTATGGGAGTTTCTGCCTCCTCCTAGGGGGACTTCTCTGGGTTGGTGGATGCAACTAGAAGGTCCGCGTTTGCAGCAGCTAAAATATTCTTTACATGGCCCGAGTTGGACCATTCAGTAAAGAATATTTTCAAGATTTTAGAAATTATGAGTTCCTTGCACTGGACGATCAGAGCCCGCGCTATGAAAATAGAGGATTGCCCTACTCTACAGGAAGATCTGGCATCGTACTGGCTTGGAGTTTTGTCATGCGCTGACAAATCAGTTCGGGATGGTTGCGATGAGCTGGCTTCTCTCTTTGCATTCGGGACTCTCAAGAAAAGACAGCTCTGGTGTTCTTTTGTTTCGAAAGGAGTCGCTTCGCCTCAGAAGACCGCACTTTTGTTTTCTCTTCTCGACAAGGATCATCTGTTTCCCTAAGAAATAGTGGCCAAGATTCTCTCCGCGGTGGAAAAGAAGTCAACTAATGATTTGCTTGCCTAGTCTTCTAAGCAGGTTAAACCCTCGACTGTGACGACTACCGCCTCGGAATCTCCCTTGCAGAAGGAACCCTTTCGAGGGGGTAGGTCTAGACCGTTCATCAGGCCTCAATCGAATTTACGACACCCAACCCCTTGAAGCCTGATTCAGTTCTGTGTCATCTGCATTCATTGTTTGTGAATAGTTAGTCATAATTTTTGGCTAAGCTTTTATCTCAATAGTGCTATTATGGATCGTTCAGTTAGACAAGTTCATCAGATGCACCAAAGATAGAGAATATTACTAAGTTAGATTAATAGTGCCACAGATTTTTTCTGGACCATGAACATGTTAATATCAAGGTGGAGACTATAGGAAATTTGGGATCTGAAATTGTATTGGGAAAGAAAAGGAATGGATGGGTGTGGGAAATAAAGGGAGCAAAAGAGGCACAAAATGTATAGGGAACGATTGAGTTGTCCACACAGCAATCTGTGGACCGGGCAATAAAAAAAGGCAAGTTCAATAAACCCTCTCCCACCATGCAACGTCACATAATAAAACTAAGCTATCAGCACCTTTTATACTGTTAACAGTTCTGTTAGTCTTCACTAGTACTTTTACATTACTGACAATAGCTTTTCATTTGGACCCGTGGTTTTCCTAGGCAGTTTTGTAATAACTAGTGGAGTGACTGCTGTTTATAGTTCCATGATTATATATCATTGGACTCCTCTTACAATTCTCTTGGCTTTTTATTTAAATGATAACTACAATTGATTCTAATTGTTAGAATAAAGTCCTGTAATTCTTATTTGCTTTACATCAAAGAGTTGTAAAATTCAACAAATCAAAGAGTTTAATACAGTAGGAGCAATTTGAACATTTTTCCTAGTTTTCATTTTTCTTACCCTTACTCATTTTGTAATCCTCGAGTAATATATACATACATGTACCAAGGCACTTCCCCCAATTTTGGGGGTGTAGCCGACATCAAACAAATGAAACAAAAAAAGGGGACCTCCCCTCTCTACGTTCCTCCCAGCCTGACAAGGTACTCAACCGAGTTCGGCTGGTGCTGCTAGGGGTGCCACAGCCCTCGAGTAATACCTCCGGGGAAAGATCTGTGCACAGGAAACACATTTGTAGTGGCTTTGTTAAACCAATTCTGTCATGTTTGCTCGTCCTAAAGTTATAAACTTACTACTGATAACCTGATGGCAGGACCTTGCCCTGGTGTACTTAGTCAGTACCCATGTCACTCAAAGCCACTGCATCCCAAAAACCTCTTATAACCGAGTTTTTAAGAAGAAACTATTATGCTGCTTGCAACCCAAGAAGAAAAGATCGAATTTACTAGCAGACGGTTTCAAATTGTGTAGTGTGACAGTGGAGCCACACACTCCCGGCACCCAATTTAGATACTGAGACTGACAAACTAGATATTGTTTTTAACTTGATATTGGTTACATTAGATCCAACACACCTGTAGGGCTAATTTTTTATCTGATAAATTTACAAAAATTATTGTAATTCTGTGCTCAGAAGTTTTTGTATTATACTTCAAGATAAACCTCTAGTTCTAATTTATTTTTTCATATTTCTCACATGAATCACCTTGAATGACATTAATATTCTTTTTAATTTTAATTTGTATATTAAGACTGAAAAGGCCATTTTACTGTAAATGCAGAGCATGGTTTTGCCAGTGATATTGACTGGAATTATTTGAAGATAATTCTCTTCATTTTTTTTTTTATTACAGAAATGCTCAGAACCCAAGAGCTTTTTTGATCTGAGCGATGATGATGGGTTAGTCATACCATCAAGTGACGAAGAGGATCCTGAAGAGGATCGGGTAGAACTCCACAAAGAAGATCAAATAGAATATATACCTTCCAAGTATAAAAATATGAATCTTAGGTTGAGAGGGAAAAAGGTAAACTTCTGTTTTAAGTTCATTGTAGGTGATTATGACAATAAAGAAAACTTCTTGAAAGCTAATGATATGATTTCATGATACATAAATTCAACAGTGGAATTGTACTTGCTCAATGAAAGCATGATACATATTTTCTCCTGTGATATATTTGCTCTTGCACAAATACAAACCATCATCCTTTAATAGGAGTATGTCTTCATCATGCTGCCCCCCCACTGGTCTTCCTAGGCAGACTAGTGATAAGTAATAGTATAATTATTGCTATTTATCGTTCCATAATATTTTATCATTGCAATCTTTTTTTTTAATTCTTTCCATATTGTTCATTTTTCTTACCCTTACTGCTGTAATCCCTGTAATGGCTCCAAAGAAAGATCAGGGAAACATATTTGCAATGGTTTTGTTAAACGCATTCTGTCGTCTATACTCGTCTAAGAGTTACAAACTTAATACTAATGGCTTAGTGGTAGGACCTTGCCCTGATACTTAGTTGTCATTACCCATGTCACTCAAAGCCACTGCATCCCTAAGATCCTCTTATAACCAACTCATTAAGAAGAAGAAATTCATTGGATTCCTCCTACTTTCAACAAAAGAAGCAGAGAGCAAATTTATCAGTAGACTGCTACAAGGCTTGTAGTATGACAGAGGTTCTATTTTCAATTTTTACTGTCAAAAATGTATTTCCCAGTCTTTTGGAAAACCTAGTACCATACATGTTCTGGGAATTCTTATTGTTAAGGTCAGCACCTTCAATAAAGTACTTCACTAGTGGAGCTGCACAATTGAAACACTGTATCACCCAATTTAGTATCACCCAATTTAGTTGCTAACACTGACAAACTAGATATTGATTTTAGATGAATATAGGTTACAATATGTTCAGTTCACCAATAGGCCTATTTTATATCTGATAAAATTACTAAAATTATTGTAATTTTGGGTTTGGAAGTTTTTTGTAATATACTTCAAGGTAAGTCTCTGTAATTCTATTTTTTTTTTCATATTTCTCACAGTAATGACCTTAAATAACATTGGTATTCTTTTTAATTATAAATTTTATTTGTTCCGTAACTGGAATACAAACCACGCTATTTATTAGGGATTATACTTTCGGCAGAGCTGAAATGACGAGCCATTAAGATTTAGCAAGGGTTAACTACCCACACCGCTAGTTAGCGGGGGTAGGGGGGGGGGGTAGCTTGCTACCACTCCCATTCACACACCTGTGATTTAGTTACTTTACTTTTGGCTCGGAGCGAGAGCGGTTGTTTCTTCTCTCCCTCCTTGCCTATTTTGGACTGCCATTAATTTTTGTCTTTAGCTTACTTTTTCTTATACTTGTATATACAGTATATATAAACAGTCTTCATGTTTATGTATGTATATATGTGTCTAGAAATGTGGTAAGTTTCCTTTTCAGTATTTGTGCTGTGTGTGTGATACATATACGACAACGACACTTGCGTAGTAGCAAGGCCAGCACAGTTCCACTTCGTGGGGAACGACCTCTCCCTCTTTGGTCCATCGGTCTTCCCGTTGGCATATTTCCATTAACTCGGCCACCGCAGGGGAATCGCCATCGCCTGGACCCTCTTCATTCAACTATTGTCTTTGCCTTTTCCTCTTTTCCTACGGGAAACTTGGATTCTGAGCAAAGCGAATGTGGCCTTTCAAAGATTGACTACGGTCTCTCTCTTCTCGAGGTCGTTCACCTTTAATACAACATCGTACTATTGGGGAAGCTCCTCTTCCGTGCGCGGGTTAGTTTTCTCTTCCGTTTGTTTGTCTCAATTATTTTTAGTGAAAATCTAATTGTATTTTAACTTTTCAGCTTTCTCCGTGGGGAACACTTCCCTTCGGAGGATCAGTGGTTCTCACTATAAGTGAATATTCTTAGCTGATTTGAATAACTATAATTCTGTTTTTATTACAGTTACTCCGCTCCCCCCCCCTATTCTCCCGTGGATGTCGTCTGGGGAAGGAAGGGCGCAATACTTAATTCTTATTTTATGTTGTTCCCTTGGGGTTCCTCTTCGGAGTTCCTCCCTAGGGAATTTCTGTAAAATAATTAGTTTTATTTTCCCAGTTAACTATGCAGTTTTTCTTCGTTCGAATAAAGAGTGCCAACGAAGCAGAGCTGTTCTGTTCATGCGTGGGGAATTTGCTGTCACTGCCGTCCCATGGAGGACGTCGTCATGGGCGTCATTCCTTCTCTTAGAAGTACTCCTGTGACAACATGGCCAGCACTTCAGATCATCTTAGAACACTAAAGGAGGTTCGCCTCCAGGGGTTGTACAACTTCCTTCCAAGGGAGGTTTCCTCCCCAGGTGTGAGGTTGTTTCTCCATTCAGAGGGAGAACTTCCCATATCTTAATAAATCCATCATCTCCGACTGCTGTTGCTGCCCTTTGGCCAGACTTCTCTCCCCCCTTGCTTAGTTTCTCTTCCTTCAGGGGCAGGGCGCGGTCTTGGCAAGTCTCTTCTACGAAGTGTTCACCTCTCTCGTTCGCGAGAGAGGCCACTCATAGAGACTCCTCTTTGGAGGATCGCTACTGCTAAGGTCAGCTTGCTGATCCACCCGCCCTAAGGGGCGTCATCACGGGTGTCTTCAAGTCTCTTCTACGAAGTATTCACCTCTCTTGTTCGCGGGAGAGGCCTCTCATAGAGACACCTCTTCGGAGAATCAAGCAGACCTTCCAGTGCAGCCTGATCGTCCTGCCAGCTGATCTACCGATCTACCAGCGCAACCTTGTGCTGCAACGTAGTCCTTTGGACTTCGGTTCTGGACTCTAACACGGACATTTTACGGTCCCCATCGAAGGATGCTCACCCTTACAAAGGGCACATCCCAGTTCCTGATCGTCCTGCCAGCTGACTTACCGATCTACCAGCACAACCTTGCACTGCAAAGGACTTCGGTCCTGGACTCTAACGCAGACTTGCTTACGGTCCCCATCGGTGGATGCTCGCCTTTTTTAAAGGGCACATCCCAGTTCCTGATCGTCCTGCCACTGGTCATCTAATCAGCTGACCTGCCAACCTACTAGCGCTACTTTCGCGCACGTGCTCGCCGACATTCTTACGCGCGTGAGCGCCGACGATCTTCCTCGCGCGGGTATAGGTGGTCTCCAGCGCGCGTGCTCGCAGACATTCTTACGCGCGCGCTCGCAGACATTCTTACGCGCGCGCTCGCAGACATTCCTACGCACGCGCTCGCAGACATTCCTACGCGCGCGCTTGCAGACATTCCTACGCGCGCGCTCGCAGACATTCCTACGCGCGCGCTCGCAGACATTCCTACGCACGCGCTCGCAGACATTCCTACGCGCGCGAGCGCCGATGATCTTCCGCGCGCAGGTACCAATGGTCTCGCGCGTGCGCTCTTATATACGCACGCGAGCGCCGACGATCTTCCGCCCGCCGGTACGGATGGTCTCCCGCGCGAGCGCTAGCCCACATTCTTACGCGCGCAAGCGCCGACAATCTTCTGCGCGCGGGTACCGATGGTCTCCCGCGCGCGCTTGCCGACATTCTTACACACGCGAGCGCCGACGATCTTCCGCGCTCGGGTACCGATGGTCTGCCCCGCGCGCGCCAATAGTCTTCTGCGTGCAGCAGTAGTCTTACAAGCGCTCGCCAACAGTCTTGTATGTGCGCGCGCCGACGACGCTCTTCCGCGTGCAGGCGCCGATGATCTCCTGCGTGCCCGCCGATGATTTTCCACGCGCGCTAGCGCCAATGCTCTTGCGTGCGCCGACGATCTTCTGCGCACGGAAGCCGCTGGTCTCCCGCATGCGAGCCGATGATTTTCCAAGAGCACAAGCGCCAATACTCTTGCGCGCATGCCAATACTCTTGCGCGCACGCCAATAGTCTTGCACACGCGCGTGGCAACAGTTTCGCCCATGCGTACCGACTTTCTTCCACTGCGCGGGCGCCTATGGTCTCCTGCGTGCCGACTTTCTTCTGCGTGCGGGCGCTGATGGTATCCTGCATGTGCGCCAACAGTCTACCGCGCACGCGCACCGACGGCCTCACGCGCTGTGCCGATGGCCTTTGCGCATGCTCGCTCTAATAATCTTGACTGCGTGCACACAGCCTTCCGCGCGCGCCGACGGTCTTCTACATGCGGACTCCGATGGTCTTCCGCACGCACGCTCCAAGTCTCCACGTAGTACTCTCACGTACGCACCAATACTTCCACTATTTCGCAACCAGTAACACGCTTCGGTGCATTCTAGGGAGAATGCACAAAACTGCACAGTGCCTTACTGCACACCAGCTCTCTTCCTCACTTTCCTGCGCCCTCCAGCGCAGTTACAGTCCTGGATCCATGCGCCAGCTCTTGCCAAAGATTCAAGGCTCGCAGATCCAATGCACCTGCTCTTACCTAAGAACCAGCGCTTGCCTGCTCTCCAGGAAGATATTAAGCACCAGCATCATCCTGTGTGTCATCGCTCTAGACTCACCTACGCACTCGAGCAATTGTCAGTAAAAAGGAATAAAACATTTTGGACAGGTCACCATTGCCTCATTCCTCCCCGCAAACACAAACATTGCCACCGGGAAAAGAGGAATAAGGCTCCATAGAAGGATTCAAGATCCCGAAGATTCCATCCAACAAGGGAATCGAAACGGAGAATCCTTGGTCCCTGTCTCTTCTGAAGTTTCTTTTTTCCTTGACAGACCACCACCAGCAAACAGGAAAGCATCAACAGACTGATCTCTAGATCACTGTTTGCTGATGGCTAGTTCACAGTTTACTGATCGCTAGGTCGCCGATCACCAGATCGCCAATTGCTAGCTCAATGCTAATCTTTGACCTCTAGTCCCTCCAATGACTAACGATCTTCAATTTGTAGCATTTCCAATCACCGATTGCTAGTAAATAACCAGTTATCAGCTTGCTGATCATTAGATCACCTATTGGCAGCACATCTTTCTTCGATCATTGAACTCAGCTCGCTAATCTCTGTCAAGCTCATCTTCAGCTTGCTGATCTCTGACTAACCTGGTAGGACCATAATCAGCTTGCTGATCTCGAACTCACTATCAGCTCACAGACCACCGATTCATCGGTCATCGCTTATTTTCCAGCAGTTCGTGACTCGAACTTACTATTCAACCGCTTCCTGTAGTTCCTAGATCAGAAGTTATACAACATACTTCTCGTTACTGGCCGTTTGCCATCACACTAAAGTGATCGGTAAACGTTTGACAACCCTCATCAACGGCTTGCCAACAGGGAACTACTTGCGAGCACTCTCCAACTGCACAGTAACCACGATACCCAACGGTTAACCATTGAATAACATTCACCAGATTGATTTTATTCTAAGGAATAGCATCAATCCCATCAGGATGCGTGTTAAGGCTAAGCGTGGCCTTCCTTTTAAAGAAATTCTCTCTCAGAGAAGAATTCTTACACTGGGAATCGCGTCGACAATCTTCCATGCAAAAGGATCACCAAGGAGCTGTCCCTTTGGGTCGATGTCCACACCATGTTGGAGTTCGATCAAGGGCTAAGACCTCAGGTCTTCATTTGCACACTGGACCTAAAGGACACTTACTCACAGGTCCAAACCATCCATCTAAGAAGGTTGGAAGATTCAGACTAGACAAACAAGAAACACCAGTTCAAGGCAGTGTGTTTTGGTCTTTTCACTACACACATCTTGGTCTCACAGGATTAGCTTCTGTCTCCGCTCTCTCGGGAGGACTGACTGACCTTAGCAGACTCAGTGGCAACCTTGCATTAACACTGGAACTTCTGAAGTCTTTTTACCAAGATTCAATGATCAGGGTAAACCTATGGAAATCTTCCCTACTTCCCTCCCAGGAGACTGGAGTATCTGGGAATGTTTCTAAACACCAATCTCCACAAAAACCTTCTCGAAACAAGAACGACTTCCATTCCAGGAGACTCGAGTCAGAAAAAGAAGAAAGGAGGGACCATAATGCTGCACCACACGACCTCAGCCCTCTGTACAGAGCCCGAAAGTACCTTCACTTAAACCTCTTAACAGATGAAGGCCAACTTTCTGGTCCTTCAGCAATCTCATCGGTTTCTAACAGACCACTCAGTGATGTGATGGAGGACACACCACACACCACATAGAGACTCACATCGACAAGCAAGTAGGAACTGGCTTGTAGCCTCTTCCCATCTAATAGTGAAAACACTAAGGTGGGCCAAAGTCCGTTCGGTACCGCTATCAGCCCGCTTCATTCCAGACTGGAAGAACGTGCTCGCCGACAATCTGTGCACAGCATCTCAGATAAGGTATACCGAATGGACTTTGGATCGCCATGTAGCCAACAAAGTCCCGACTTTACGAGGTCCTCCAACTAGGGAGTCAGTTTGCAATGCTCCTGAAATTCAGGCTACTGTTGCTCACCAGCCCTAGACCCCAAGACTCCCTGGCAACAACGGTGGGTACAACAATGACGTTTACGTCGTGTCCCTGTTTTATCTGGAGAAGGGCACTCAACAAGGCTAGAACATCGGTCAACCTCTCAAGGACTCTCCTAGCTCTGCTATGGCATTATGCAGAAGTCTCCAAACCTTTTGCAGCTCCTGATAGAGCCTCCAAGAGAACCCTCTCCACATAACAGACAACCCACTTCGACACCTACCACAAGCTATAGCTTTGCTATGATTGTACGCCTGAAAACTACCCAATACCTCTATGCGAAAAGGTTGTCTAGATATCTGAGGAATTCTTCACCAACAGTCTACCAGGCAGTATCTTGTGTGTGGTTGGCGTCATGTGAAAGTGTCCCTCCACTCGATACCTCGATTCCAGCAATAGCGGAATCCTCGAGTAAATGCAAGAGGAAAAGACTCCCTAATCAGTTTTGACAGGTAAAGATGATCACTCAACCTTGATCCTTCACCTTCAATCTGAAAGAAAGGGACACCCTCTCATCGATAGACTTTTCCTAACTCATACGGACTTACAACTTGCCTTTCCCCAGTCGGAATTGAGACCTTCCTCTCAGAACATGGTTCAAATCTTCGATCCCTAAAGGGACCTCCTTGTGTTCCACTTCACCAGGCAACAAATTTTCTGATTTATGAATACAAAGTTCCTACACACTCGGGCAGCAACCATAGGAGTCAAGGAACTTCATGGTCTCTCTTTCGACATTGCCCATTATTGAGAAGGGCGAAAGACGATGTTTAGTTTCGTCCCTGAGTATGTCACCAGACACAGTCTCCAGAGGTGACGGATCCTACACAAGTCTCAACTAGGTAAGGAACGATCCATATCATCCATTACTGTACCCAGGGTAAGGTATGAGACTTTACCTAAAGAAAGTGGCAACAGCGTGCCCTGGTCCCTCCTATTTGTCAGCACTGGGAGAGACTAGAGGAAGATCACCGAAACATCATCTCGACATGACGACTCACAGTGTCAGGGGCATAACTATGCCCCTGGTCCTTCTTAGCAGATTACTCTGTGACGCAGGTTTTACAAGAAAGGGTGTGAATGCTCCAGGTGACTTTCACAACCTTTCTCCTGCAAGACGTGATCCACAGGAACTCGATACGATCTCTATCGGTCTGGTGATGACTGCACAACAGTTGGTTGTATACCTCAAGCTCCTTATTAGACAAGTAGCAGAAGGTTGAGGGCACTGTTACCCGGTTTTAGTCTGCGTGAGTGAAAAGATTTGACTGGCTCTTATGCTTTTCTTCATCCTACCCTCTCGTGGGGAAAGCAGCATCCTGGGTTCTCTGCATAAGCTGACTCAAACCACTGTAGGTAAACCATGCTCCCTTGTGTACCTAGTGTTAAGCTAATACTGTTGCGTCGCCATACCCTGGCGAGGTGGTATTGGGAAGTCTTGGTTACATCAGGTTTTTCTTACGTAGACTCGGAATAACTTTACCTAGACAGTCACACTTCTACACGTCTCAACACACAGCTTGCGTAGGCTGTGGACCTTGCGTAGCAAGGTTTAGCGAGGGCAGGGACTCCTTATTTTTGAGCACTAACATACCCAGATAAGGAGTCCCCGGGCAAAGCCAAAAGCTAAATTAGCAAGGACGTCCATCCTTCCTAATGGGTGAGTCACCCCTAATAAATAGCGTGGTTTGTATTCCAGTTACGGAACAAATGACAAATTCGTAGATAATTTGTATTTTTCCTAATTATACAAACCTTAGCTATTTATACAAACGTGCCCGCCATCCCTATCCCTCTTGAAGTCCTACCTCCAAGCAAAGGGACTAAATCACAGGTGTGTGAACGGGAGTGGTAGCAAGCTACCCCCCTCTACCCCCGCTAACTAGCGATGTGGGTAGTTAACCCTCCCTAAATTTTAATGGCTCGTCATTTCAGCTCCGGCGAAAGTATAACCCCTAATAAATAGCTAAGGTTTGTATAGTTAGGAAAAATACAAATTATCTACGAATTTGTCATGTTAATAATTTTGAAAAGGCTGGTTTATTGTATATGGTAAGCATGGTTTTGCCTAGGGCATTGACTGGATTTTACTCCTACTCATTTTTGTTTCAGAAATACTCTAAACCTAAGAGCCATTTTCCTCTCGATGATGACGATGATTCGTTTATGTCATCTAGTGATGAAGACGACGGTGATGAATATACACCACCATCGTATAGGAAGGGGAAAAAGGTAAACTTCTGTTTCAAGTTAATGATAGATAATTTTAACAATAAGAAAACCTTTTGAAAGCTTTAGATATAATTTGTGACACATAAATTCAGCACAAAGTATTTTTACATTCAATAAAAGCATGATACAAATTCTTTCCTATGATATATTTGATCCTACACAAATACAAACCATCATCCTTTAATCGGAGTATGTCTTCAGCAAGCTGCCCTACTACTGTGAACGTATTTTTGTCCGTGGTGTACCAATTTACATGGTCTTCGTGGGTGGGCGAATCCACGAATTTACCAATCCAACGAAAATTTTTATTCACGGTCAGATTTTGGTATTGAACTTTGACACACTCAAGTTTGTGTTGGTGACCTATATTTTCTAAACCATTGTGGATTACTAATTATTTTTATTTGTTATTGTGAATGTTTGATTTTGATGTGCACTATAATAATAATTTTTTTTTTTTTGTGTAGGTTTAGTCATTTTCAGAGATTATTTTTTAATTTTTTTTCCTATATATTGAATTTTTTCATACATTTTTATTTTTTCTGAATAAAAATAAAATGAAAAACATTGTTTTTTATTTCATATTTATTTTAGTATTTTCATCAATAAATAACAATGCGTTACATAACAAAAATAGTATTAGCTACTAATATGCATAAAGTAGGTTCTTTGGTCTTGCCAGAGCCAGTTTTCAACCACTGCATTAACGACATGTTTGAAAGTGATATGCCTACTAACTATCTCGTCTCTATTTAAAGGCTGTTAATTACCACTGAGTAACAACAAAAGATTTTGAGCAATGTTTTACCTTGGGATGCTATATTAGAAGAAATTGGGTAGTTCTGTAATTTTCTTTTTTCGGCGGCGACATTATAACCATTTGTAGTGATGAGTAATCCCTTAGTTAGCGTTAATTGTTAAAATTTTTAATAAATGAATAAAAGCAATGCATTTCAAATGAACACTTTATCATAATTGGGGTTCAACTAATAACCAAAAAGGTAAAAGTTCCAAAACGGAAATCCACGAATTTATGAATCCACGAACCAACATTTTTTTTATAAAACAACGAAAATTGGTACCCACGAACAAAAATACGTTCACAGTATATCACATCACTTTTCTTGGTCCACTAAGAGTGAAGCCATGCTGATTCCTGCTCTTTGCAATTGTATAAAAGCTAATCATGAATGGCAGAAGCAAGGGACATTTACATTGCCTTAGCTAGCAGGACAATGGCCTAGAGAGGGACCATATATACATATGATCAGCATCCAAGCCAGCTCTCCACCCAAGCTAGGACTAGGGAGGGCCAGGCAACAGCTGCTGATAGACCTATAGACTCCCTAAACACCCTATCTTTAGTTCACAAGGATGGTGAGGTTGCAGTCGCATAAGGAACTAACGAGTTTGAGTGGAACTCGAACCCCAGTCTGGTGATCACCAGACAGAGACATTATCAATAGCTCACTTTTTATGTGTTTGATTTTGTGTTTTTGAGTGTCTTAACCTAGTAATACCTCTAGATACAAAATTCGTTCCAGAGTGGCTTTCGTATCATGTATTTTTCATATACTGTCCCCCTCCCTTGATTTGGGGGGATTAGGGACCAGAACCCCTGCAAAAAGGGCAACTTTGTGAATACTGTACTTCAGATGTCATTTAAACAATCTTTTAACTGCCTATTTTGATATATAAAACTTTTGATAACATCAAGAAATATTATAAACAATTTAGAATAATTTAAGAATAGTTTTAAAAATAAGCACTAATAACAAACTACCATAACACAGTACTTACAGTACAATGCTGTACATATGAGAAATATACAGTATTGTACTTTGTTACAGTTACCCTTTCTGTAGAGAGCTTTCTTTTCTATCACACATAAACAAACCTCTTTCATATCTTTAACAGTTGTTAATTTATTGTATAGTACAGTCAAACCTCTATCTACGAAAGAATCGGCTTACGAAATTTTCACCTCACGAAAGGAGATGTGAAGAATTTTATGACTCGGATCATGAAAAATGTTTCGGACAATGAAAGGCGGTACAGAGTGGGAGCCTACCCGTATCCGAGACGGATTTTAAAATGCGCGCGCCGCCAGCCTGTAAACTCACTACCATCATCCTGCATTCCCATTGGTTTTCTCCCTACTTGGATGCTAGTTACCACCATGAGATCCTGCTCTCCTATTGGTCGACATCTACTGTACTGTATCCCATTGCGCATCTATACACTGGCATTCCTATGTTTTTTCGTTCCTGCAGCGGTATTGTACGCATTGACTTGGTGTTTGTGATTTCGCTTTTGTAACAATTTTACTGTACGTACTGTTATCGTGTGTGATCCTACAATACATCATTAGCCAAGGGTCCTAAGAAAGTTGCTGATGTTAAGGGAAAGAAGAGTATGATGCTTTCCATGAAGATGAAGATGGAAATAATCAAGAAATACAAGGCCGGCATGCGGTTAAGTATGCTTTCGAAGAAATATGGCCGAAATCCATCTACAATAGGAACAATCCTGAAGCAGAAGGAATCTATCAAACCAGCAACACCTTTTAAGGGCGTGACTGTTTTCTCCAGCAAGAGGAGCCACCTCCATGAGGATATGGAGATACTGCTGTTTGTCTGGATAAAGGACAAAGCAATGGCTAGAGACACTATCACCGAAGTGATAATCTGCTAGAAAGCCAGCGCCATTTTCGGTGATCTCATGCATGCTCAGGCCGAAGCCGACGCAGGAGAAGTAACATCGAAGCCGGAACCCCCAGAGTTCAAGGTTTCTTGTGGGTGGTTTGAAAAATTTAAGAGACACTCAGGTGTTCATTCGGTGGTGCGTCTTGGGGAGGCTGCAAGGTCGGACACGAAAGCGGCCGAAGCGTTTGTTAAGATGTTCGACGAGTTAACTGTCAGGGAAGGCTGCAGTCCCCAGCAAGTCTTCAATTGTGACGAGACTGGGGTTTATTTGGAAAAAAATACATCTTCGAACGTAATATCTCTTCAAGAGATGTTTCGAAATCATTGAGAGCACAAACCTCACCTTGGAAGGAGCATTTTAATATTGTCATATGCCTCAAAATGATCGATCAAGCTTGGCAGGAGATTAGTCCTTGGAAACCACACCGAATACTAACCCCCAAAAAATGTGTTTTTAATGGAGGAAAATCCTCTTTTGGGGAAAGATACTGTGTGGTCGCCAAGACTCTCCCTCCTCCCTAGCCTCATGTAGGAAGGGAGAATAGTTTATTCTCACTTTGAGTTTGGAAAATGGTAGCTTGGCACAAATCAGTGCACAAGTAGTATTATTTTAGGTGATGACATTTATCCGTTGCCAAAAAAATTCAGCATTTAAGGTTCTGTGTTAGTTTTAATGGCCCTAGACTCCTAGGTCTCCCTTTTACACATTTAATTCAAGTTGCGAATGTTGAAAAGCTGGCTCTAGAGCAGAGGAGACAATATTTCGTTGGTAGCTATGTATTTTTCGATTCTCCATTCTAGCCTGTAATAGGAAAGTCCTTGGAAACTCCACAGCACCTCGCCAAAGATAGGTTTTCCTTTGTTCAACCCAATTTCATAGACGTATAATCTGCATTTTATTTTTAAGGTATTTTAAATGTTTATGTATTCTAAAGATATATATTTTTGTTTTTGTTTTACAGGGATCACAAAGGAACAAAATTTTTGAGAGGGACTCGAATATCTCCAATCCTTATTTATGGCCCATAAACATATGGGAGTATTATTAATGTTTTACAAAATAACAGCTGTTTAATGAAGAGTATTTTTTTTTTTAAATTATATTATTATGTCTGTATGATGTCATAAGCTCATCTTTACTTAATATAATACATGTTTATTTTTATTGTATAGATATAGATCTTTTAAAGTTGGTAGCTATACACTATTTGTTATGAGAATTATATATTATAATTATTTGCTTTCTGAATTGAACAAGCTATTAAGTGAAAGTGGCAACTTGAAGTCTAAAAATTAAAAAAAAAAGATTGCAACCCATACTACTGTATCCGGTCTTGTGAATTTGCAGCCAAAATACTCACTAGCTGCTTAGAAGAGAGACACCGAGGACAGTGTTGGATAAGCCAACTTGAGAGAGAAGGTAAAATATACTTTCAAGCAATCTCTCATCTATTTGGAGAGGAAAGGATCCCACCCACAACCAAAATCTGTGTGGATCAGGGCAAGCCGCTTTGGTTCCTGTACCCTTTCCCCTTCAGCTGCACTGATAGCCAATCGCATGTGACCCATGGTTATTCTCAGAGAGCTAAATGCCCTTGGTGTTATGGCTCGCATCCAGGAAGGGCGGCAGGACTAATCACTGTTCACCTGTATCAACTACTAAGAAATTGACAAACTGGAATTCCTTCCCTCATTATTTACCTAGAGGATAGACTACCTTTTCTTTCACAAGGTATTTCGTTACTTCTGAAAGAGACACTGGTACTGGTCAGTCGTATACGCTGTGCATTGTGCCAAGTTGGTCAGTGTTCGGTCCCCTCTCTGGGCTTGCTCTCTGTTGCACTACTGCTTTCATCATTTCTTAATTCATTGGCAGAATTTTCCTTTTGTGGCATGACCAGCTCTGCATGAATTTGTAGTTTGGTTAAAAGATCCAAGAAATTTTTGGTTCAAAGTGTTGGACTCCCCTTCCCTTAGCTTATCATTTTGTTCTAATTACGCCTTTGTTCCTATGTGCCATACAAACTCTTGTCCTTTAATTAGGGATATCACTGCAAGTGAGCTGGACTCTGTCATTCAAGTTAGATGACCAGCAGTTTTCTAACTGGCTAGGGTGCGGTGCATGGAGCCCTTTCCCCTTTGCAGTTGAAGATTCTTCACTATTGTTTAGGCCAATGTCTAGTACTGATGCACAGACAACTGAAAAAACTTTGCAATTTTCCTTCTTTTTTTGCAAGGAGTAAATGGTTATGAGAGATGAAGTGGAAGCAGAAATTTTTTTTTTGCCGAGGGAAGGGAAGACGTTGCAACCAATTTATGGCTAAGCCGCCTGTTGACCCTCTCTCCCTCTGGGCATCTTGTAAGGGGCATAACTGTTTGCAGTCATTTGTTTGTCCTTAGAACAGGTCGTAACTTATGGTGTATTGGTAGGTGTAAACCATTTAGGGGAAGAATGGAAAGAAGCGTTTGTTGGGGTCACACCGTTCTATGCCCAAGATGATTCCAGGGAAGCCTCAGTGCTTCTGTCTCATCGGGGGGGGATGGGGGGGGGGTGGTAATTGCTTCCCTAGGAGGTACACTGCAGATGTCAGGAAGACCTAGATCAGCATTGTCTGGTGTTTTAGTTTTTGCTGGTGCATGGAGAACCCCTGTTGTTTGCACTTTTATTTATAGACTGGAGGCCATTGTGTGACTGTACAGTGCCAATAACGAGCTTGACTTAAGGAAGTCTTGGTCTTCCTTTGTTCTTTTAGGTAGGCCCTCCTTGACTTTGTTAAGGGGGTTGATAGCTAAAGCTACGTCTCTCCCATTACCTCCTTTGCATTTATCCATGCCTAAACTGTCCCCAGTAATGCCAGTAGTGAAGGATGTGATGGTTCCCCCGGTGCCAAGGATCCTGACGTTTCACTCCTTGAAACATATCGCAAGTTGGGTAAGTTGCTGGAGTTGGAAGCAGTGTCCCGAGCAGCCAATACAATAAAGATAAAAGAAAGAATAATGTCAAGAGGAGTGTTGCCCCTGGCCCTGATGTTTCCCTGGCCCAGTGCAAGTGATTTCCACCCCCTTCCTCTGTGTTATTCATCCTGACCTTGTGCCAGGGAGTCCTGAACCTATTTGTACTCCCTCAGTGTCAGTGGTTGTGCCTATGTCCCAGCTCATTATGTGATTGTGGCACCTTGTGAATGCGCCTACCCAATCCCCTGTGACAGTGTGCAGTGGCTCCTGGAACCACACAAATAGGGCTTCTTATGACACCACCAATCTCTCGAGGGGACCTTGATAGCACCCGAGTGGTTCCCGACCTCAAGTTTTGGCCACCCCTGGTCCTGATTACTCCGGAGCCTCTAGCTACTCTGGTAGCTGGACAGGACAGAAGTATACTGCCTTTTACACTTTCTGTTCTGATATTGATAGAGGAGGTTTGGCAACTTCCCTCTCTTTACCTGGATACGAAATGCTACCACCTCCTCCTACTGATATTTAGTTTCTCAGTTCATAGAGAGGTTAGCATCATTTGAGGCTGTATGCGAGTGCATACACACTTTAGGTGACCAAGAATATGGATTGGAGGGCCTTGCTGCACTGGGCTGTGGTATCCCCTCTGCTCCAACCCACAGTAAGAGAAGTACCTGGTATTTCTCTTTTTCCTGGTTTCTATGCCAGGAGTTCTCTTTTCATTACCGTTGACTGGTATGGTCGATCGTTGGCCCCAGATTACGTTTCCGACTCTTGTCATATGGACTGCTGTAAGGAGCCCAAAGAAGGTCCTTGCACTCTTACTTGAGTGCAATGACCTTGGGGAAGGTACTGGGGCACCACCGTAGAACTTCAGTCATTGATCGAATTCATCGTTTGAGTTACCTTGGGTGGATCTGGTGGACTTTGCCCTGGACTAATTGGAAGATTAGATCTGTTCATAAGAGAATTCACTTTGTTCTAGCAAATTAAGCAAAAATGCTGTGTCTGTAAACTGATGAGCTAATAAAAAGGTTCACTTAATGGGGAAGGTCTTTAGTTTGTTCTATTTTTTATATCATGGTGCTTAGGCTCACAGGAATTTTGTTTACCACCATAAGAGAATTCAGTTAGGGAACCATTATCAAAATTCTAAGTTTTTATCCTTTCCTTCTGATTTGGAGCAAAAGGGGCATTGTCAGTATTTGTATGCTAAATGAGGAATACTTTTTTCATTATTTCTTTTCAGGAACTTTGGTGAGGTCTATTTTTGGGACAAGTATTTCATGGTTTCAAAATCAATAGTATATGTCCAGATATTTGTATGTTAGTCACCTGTTAGGTATTTGAATGGAAAGCAGTCTAGTTCTTGCATAGTCTGCATAGAGTTGTTTATAGTATTTGGGGATCTATAGGTTTAGAAGTTATTAGTGATGGAGAAGTGTGAAGGTTTTTCACAGGCCTGATAATTGTTCTGCTCTGCCTTCAGAGGAAGGGCCCACCAAGGTCAGATGCATGAATCCTCATCATGTAAGGACTGCAGTCATAGATAAAACTGCTAGGTATCAGCCTGTTGCCACTTTCCCAAATGTAGACAAAATTATTACTTCCCAATGGGAAGATTGAGGTTTTATGTTGGTATGTATGGATCCCTTGCCATGCAAGTTGGATTACTTGTTTCAGGACTGGTCAAAACTGGACCTTTATCTATTTCTTCTATTCTTCAAGGTCTGGCAGGGATAGGTAAGTTCATGGAGCCTTTGAACAGCCGGATAACACTGATGCCTCCCTTTTAACTTTGGAAAGAGTGGTTCAATCTACAGTATGAGCGAGTTCCCTTGCAGAACCAATCATTTCACACTTGTTTCGAGAGCTGTTCACCCAAGTCTCCATGTATTTCATCTAAGCACAAGAAGACTGTCCACTGTATCATTAGAGTAAAAGGCATTTTTAGGCCCTCTTGATTGTCTATCTTAGGCCCCGTGAGGCTGTCTACCAATACTTGGTTTCAGAGATAGTGGCAGGAATGGTTTGGTGACCAGAACAATTTCTTCCACATTTTCCATCTTTCCTGATTAGGAAAAATGGTGAGTTTTGCATCAGTGGATAGGTCTCTGTTTAGGGATGGTTCAGTTTTATATAGTCATGGCTGATAGCATTAGAAAAAATTTTCCTTTTTTTTTTGTTTTCTCTATCCAAAAATGCTTTGCCCTTCCTTATCTATAATCTATAACCGTAGCAGGCATTGAATTGCATTCCAGTGAAGTGAGGAACTTGAATGTATAGGTTTAAAATATTAGGAGTTTGGCAACTTTCAATTACTGTATGATTTTTTTTCTTTGCAAGGGGTTCTTGCATCTGCTCAGTTGTGTACCAGGTTTACATTTTTCCAAACACCATTCACCTCTGACGACTATATTTCAATGGATGCAAAAAAAGAAATAATTTAAGTAACCCTTTTTGTTATTCTTTCACCAGTAAATTTTTGTCTTAGAATATAACTTTTATATAATTTTTTACTAATATATACAGATAATATATATATATATATATATATATATATATATATATATATATATATATATATATATATATATATATATATATATATATATATATATATATATATATATATATATATATATATATATATATATATATATATATATACATATATAACTACTGTACATACATACATACATATATATATATATATATATATATATATATATATATATATATATATATATATATATATACACACATATATATACACACATATATATATGTAAAATATATATATATATATATATATATATATATATATATATATATATATATATATATATATATATATATATATCATTTATTTATTTATATACACACACACACGTAAGTTACAGTCTAATTTCTTTATATGTGGATTCAGCGGCCATGAATTCACTTGAAAAAGGCCAAAAGAAAAGTTGGCAAAATAAATACTTCAAAAAGCTGAGATTAATCACCATTCTCCTAGAGCCAATGAAAAGCCCTTCCTCTATTCTAAGGTTTGATAGTTTTAAATTATATTCTCTATTTCTTACTTAAATATGAAAGATGTTGCGTAGTGTTGAATTCATCAAATATCCTTTTATGATGTATGCAAAGAACCTTTCTTCTGAAAAAAATTCACAATTTTATCCAAGCAAATAAAGTTATCAGGTAAAATGTTTTATATAAATTTTCACCTTTTAATCTAGAACAACACTCTTTTGATAAAGGAAACTAATCACTTATGATGAAATGGCAATTACATTTTAGATAGAGTTTCTTCTTTTTATTTAGTGAGAGAGATTAAACTTATTTTTCAGAGTTTTCCGTCTGCAGGTTTTATTGTTTGTCTGGTCATTGGTTGTGCTCTCATGTAGGAACTTTGTTTTTAAATATATATTTTGCTTTAGATTAAAGTATTATGAATATGATAAAAATTCCATTGAATAGAGTTAAACTTATGTTATCATGTTTTGATATCTTTTAACAAAATCCAAATCTTTCGTTCAAAGAATTATTACATAAAAATATCAGATAAAATGTATATTATTTGTCAATCTGAAATAACATAATTTATCTAAAAGAAAATTATTTAAGTGTATGATGTTGTAAGAACCATTAGATTTTGAATGTTTTATCTATATTTCATATAAATAGAGAGAAAGAGAGAATAATGGAATCTTTTCATAACTGATATATAGAAACATTTTTAACATGCATTTGTACTCTCCGGTATTACTAAACATAGAGCATTTTGTATGCATTGGGACACTCTTTTGAAAATTTTCATTACTGATATATTTATACAATATGTGTTTGATATTATGTGACACTTATCACCAAATAGTTTGCAGGTGCTGGTGATAGTTATTATGCATTGCTTTGATTTTTCATTACTAATTTTCATGATTATTGTTACCATACTGGAAAGTACAATGGTTTTACTGCAGCAATATACAGTAACTGTATATGTTCTCTATATTGGTTACACTCGGCAGTTTAGTTTAGTACAGCACTTTGAATGACATAAGTATGTCCAAGATAGTGAGATGGGGATATTAATTAACCCTTGATAGGTGTGGTGGGTCGTATACGACCCAACAAGGTTTAAAAAAAATTTTTTTTTTTTGCCATAATTTTTCATCCGCATTGGTTGCGCGTGATATCGACCTGCGAGACCTCAGTTCAGTGTGCGCAGCAGTCGGGTCAGGACGCATTTCATCCCAGCTCTTTTCCTTGTGCTATTTTTGAGATACTCTCGCATCAAGCTCGACCCATCAATACCTAATTAAGGTAAGTTGTTTAATATCAAAGTTTTTATATTATTATCGAATGTGCAGTAGTGTTTAGGTGTGTATAAAAAAGGATTGTTGTAAAGTGTTTGTAAATATCTTTTACCCTGTATGTTTTTATGAAATAGTTTATAATTTTTCCTGTTTATGTAAGTTTGTACCTTTATGATAACTTAATTATGATCATTATTTTAATTTTAATTGCAAAATAATCTATAAACTTCATTCTAGCTACCATAATATTTTTATGCAAATCTTCGAACAATTATATAAATAAATAACTCGCTGATATTGACCTATTTTTCTCCATTTCAGTTAGCCAATTTGGCCTTACAAGGTGGTGTGGTTGGCGGCCAGTTTTTGAGCATATCCGACAGGTAAGCTGGCATAACTCTATGTATTCATTTTTTTTTTCTTTATAAAATATCTGATATTGAAAAATTTCGTAATATAACTCGGCAAAAAAAAAAGAAGAAAAAAATTCCCCTTATATAGCAATAAATATCTGAGTGCAGATTCTTTTATACATTTTTGTTGTACGATAGTAACACAATATCCTATAAAAATTTCAGCCACTAACTATGTCATTTACTTACCCAAAATAAATGTTGAAATGAGGATAGATTTTTTTGACCCCCCCCCCAAAAAAAAAACCATACTTTTTTTTCTCATTTCAGGAAGCGCTCCCTTTTGGTTCCTCCTGCCCTGGATCTCAGCAAATGGTGCTCAATTATCGTAGAATAAGGGCTTAGAATAGTGTTAGTTCATTTCCATATTTATATTTTAGGTGAATATTTTTGTAAAGTCATTTTTCTTGTATACTTATTTTGTTAATTTATTTGTAATAAATATTTATTTTAGACTTAGCTTTTATTTACTTTTTTTGAAGATTAGAATATTCTTTGAAATTTTTTGGGGACCTCGGGTCGAGGTCGACCCATCGAAACCTATCCAAGGTGGGGAAATAATGATACCTATCCAGGGTTAATATTGCCAGTATAAGATTTTTATATAATGGATTTCTTCCTCTTCTTTGACTACAGCTTTTTCTGCTATGAAGGGTTGCTATTTCTTGAAAGCCATTTCCAATTTCTTCTACCTCGATGTCCTTCACTGTGAGATCTTTCTCTTCCATATCTGCTGTTACACACTCTATCCACCCTCTCTTTGGTCCCCCCGCCTCCCTTCCTCCTACCTGGCACATCAGTCTCCAACAACCTCCTCCCAACATACTCCTGGTCTCTCCTCATTACATGCCCAAACCAGTGGAGTCTCTCTGTTTGGGATTTTTTTTGACACCTCAGTAACCTTAATTGTTCTCTGTACTAAGTCATTCCTAACTGTATTCAGTCTCCTGATCTCAGCCATCCATCTTAGCTTTCTCATTGCTGCAACATCCATTTTCTTTTCAAAGGTCTTTTTCATGGGTCAGGTTGCTGTGCCATATGTCATTGCAGGTCTCACTACAGTTTTATGTACCTTTCCCTTGAACTTTACATGTACCTTCCTATCACTCCTGCTTGAATTCTTCTGTTTACTTCCATTTAGAGCTCTGCTGTTCTCTCAACATATAACCCTAGGTACTTGAATTTGTCTGTCCTTTTTACTATTTCTCCCAGCAAATGTATGTGACTCAATTGATTCTGCAGGTTGCAACACATGCACTCTGTTTTTGTTCTACTGATCTTTAGCCCTATGCTCTCCAATTCCATTATTAATCTCTCCAGCTTCCCCTCCAATTCTTCTCTGGTTTCATCACACAGAACTGCGGACAGTCCTCGCCCAATGAACTTAGCACTTTGCGAATTTTCACTTAGGGACATAATCTCCGCAAGTCAAAAACATGTTTGTTAACTCCGTAGAATTATATTTTCAAAATTAGCGTCACTCCTAAGTGGTTCCCAATCCTACCGTCACCCACGCTGAGCAGTACCTATCTGTTTTATTCAAAATCTATTGTCTTAACAATTGTGATAGGCGTCTATGGGATTTTTCATTGCTGCCTTGGTTTTTTTTTGCCTTATTTCAGTGAATCAGAATAATATTAACTGTGTCTGATAAGAAGGCTGCCAGTAGTAGCGCACAGAAGCATAAAACTAGGAGTGACAGTGGTAGTAGCGTAAAGAAAAGGCAAACTATTTCAATGGAAATGAAAGTAGCCATTATAAAGAAACTAGATAGTTGTGGAAAGATGGCAAATATTGAGTAAGCATACAAAGTTAATCGGTCAACAATCAGCATGATTTAAAATAGCAAGGACCATATTTTAGAACATGTGAAGAATGCGCTGCCAATGACTTCGACCATTATATAAACAAAAGAGGAAAGTTTATGTCTGTCATGTTTAGAACAAGGCTTTTAAAAGGATGTTATGAAAGACAAAAATACCTATTCCCAAAGTGTGAGCAGCGAGTCGAGACGAGATCCGACTACCGTATTGTTTGGTCAAATCTGTCATCATTTCACTGTTGGCAGCATTTTGAAAGTAAACCGAGCCTCGAAGAGAGCGCCTGCCGCGATAAGGAGACTGTCCTGTTTTGACCAAGATGTCATTGTCTTAATTAGTAGAGTCAGCATATTTTGAGTAACTGAGCCTGAGGGAAATCTTTGTTTATAAAATATGTCATCATGGAAGGACACGTGCTGCCCTTTTTTTTACAACTTCACACGTGGTCCAGATTGCGTCAGAAATTTCTTCTAGAAGCTTCCATGGCGTGATCGAAGTGGGCATTTTTGAGGAAGCCAATAGAGACGCAGAATTTAAAAAAAAAAATGCCTTCTATGGAAATGACCACTGCCCACTGTAATTAACTGCACCCATACGTGGGTATATAAACTTCAAGAAGAGATTGTCGAAGAGAGATAGGACAGGACATAAGACGAGAGGAACTATGTCCGAAGCAGATGAGATCCAAGTCCTAACGAGATAAGAAGCAAAGAAGACCAGAAGTCTGATAGAGCCAGATTCTAACCCTCCCTTCAGACGACAAAGGCTATCTCCAAAATCCTGTTATGGACGAGAAGAAGAGACAAATTGAAGCAGCCAGCCCTCCCTGCTTTTAACGAGAATTAGCCTACACTGCCTGCAGCCTGCCTTAGTTCATCTCTTATCATCCAATTCTTGGAGAAGAGTTCTGATGCCATCTTGATGCCACCGTTTCTGTGACGTCTTCGAATCCGGTCATCGTGCCAGTTTCATCTGAACTTCAGCTGCCCTTCTGCGATGTTCTCAAGCCTGAAGTCTCCATTCCAGTATCTTCTCAGCAGTTGCAGAAATCTATTCCTTAAGTATTTCTACCATATTGACTGTTCTCCTTTTCTATTGATGTTTTCATTGATTTGATTTGTCACTTAAAGTATCGGAAGAAGTAACATTAATTTTCTTTATAAATTTGTGAATAAACGTGTTGTGTTTTTTCGTGCTTTTCCCATATTTCAATTGTGTTTGTGGGAAACATTTATTATAATTATTAAAAGAATCTGTAACGATTTTAAGATCGTATCAATGTCCAAGATGGAAAAACTCCTACCTATGTGGATCAAGCATCAGAAACAAAGGAAGGTACCTCTATCTCTGATGCATATTCAAGAAAAGGATAAAAGCATTTACGAAGATCTGAAGACAAAGGCAAGTGGCAAAGATTCGGGTGAGTCTTTTGTAGCAAGCCTCGGTTGGTTTAACCGATTCAAAAACAGGGGTAATTTACATAATTTTGGCATTATTGGTGAAGCAGCAAGTGTGAATAAGAAGGCTGCTGAAAAGTTTGATAATTGTTTAAAATCAATAATAGAAACTGAAGGCTACACTCTGCAGCAAATTTTTAATGTAGAAGAATCTGGCCTTTTTTGGGGAAAAATGCAACTGAGAACCTATGTCAGCCGCGAGAAGAGCATGCTACAAAGAAGTCAGTGTCCAAGCATGTCTGTATCTGCTCAGCCCTTTTAGAGGCAACATCTGATGTGGATTGCTCCTGCTCTCCGTACCCCTACACCCCTACTAATTATGGTAAGTCTCTGAAAACTTCACATACAGTAGTATAGCCAAAGTATTGTATTTCAGGGTAATATATATTTTTTTTTATTTCTTTATTGATAGAGGAAATAGGTGAAGTTAGTTAGTCCATTTGACCAATTTCTTTAACAGAATTTGTGCCCCACTTATGGGAAATCATGCTAATTAGTGAAGGACTTAGCTTAGGTTGAGTCCCTAGCCATTCACAAAGATGGAGATCCAAAACAAGGAGGAAGATGACAATCCAAGAGCTCTGATGCCAAAACCAAGGAACCAATGTGGACTAAGAAGGAAGACATCAGCAACTCTTGACCAGCACGAGTGTTCACCCACCCACAGTATCCATCCATTCCCCATTCCAGTATTTTCAGGCTACGCTTGCACTGGCTGTTGTTGAGCTCGTTTATTATGGGGAATGTGGAAAAAATGTATAGGAAAAATACAAATTATTTCTAGATTTATTTTTTAATTTTTTTTTTTATTGTCTAAGTTATATTTGTACAATGTTTTGTTTCCAATGAATATTTTTTGTACATTTTAATTTGTTTGTCTCCAGTCCATCATCTAAAATTCTTCTCTTTGTTATTACATAGCGACGCTGCCGTGCACCCAGCAGGGCAAACCTTTATGCAAGGCAGAAGGATGTGGGCACTACTTTTACCACCAACATCCATAAAATAATTGTGGTTATTGACGTCTTCTTTGTATAGGCGAAATTCATACTCCTAGTGTACAGGATTACTTTATTTGGAGAATGATACAGGTGATGTGTGTATGTAATGACTGACAAGGTCACTAATACACTTCAACAATAATGAGAATAATAAAAGTACCACTTGCCGATTCTTCAGGATTCGCTCACTCTTTAATGCTGTAACCAGAAGAGTTCCAGAAAGTGGCTGAGACTACAACACATCTGTTGATGAGGTCATAGTGGGATACAAGGGTACTAGGGCATGATAAGTGGGATACAAGGGTACTAGGGCATGATACTTATGGTAATATATTTAATGTTATGTGTTTCTGTTGTGCAAACGAAGTACTGATGGCTACATACATGACATCCACCTCTACCACAGGGCAGAACTTTCTCCAGCAATCGGACGGATTTCATAGAAAAGGATTCAGCCCTGCAGGTCAGCAGTGTGATGGTAATCATCCTTGCCAAGGCATTAATGAAACAACACCAGTCTGCCATCTATGCAGACAACTGGTTCACCATTATGAAGCCAGTGACATTCCTCAAGGAAATGTTTGGCTGCAGATATGTTAGTGCTGTGAAAACCAACAGGATTGGTTATCCAATGATCACCTCTTTTAACCTTAGAACACAGTTGTGGGTAATTTTTACCCTACCCCCACTTGTGTCATGTGCAATAGCCACATGGGTGGAGGCAGTCAAGTGGGTCTTTCTGTAACTTCATTTGGCTGTTAGCTCTCATGTTTAAAGGTAGTGTTTTCGCGTTCGAGCCGTCGTAGGGCCATGTATATTGTGCTTCGGGTAGATTTTACCCCACAACCGTGATAACATGAATAAGTCTAGCATGTCAGAAGAAAGTTCTTTGTTGCCAAGTGAAATTGAAAGTGAAGATGATAATGTTGAAAGCGAGATCTTGGATGACTCTGATACAGACAAAGATTAAGAGTAACCCTTGGAATCTGATGTTGCCACTGATGAGGTCGATGAAATGAAGTTACAGAGTAGTGCGTGTAAGAGAAAAAGACATTCATTAACACCTCACAAGCCATCTGGTGTCCAGTATGTTGATATACCACACCACCCTTCCACCATGGACCCACAACTCCAAGACCCCTCCCTGCCTTCTCCCTCTGCTAGCCCAGCTTTGACAGCTGTTGCTAGGGGATACAAAAGGCTCTGTGGTGCGGATGTTCAAAGTGCTACAAAACCAATAACTCCTGCTGCCTGCGTACTGTCTCTTCAGCTGCCTGTGTTTTCTCTGCTGGTGCCCATGCTGTCTCTGCTGCTGCCCGTGCTGTTTCTTCTGCTGCCCATGCTGTCTCTGCTGCTGCCCGTACTCTCATTGCTTCTGCTGCCCATGATGTCTCTCCAGCGCCCCTTTGGTAATCTTTCTCTTTTTTATAAACAAATGTAACACTTTTTTTTGCTTCTCAAATGTTGTTGTTGGACTCTCAGGACATAAGACTAGTAATTTATGGTCATTCTATGTTCTTAGTGATCAGAAAATGTAAAGAATTTTTTACTTGCAATTTGGTCATTTTTTTTCACTCTATTTTTTACGCTCTCCCATACAGTGTGTGCTGGTGCCAGGAGGCTGTGCTTCCTATACCCGAGGCTTGTTTGACCTGGGTAAGGACGGATCATCGCTACAGATATAGCTGTAATATTTTTTTCATAGATTATTTTGTACACCCATGTATTAAATTTTCATATTTTTAGTATTTTTCTTTAGTCACCCCTAACAGATTCAGTTTCCCGTAGTAATAACTTAGATACCAGGAGAAATAAAAGTATTAACGTATTTTCTGTCAATGATTTCAGATTAATTGAATTGTGATTACTACTAGTTTTGATAATTTTTCAAATTGGGGTGAAATTTACCCTAAAACCGTGTTCCTGTAGGTATTCTTAACAACCGTGTTTAAGGGTTTAAGAGATGGAGAAGAAAGCTCCTCTGAGGGGGGAAGCATGACTCCTACTCTACCAATGTGCAAAATTTATCATACATACATACATACATACATATATGTATATTATATATTAAATATTATATAAATATTATATATTATATATTGTATATATATATTATATATTATATAAATATTATATATTATATATTATATATCATATATATATATATATATATATATATATATATATATATATATATATATATATTATATATATATATATATATATATATATATATATATATATATATATATATAATATGTGTGTATGTTGCACATGCATGTGTTAATGTTTGTTTTTATGAAATATTTGACCATTTAATGCATAATAAGTAATATTTAAATATGTTATCACTGATATCAATGTCTATTTCTCTACGAGATGTAAGTAAAAGTTTGGAATTTGATCATAAGATTGGATAAGTCATAAAGATTGAGTTTATGGAAAATTTTAGATCTAATAACTTTCTTTTGTATAAAAAAAACTTGGATTTTTTATAGAAACCTTGTAAAAACAAAAACATGATAACATAAGATATTTTCAACTCTACTCAGTATTCTTTTTTCCTATCAGCCATAGATTCAAAACAAAATCTACTCTTTATATTTGAAGCATTGAAAAAAGAGGTAAAAAGGAAATATCGAGAAAGGTTGGAAGTTATGTCGATATACGGCAGTGTGAAAATGAGAGAAGCTGGTGGTCCAGAGAAGGAGTGAAAGTTAGTAAAAGAAAATTTTGTTAGACTTGCAAATGATGTGTGTGGCAAGAGGATTCTTGGAGGCAGTATGAGGAAGAGTTGTGAATGGTGGAATGAAGGAGTGAAGATGAAAGTGAAAGAGAAAAACAGGGCATTTGAAGAATGGCTGTAGAGTAATTGTGTAGATAAGTATGAAAGATATAGAGAGAAATGTGAAAGTAAAATATAAGATAGCTTGTGCAAAGAGGAGGGCTGACTGGAGATGTGGTCAAGTATCGGGTCGTTCATATGAAGAGAAGAAGACATTTTTGGAAAGAAGTGAAGAGAGTATTGAAGGGTGGATCGAGAAATGGAGACAATCAAAGATGACAATGGAAGCTTGTTGAAAGGAGATGAGCCAAGGAAAAGATTTGCTGAATATTTTGAAAGGTTGTTGAATGTTGAGGATAATAGGGAGGCAGATATAACTGCTATTGCAGAGAGAGAGAGAGAGAGAGAGAGAGAGAGAGAGAGAGAGAGAGAGAGAGAGAGAGAGAGAGAGAGAGCGCAAATTACCTGATAGGGATGGTGTGAGAGCTGAGATGTTAAAGGAAGGTGTGTGACTGTACTTGAATGGCTGATGAGATTGTTTGATATATGTTTTATGTTGTCAGTGTTACCAGTGGACTGGGTGTGTGCATGTATTGTTCCACTATACTAAGGTAAGGGAGATGTGTGTGAGTGATGTAATTCTAGGGGTATTAGTTTGAGTGTGATTGGAAAAGTTTGAGCAGTAGGGATAAAGCAGAGTATGCAATCTTAGAAGTGCAGGGTATTTTCAGAAAAGGTAAGTGATGGTTAGGTAGATATGCAAGAAAAATTTAGCAAAAGGTAAGGAGGTGTATGTTGCATTTATGCATCTGGTAATGCAGAATGTGATAAGGTTATATGGAATTAGTGGAAGGTTGTTGCAAGCTGTAAAGAGTTTATACATAGGCAGTAAAGCGTGTTTTAGGATAGGAAATGAAGTGAGTGAGTGGATTCCAGTGAGAGTGAGACTAAGACAGGGATGTGTGATGTCGCCATGGTTTTTCAATCTTTGTTAATGGAGTTGTAAGAGAGGTGAATGCTCAAGTGTTTGGTCAAGAATTGAAACTGATGGATGTGAGTGATCATGAGTGGGAGGTGAATCAGTTGTTATTTGTGGATGATAATGTATTGGTTGCAGACTCAGAGGAAAAGTTTGGAAGGGTGTGTGAGAGAAGGAAGTTGAGAGTTAATGTTGGTAAGAGTAAGGTTATGAGATGCACGAGAATGTCATGTTGAATGTAGAGTTACTCTAGGAAGTAGATCAGTTTAAGTATTTGGGGGTCTGTTTTTGCATCAAATAGTGGAGTGGAAGCAGATGTACGTCAGAGAGTGAATGATGTAAAGTGCTGGGGGAAGTGGTAAAGAATAGAGGCTGGGAATGTATGTAAAGAGAGTTTGGTATGAGAAAGTGATTGTACCAATTGTAATGTATGGTTTGGAGTTATGGGGAATAAACGTGATGTAAAAACAAACTGAATGTGTCTGAGGAGTGTAGCTAGTGTATCTCGATTAGATAGGGCTAGGAATGAAGTAGTGAGCACGAGACTGGGCGTAAAAAAGGAATTAGCAGCTAGAGTGATTGTGAATATGTTGAGGTGGTTTGGCCACATAAAGTGAATTTGAAATGGCCAACTGCTGAAGAAGGGGATGAATGCACAAGTTGATGGAGAAGTACAAGAGGAAGGCCAGGGAGTGAACGGGTGGAGGGAAGAAAGCTTTAGGTGATGTGAGGATAAGTGTGAGAGTATGCAAAAGAGTGTGCTAGAAATAGGAGTGAATCCCTCATCAGGCTGGGAGGAACAGAGAAGAAAAATTCCTTTTTGTTTGAGAAATTTGGGAAAAGGGCCTCAGTAGATAGAATAGAATTATTTTAAACCACTGACCACAACTAAACAATCTCTCTCTCTCTCTCTCTCTCTCTCTCTCTCTCTCTCTCTCTCTCTCTCTCTCTCTCTCTCTCTCTCTCTAAAAAAAGGGAAAACACTTAGTAAAATTTAATTTTTCTTTTTATAATAAATTTTATTGCTCTCTCTCTCTCTCTCTCTCTCTCTCTCTCTCTCTCTCTCTCTCTCTCTCTCTCTCTCTCTCTCTCTCTCTCTCTCTCTCTCTCTCTCTAAAAAAAGGGAAAAACACTTAGTAAAATTTAATTTTTCTTTTTATAATAAATTTTATTTGCCTCTCTCTCTCTCTCTCTCTCTCTCTCTCTCTCTCTCTCTCTCTCTCTCTCTCTCTCTCTCTCTCTCTCTCTCTCTCTCTAAAAAAAGGGAAAACACTTAGTAAAATTTAATTTTTCTTTTTATCATAAATTTTATTTGCCCCTCTCTCTCTCTCTCTCTCTCTCTCTCTCTCTCTCTCTCTCTCTCTCTCTCTCTCTCTCTCTCTCTCTCTCTCTCTCTCACTAAAAAAAAGAAAAAACATTCTAAAATTTAATTATTCTTTTTATTATAAATTTGATTTGCCTTTATTAAAAAGTGGTTTTAGATTAAAAGGTAAATTTAGGATTTATATAAAATATGGTATTATTTGATAACTCCTATTTGCTTGGATAAAATTGTGTGATAAGAAGAAAGGTCTGAATTCATCATAAAAGGATTACACTAGATTTAAGTCGCTTCACCAGTTTTCATATTTCTGTAAGATATTTAAAGTATAATTTTCCTTGTCTTTAAAATTAGAAGACTAAGAATTAGGGAGGGTATTTCCCTTTTACTGGGAGAATGGTTAGTTATGGTAATCTCAGTCCTATTGTGCCATTTTTTTCTGATATACAAGTGAATTTTCACGTATAATTTTTTAATTTTATACCAAATGGTCAGCCGTCTATAGGTTATTCGCAGATAAGAAGGTCACATACTATATATATATATATATATATATATATATATATATATATATATATATATATATATATATATATATATATATATATATATATATATATACACACACACACACACACACACACACACACTAGCAAGCCACTGCTGTTGCCCCTTACACGGTCCTTTTCCCTGTGGTCCGTCGCACACCCAAGGCTTTCTCAATTAACATTCTTGGCGAAGAAGACTTGGTCTCCATTAATCGCCTGAAACCTGCATACCTCCGGCAAGATGACCAGCCAACAGTTCACCTTTCTAGAGGAAGGCCCCCTATTTCACAATGTCTATTTTAGGGGGGATCATGTACCACACGTGTTTCATACACGCTCATACACTATTTTCTATCGCTTGCGCTCTCCTGCACTAATAATAGAAAAATATGTTTTAAGCTTAACAGTGCATGTTTCATATTGTTTGAATTTCTGTGATATTCTTGTTCAACAGGTATCCTAATGCCCTAGAAGCCATATTTCTTCATGAGTGGTGACTATCCATCTCCTCCTAGGGAAACAAAGTTTTTCGAGGTGGACCACACAAGAAATGACAGGCTACCTCAAGAAGTCGTCGATGACCATTTACTAGGCAAAATGGATGGCTTTTTGCAAGTGGTGCAGATCCAAGAAAGTTCACCCGTGGTCCCCCTCCATGCCTCTAATAGCAATTCCTGGTTCACCTCTGGCTGGATAAGAAAAAGTCATTGCCACCCGTTAAGGGCTTTTGGGTGGCACTTGGCCAGGTCTTTCTCCTGAAAAGACTAGATCTGGAAGGATCAAAAGTTGGGGAAATCCATTGCCTCTAGTATGAAATATCTCATGCCAAAGGGTGGAAAGACTTAGTTTAAGTTCGTTCCAGATTTTGTCGCCAAGAACCAAATTACCTTGGTCCCGGACAAGAGATTCAAACCTCCATCGCAGCCTTTTCCACCTTACAAACCCCTGAAGGACATCCTAGATTGGGATTTGCCCTTCAAGACAGTCTTCCTCTTTTCCCTGGCCTCAACCACAACGTTAGGGAAATCCATGGCTGCCGTATGAAAGCTCTCGCTCCAAAGGGTGAAAAGACTTGACATTCAAGTTTTTCTCAGATTTTGTCAGGGACGAGAGATTTGACACCTTCACCTCCAATCAAGGCAAGCAGAGATGAGTCACAGGATCTACTTTTGTGCCGCATCAGTGCAGTGAGGAAATACTTGCTGGGGATGAGACTTTACAGACCAGGCATCAGGAGTCTTTCCCCGACTGCTGGTAAGACCTGGAAGAAGGTCGCTAAGAAAGCAATCCCCTTCTGATTGAGGGAGACGATCTGGATAGCCTACACAATGATGAGACAACACCCATCCAAATCAAATAAGCCACACAAGATCTGAGGCATAGGGACCTCCCTGGCCTTCAATAAGAACATGGCAGTGGGCCAAGTCCAGAGGGTAGGTGTCCGGAAGAGACAATCCACCTTCATAGCACATTACGGGACTTGTTCTCTTCTCCATAAGAATTGTGGTGGCTGCTCAGCAGCAGATCTGATCTGCCTGGCCTCTCACTGGATATTTCCGTAACCGTAAAAAATGTTTGAGTGCATGCATTTCATCTTCTTTCCCTCTTTCTGCCAGGGACATGCACAGTCCGCCCTACAAGTCAAGACCTCAGGTGAGACCTTGCGGACTAAGGGGGCACATGGTATGCCCATAACCTTGATGATTGCAAACCTATTTTTGATACAATAATACTGTTATTAGATTTTCTCCAACAGTTAGTACCCACGGAACAAGAGCCCACCCCCATCGTTCCTCACACGAGGGGTCGGCTTTTCAAGGTAATACTGGCATGGTTTCCCCCTCCTCTTAAGTGTAAGCCTCTTATAAAAGGGATTCCAGGTGGGTTCTGTCTTGGAACAAAAACCAAATTCATAGTAATTTGTATTTTTCCTAACTATACCCACCTGGAATTCCTTTAAGATTATATCCCCCCCCCCTCTCTCTGTAAACTTATTGGTGTAGGGAATAGCGGCAATCTGGCTCACCTGACAGAAGCATCTTGTACTATTTGTATCCCTTCACCGGCTACAGCGTCTATCAGCAATGTGTTGCAGATAATTTCACTGTCAGCTACAGCAAAGCCGAATAATTCCCTTAAAAATGGATTCTGTATTCCAGGTGGGTATACTATAGTTAGGAATATACAAATTACTAAGTAATTTGATATATTTCTTGTATCATCATCATTTTAGGTAGTAGGTTGGCCAAGGCACCAGCCGCCCGTTGAGATACTACCACTAGAGAGAGTTATTGGGTCCATTGACTGGCCAGACAGTACTATATTGGATCTTCCTCTGGTTACGGCTCATTATTCTTATGCCTACACATTCACTGAATATTCTGGCGTATTCTTTACACGTCTCCTCTTTCCTCATACACCTGACAACACTAAAATAACTGAAAATTTCTTCACTTAAGAGGCTAACTACTACACTGTAATTGTTCAGTGGCTACTTTCCACTTGGTAAGGGTAGAAGAGGGCCTAGGTATTATAATTCTTCTAGGAGATGGACATTCCAAAGCAAACCATTGTTTTCTGGTCTTAGTAATGCCATAGCTGCTGTATAATGGTTGTCCACTGTCTGAATTAGTTTTCTATTGCTTGAGGGTATGCTCAGGCAGACTATTCTATCATGTTTATTTGTTTCCCTCCCACATTGGTCTACTTTTCCTTTTGGAGCCTATGTGTTTGTAGCATATGCTTTATTAACTAGGGTTGTTGCTTGGCTGGTGATAATTATAATATTAATTGACTGAATATATCTTATGGGGTATTTTTGTGTTGTTTTTTCAGTATAAGGGGTTTGTTATTGGTAAATCTTTTCAGTTTCCTGAAGGTCAAGTATGTATCAAGAATCCTTATCTTTCTTTACATAATGGAAAATCTCAAAGAAGTTAAAATCTTATATTTGAAAGTTTTTAGTCAAATGTTCTTATCTGGAAGACTTGTTGTACATGTGATGTAAATCTGTAAGACAAAAACATTCAACTAAAGGACTCTCAGCAACAGGAACATAAAAAGTGCTTTATCATACATGAATTGTATAGGAATTCTAGATCCATTTGAAGGCAATTTCATTGGTGTTATAAAATCCTGTGGACTGAAAACAGAGATTGGCCAGTTGAAGGACATTAGCTTGAGAATATTTTTTTTGTTGAAGAACCCATTCCAGGAACACATCTCATTCATATGTGTGAGACTTACTATTGGGACTGAGGTAGTAGCAGAAAAAATTCTATCTCAATCAATGCTTCTATTATAGAAATTTTGTTTTATCTAGAACTTTCTGTAATTAGGACCATGGTTTAGAAAAAAAAGAAAACTATTTAAACCTGGTGAAGCTTATGGAATAGGCAAATGAACCAAACCTCTTATAAGAGGGTATTTAAAGTATTTGAGAGTCAAAGTCCCTTACAGGTAATGTAATTGCACAGCTTTTGGACATACTGTATTGCGCTACTTAAGAAGTTTATCATATGAGCCTCTTAATACAGATTTATAGATACTAGTTGACTGTCAAATGCCTGTTTGTATTTATTAACCCTTAGCTGTAGCAAAATGTTGTTACAAAATTATCTAAGAAGGAGAGTTTTGTCTCTCAGTTTAAAACTAATATGACGTTAAGGTAACACTGATTCCTCAATTTAAAGCTAGAAATTAAATGAGAAGTCGCAAAGGTTTTCAGTGCTTTTTCCCTTCACGTTTTTTGTCAATAAGTTGGAAATGATTATAGTGATAGAGTTTTATACCTTTTCAAAGAGTTTTATACCCTTTCAAAGCTGGTAAGGAGTAATTGGCTAGACATACTAACATAAAAAATACAGACCCTAATTTCATTTTGAGATTTATTTCCTTTATAGGCCAGTTTCGAAATTGCACGAATTTTTCTTGTCATCTTAGAAGATTAAAGCACACTATATCAAAATGACTGCCACTGTAAATTGATATGTTAAGAATTGAGAATAGGAAGGGTTTTCGCCACATTTCTATGAACTAATTGCATTTGCTGATCATTATTTTAGGAGCCTTATATAAATTCAACAATGTTTTTCTTCTTGGCCCAGCCATTTTGTCAAGGGATGTAATGAGAGGAGTTGAGCATATGGTGAGGTTCTTTGTATTTTCCATTTTTTGTTTGTTTGTTAATTTATGGTATTTTTTAAAAATAAAAACAGCCTCACAGGGGCTTAGTGCAGGCAGTGGCATTAATTGAAAGTCTTTGAAGCATCTTTTTGACCCATAGCTTTATTAACTTTTTGGTCTTCTAATGTTATATCCATTCCCTCTTCCTTTCTTCCAACCTCTTAGCTCCTCCTTCACACTGCAAATCTAGGGTTTTACACCCTGATCTACTTGGAAGTTGAATGTCTTCCAAGGCCCGAGTACCAGGCCTTTTAGCCCAGATTCATATGCAAATCAGATCCTAAATAAAATTCGCTTAATTAGTGAGATACTGTATATGTTTTGGTTCAAGTTGTTTGTGTGTATCAACCGCACCCCTCTGCCTATTCACAGGTAAGATTCATAGAAATATACTTGATTTTTAAGCTAAAATATATTTCCTTACCTCCGAATAGAATTAGTAACCCACCCTCCTCCCCACTTTTTAGGTGATACTGTACTTATTATCAGTGTTAAGCCCACTTAAGAGAGAATTATCTCTTACCTTCTTCGGTTGCCGTAACCTGCACGGCCTTGGTCATTTCTCTTCTCGGCAGGTAGAGAGTGCTTTGGCAGCTGGTACAAGGCAATTGAGAATTTTTTTTTAAATTTTTCTTACAGGTCATCAAGTTGTCACTTTCACTTAAGTATAGAAATAATAATTTTAGGTAAAAATCACTGTTTTTGTTTATATTCATATTATGGTAAGCAATAATAAAAGGGTACAAGCTACATAGCTGCATATTATATCAGTAGTGCTACCATCTTTAAAATAATACTGTATAGCCTATTTTTGTTTTTTCCATTGATGATATCATACAATGTTATAAATAGAAATGTCAACTTGTTACTGTATCCGACTCAATTTACTGTACAAACATTTATGTATAAAGTAATTGTTCAAACTTTTTTTTCAATATGGATATGTAAGAAGTAAGTTAAGTAGGTTATAAGCAGCCACTAAACAGATTAGCATAAATAGCCTATGTGGAGTCTGTTGGGCAAGTTATGAACAATTGTTACTTTTAGAGGGAATAATTTTAAGAGAACTATTATATTGTTTCGGATCTTCCATTCAATAAAGTTTATTGTTTGTTTTTAATTGAGTAAAATTCATTTACTTCCTCACAATTTCACATGAGGAAACCAAACACATGACAATCATCTCATTTCTTAGTAATAAATAATTTTTTTACAAGATTCCTTAAATTCTGATCATGACAAATAGTGCTACGAATCCATACCATTTCATTTAGTGGGCCTGTGGCTTTCATATCTTACCAGGTTCATATAATGATCCATTGCTAGAATTTTAACAAGATTGTAAAATGTTGAATTCCATTGCTGGAAGAATTGCATGGATGCACTTTTTTATTCTTCATTTAAGAGACCTTTTATAAATAAGAGATTGGCCAAATTATACATTTAAGATACAGTACCTAATCTTGTATCATTAATGTCACTGGTTTCAAGGTGGCTAATAATTTGTTCAAATATTGTTCACGTAGAAACACTTACCATAGGTAATTCCCATTGAAGTTAATTCTGTATGAAGTGGGTATAATATTTGGTATATTCTTTAGAATATTAAAATTCATGTGAGGATTACTATCAAAACTATGATAAATAACCACATCTTACAAAAATACCTGTGAACTTCTTGCCTATACTGTATATAGTAGATTTTTCAATATTAAACTTAGCCGGTGATTATATAAGCTGCAACTCTGTTGCTCGACAGAAAACTCTACGTTCAAAATACGCCAGCGATCGCTATGCAGGTAGGGGGTGTACATCAACAGCGCCATCTGTCGAGCAGGTACTCAGTACTCAATGTAAACACAGAACCAATTTTCTCTCTGTCGGGCTACCGGCAAGACCTACTAATTCGCTGTTACTAACTGGATTTGTTTTCACAACTATTTGGTGAAGTACACTATTCTAGTTTTGAGCTTTCGCTATGCAGGTGTTTTATCTTCATCTCAAAACTTGAACTCGTTTTGGATAGATTTAATTATGGTGACAAAGAGAGTATGGACTCTCTTTCACTTTTAAATGGCCGACCCTTCCCTTAGACGGAAGTGTGTTTAGGTTTTTAGTAATTTTGCTTAACACGTTATAGATCTATATATTTTATATCTCTCCGCCTTTATTAGGCCTCTTCGATTAACTTTCCATTTATTATAAACATATAAAAATAAATTTTTATGTTTTGTTTATATGCGACCTTTCCTGATAGTAGGCGGTCCTAACTTGGAACCGAAGTTAATCAACATTGAGCCCGTTATATCGTATTTAGCCTTTAAAGAATTTAAAACTTTTTAAATTTAATGTTTTATGAAAGAATTTCTTTGATAGTCTTCGTACTGTTTTCAAAGATGAACTAACGTTTAGTTTGTTAGACTACGCAGTTGTTGACGTTCAGGACGTTCAACATGCGCTCTATCGTTACGATAGAGAGAGAGTGTTTCACGGTTTCACTTTGCAGTAAGAGTAAATCGATTCTGACGTTTTGTTCATTCTTTCTTAGCTTAAATGTTTTAAATTCTAAATTAAAGGAACTTTTTATTTGGAAAACCTTTCAGTTTTTTCCTTTAGTCAAATAACATGTTTTTTTGACGATATATAATTGGGCTCTTCTCTTAGGTGCGAAATCAAGAGAGAAAGAGAGAGAGAGATAGAGACGGAGGGAGAGAGAGGAGAGAAAACGTTCCGTTCAAGCGGGTAACGTTTTTCTCGTGTTACTCTCGTCCCTAGTCGCTGTACGGGGAAGAAGGTAAAACGTTTTTAGGGTTTTATTCTTGTCCCCAGGCTATGTGCGGTGAGAGATTGTAAACGTAGTTTATTTGAACTAGTGTTTAGTCTCTTTCCCAGCCACTGAATTTTTTATCTTTATATATGTTTTCTGTTTTTTGCTAGTATTAATGAGCTGCATTATACGACTGATTTCGCAATTACTACCTTTTAATGAAGGGTAGAATTGCGTGTTTCAGGTAGAAATTAGTAAAAGTTTCGATTTCAGTGAAATAAGTGCAAAACAGAAAATCGATAAAGTGATATGCGCAAAGTGTTACAGTGTTGCGCCCGAGGGTTCGTCTGTTCGTGCCTGTCGTTCACCTAGTCCGGGACCTCTTACAAGCTCCCAAGCCCAGGGGAGAAGTAATGTCGAACGACTTATGGGTTCGAGAGGCCTTGATCAACGAACAGACGTTTTTTCCCTCCGTGGTTTCGGGCGTATCTACCCAAGATCGCCCCACCCACACAAAGACGAGAGAGCCCATTTATTTCTCGTCTGCGGAAGAGGTTTCTCGTAAGAAACCATGGACCAAGGTCTCGCGGCTTATTAAGCGCAAGTCGGTCCCTTCCGCGCAAGTCCAACGGCCCAGTTGTAGCCACTGGGTCAGTTCGGACTCGCTGCAGTCTTCCGACGACTGCTCACCTCCTAAGAGAGGCAAAGCGGTACCGCATCAGGCAGTCACACCGTCTGTAGCCGCACCTGCTCCTGTAGACCCTAAGTGGTCTTTGCTGCAGACCATGCAATCTCAGTTAACGGCATTGATGCGGGACTTTCGTGCGGAGAAGGTTGACACTGCACCAACCTCTAGCCTACAACCAACCACGGTTGTGCGTCCTGTGGACGCTGAGGCGACCTTCTGCCGCACTCCAGCTGAGAGAGTCCCGCCACCCATGCGTTCCAGTGTACCCTGCCAGCCGCATGTTGACGTTCAGCGACGCACGGAACCTTCCGTTGACGTTCGAGAGGTACAACAACAGTCTAAGTTGTTTTGTTTTGACGCGGTGTGTCAACCTCCGCATTCTAGAGTTGTTTTGACTGCTCAGTCTAGACAGTCAAAGCAGTCTCGAGTGGACACTGTATGTCCTCACGCACCTGTTGTGGTTGACAGTTCAGTTGTTGACAGTTCACAGACTGTCAAGCAGTTACATGACGTTGCCTTCTGGTCTGCTACTAATGCACCAGTGAGAGACTCACTGAGGTAACCTAGCTTTTATCGGACAAGGTTCCTGTAGATGAGGAAGTTGCTGTTCTCCCTCCTACTGATATTTCCTTGAGGACTCTGTCATTTGGAGAGCAGCCTTAAGCTGCTTAGCCTCCTATGGACTTTAATTAAATCATGATGATTTTTTAAGGATCTTCGTCCGGATCTTGTAACTGCTGCTCCTCGTTCGCCTAAACGTCAGAACTTACACTAGGCCTAGCTACTTCGAAGCCGTTGTTTTTAAGCTAGTGCTCTCTCGCTCTCCTAGAGAGCGTTACGTTGGCTAGGCGACTGGTTTTTGCACCAGGAGGAGTTTTAGGGATACAGCCTTTGATTTCCCTTCTTTTAAACTGGCTTATAGAGCGAGAGTCTGATAGGACACGAGAGAAGTTCTCGGCTTGGGAGTTCATGCCTCTGCCCAGATAGACTTCTCACTTCTGGTAGACTCGCCCTGGCGCCTAGCCAGGAGACGCTCCAAGTTGTTTACAGGTCAACTTCTCAACTTTTGTCGAGCCTTTGAAGTTTTGCTGTACTATTATGTCACACATAACAAGGCTTTCAGGGATGGTAAATGGTTCCGCCTCAGTCGCTAACCCCGTCTGTTGCCACACCTGCTCCCGTAGACCCTAAATGGGCTTTGCTGCAAGACATGCAGTCCAAGCTTGCGTCCTTGATAGAGGACTTAAATGCGGAGAAGAACCTTCTGGCCAACAACCTTCCAACCGGTCGGTTGTGCGCCCTGTTGACGCTGAGGTAACCTACTCGCGTCTGCCAGTTGAGGTGGTTCCTCCTTCTGGCCAACAACCTTCCAACCGGTTGGTTGTGCGCCCTGTTGACGCTGAGGTAACCTACTCGCGTCTGCCAGTTGAGGTGGTTCCTCCTTCTGGCCAACAACCTTCCAACCGATCGGTTGTGCGCCCTGTTGACGCTGAGGTAACCTACTCGCGTCTGCCAGTTGAGGTGGTTCCTCCACCGATGCGACCCAGTGTGGGTTGCCAGTCGCACGTTGACGTTAAGCGACGCTCGGAGGTGGTTGTTGACGTTCAGGACGTTCAACAACCAGCAGAGGTGACTTGTTGTGACGCAGTGCGTCAACCTCAGCAACCCGGTAGGGTGTTGACTGCACAACCCAGACAGTCTAGACAGTTTCGGGTTGACGCTGTACTTCCTCGCGCACCCATGGTTGTTGACAGTTCACAGACTGTGCAGCAGTTCCATGATATTGCGTCCGGCTCCGTCACGCATCCACCAGTGCGACCGGATTCAGCGAGTCAGACGTTGCCCACTCCGTTGCCGTTTCCTCATCAGTTTCGGATGAGGAACCCTCTGATGAGGACGTTGCTGAACAAGACGATCAGCCCCCAGCCCTGCTATCCATCCAGAAGATGCTGAAGAAGGAACGCTGCCCAGTCAGGCTGTGGATGAGTCTGGTAGGGACACTGTCATCCGTGGATCAATTTGTGTCACTAGGAAGACTACACCTCCGTCCTCTTCTATACCATCTAGCTTTTCACTGGAAAAAGGACAAGACGCTAGAAGCGGTCTCGATCCCGGTTTCCGGAAAGATAAAGTCTTGTCTGACTTGGTGAAAGGACTATATCAACCTTAGAGAGGGTCTTCCCCTGACTGTTCAGACTCCCAACCACGTTCTCTTCTCGGACGCATCGGACGTAGGCTGGGGTGCGACATTAGACGGTCGGGAATGCTCGGGATTATGGAACTCGAGTCAAAGGACAATGCATTTCAACTGCAAGGAGCTACTGGCAGTACATCTGACCTGGAAAAGCTTCAGGTCTCTCCTTCAAGGCAAAGTGGTGGAGGTGAACTCGGACAACACCACGGCTTTGGCGTACATCTCCAAGCAAGGAGGGACCTACTCTCTGACATTGTACGAGATCGCAAGGGACCTCCTCACCTGGTCAAAAGGTCTAGACGTATCACTAGTAACGAGGTTCATCCAAGGCAACTTGAATGTCATGGCAGATTGTCTCAGTCGGAAGGGACAAATAATTCCAACAGAATGGACCCTCCACAAGGATGTATGCAAGAGACTTTGGGCCACCTGGGGCCAGCCAACCATAGATCTCTTCGCAACCTCGATGACCAAGAGGCTCCCAATATTTTGCTCACCAATCCCGGACCCAGCAGCAGTTCATATAGATGCCTTTCTACTAGATTGGTCACATCTAGATCTATATGCATTCCCTCCGTTCAAGATTGTCAACAAGGTACTGCAGAAGTTCGCCTCTCACGAAGGGACAAGGTTGACGCTAGTTGCTTCCCTCTGGCCCGCGAGAGAATGGTTCACCGAGGTACTTCGATGGCTAGTAGACGTTTCCCAGAACACTTCCCCTAAGGGTGGACCTTCTACGTCAGCCACGCGTAAAGAAGGTACACCAAGGCCTACACGCTCTTCGTCTGACTGCCTTCAGACTATCGAAAGACTCTCGAGAGCTAGAGGCTTTTCGAAGGAGGCAGCCAGAGCGATTGCTAGAGCAAGGAGAACATCCACCCTTAGAGTCTACCAATCGAAGTGGGAAATCTTCCGAACTGGTGCAAGTCAGTATCCGTATCCTCGACCAGTACCTCTGTAACTCAAATAGCTGACTTCCTCTTATATCTGAGGAAAGAACGATCTCTTTCAGCTCCCACTATCAAGGGTTACAGAAGCATGTTGGCATCAGTCTTCTGTCACAGAGGCTTAGATCTTTCCAACAATAAAGATCTACAGGACCTCCTTAAGTCTTTTGAGACCACGAAGGAGCGTCGTTTGGTTACACCTGGTTGGAATTTAGACGTGGTACTAAGATTCCTTATGTCAGACAGGTTCGAACCGCTACAATCAGCCTCCCTGAAAGATCTCACCTTAAAGACACTTTTCCTGGTATGCTTAGCCACAGCTAAAAGAGTCAGTGAGATTCATGCCTTCAGCAAGAACATCGGATTCTCATCCGAAACGGCTACATGTTCTACAACTTGGTTTTCTAGCCAAAAACGAGCTGCCTTCTCGGCCTTGGCCAATATCGTTCGATATTCCAAACTTATCGTATGGTTAGAAATGAACTAGAAAGAGTCTTATGTCCTGTAAGAGCTCTTAAGTTCTATTTAAAACGAACTAAACCTTTACGAGGCCCGTCTGAAGCTTTATGGTGTTCAGTTAAGAAACCATCTTTGCCTATGTCAAAGAATGCTTTATCCTATTTTATCAGACTGTTAATACGAGAAGCTCATTCCCATCTGAATGAGGAAGACCAAGCTTTGCTGAAGGTAAGGACACACGAAGTTAGAGCTGTCGCAACTTCCGTGGCCTTTAAACAAAATAGATCTCTGCAAAGTATAATCGACGCAACCTATTGGAAAAGCAAGTCAGTATTCGCGTCTTTTTATCTTATGAATGTCCAGTCTCTTTACGAGAACTGCTACACTCTGGGACCATTCGTAGCAACGAGTGCAGTAGTGGGTGAGGGCTCAACCACTACAATTCCCTAATTCCATAACCTTTTTAATCATTCTCTTGAAATGTTTTATTATTGTTTTTTGGGTTGTCCGGAAGGCTAAGAAGCCTTTCGCATCCTACTTGATTTGGCGGGTGGTCAAAGTCATTTCTTGAGAAGCGCCTAGATTAGAGGTTTTGATGAGGTCCTGTTGTATGGGTTGCAACCCTTGATACTTCAGATCCTAGGGGTCGCTCAGCATCCTAAGAGGATCGCGAGGCTCCGTAAGGAAGACGTACTTAAAAAGGCAGAGTAATTGTTCAAGTCGACTTCCTTACCAGGTACTTATTTATTTTATGTTTGTTATTTTGAATAACTGCTAAAATGAAATACAAAATACTTAGCTCATAATAATGTAAACAAGTAATGCTGGTCTCTACCCACCCCCCTGGGTGTGAATCAGCTTATATAATCACCGGCTAAGTTTAATATTGAAAAATTTTATTTTTATTAATAAAATAAATTTTTGAATATACTTACCCGGTGATTATATATTAAAGGACCCTCCCTTCCTCCCCAATAGAGACCCAGTGGACCGAGGAGAAAATTTGTTCTGTGTTTACATTGAGTACTGAGTACCTGCTCGACAGATGGCGCTGTTGATGTACACCCCCTACCTGCATAGCGATCGCTGGCGTATTTTGAACGTAGAGTTTTCTGTCGAGCAACAGAGTTGCAGCTTATATAATCACTGGGTAAGTATATTCAAAAATTTATTTTATTAATAAAAATAACATATTAATTATATTAGAAATAATTTATTTACACATCCTTTTATCTTTGAATAGTTTGCTGCACCACTGTAGATATTCAGGATTTAAAAACTTTAGGGTCAAGAATTTGTAGGGAATTGTATTGCCTGCCTGGCCATGGAGCACAAACTCTTTAAATTCATGTAGATACTGTACACATTCCAGAATAAATTGTGGTTTCCAAATTAAACTGTATTGCTGTACTGGATGGTTTTTTCAACCCTTTTACTTTGTTTCATCTATCTGTCAGGTTACTAGTATTGCAATATCATTTTAACAAGAAAATACTGTTGTATGGGTAAAGGTCACCATGCAGAGATAGCTGTGTTATTCTGTTATGACCATTTACACAAAATAATCTGTATGTAAGCAGGCAACACTCATGAAGATCCTAACAGTCTATCAGTCTTGAGTAGAGCAAGCCTGATGAAAAGTCGTCAGTTTGATTTATAATAATAATAATGTTTAATTGTACAACATATTTACAGAGAGGAGATTTGCAATAAAGATTTGGTCCAAAGCCCATATGGAACAGAGCTCTTCCGACAATAATACAGTTAAAATGATATTGTAAAATGAAAACAATAAAAATTTATATACATATGAGTATACATACATATACAGTATTTGAGATTATTACCTTAAAGTCAGAACGGAAGTGTATATTCATATAATTTAGAAAAGTGATATATGTAGTGATGGTATATACATTGAAAATTGTAAATATCAAGCAAGGATTCAGTTAGAATGTTAGGAGAAATAAAGTTTTACAAAAAGAATATCATAAATATGAACACTGATATTTGCATTTATGGTTAGGTGAGGAAGAATAATTAACGAATTTTGAAGCAAAGCGAAAAATCTATTTTTGGGTGAGATGGCCATGTCATCCTGATGGAAAGTTCCTTTAGCCAGCTTCCTAAGGGATATTTAGCTACAGTGATACTCCCAGAGAATTGACCATAGGTGTCCAGAATTCTAACTCCTGGTGCGAGTATCCTTAAAAATTTTCTTAAGGATATCGCATATCGAGACGTATTTCCTGATACGACACATGGCAATCTTCATACCGAATAAAGTTTTCGCTCTGAGGGGGAAGAGTGGGGAAATTGAAGGGGAGCCATCACCAAGGTTACCCGGTGGATCCCCTTCTCGTACTACTACAGGGCCCGTTATGGCTACCCATTCCTTTGTTAGTAGCGAATTACGTACGGTGTATCTCCCGCTTGCTCTAGGTGTTTTTGTTGCTAATACCAGGATTTATCATGCATTCTCCTGCATCTTCATTCCCTAGAAAGTTGAGTATTTAATCTTTCCTATATATAATTTTTAGCTCCCTTCTCACAGTTAATTTAGCATGATTTAGATGTGTTTATCAGAGCTTAGCCGGTAGCCGGAGGCGCCAATTTGGACGCTGTCGTTCGCCATATATGCCTTATTAAGTCAGTAGAAACACTATTTAGCTTTAATGAAATATAGCAATTTAGGCAAAATTAACTTGTGAAGATAAGATTATGCACATACATTTCCTCTTCCTTCAATGTATCGATCGTATACGTTAGAGTATCGGTGATATAGCGTAGTCGCGATCTTGACCCGCGCTATGCTAGCCTAGCCTATGCGCTTTAGTATACTTTCGTACATTATCTCCGTTTACCATCGTTTATCGTTTTATCAATTCAACAGGAGATAGTATATCTCCTAGAATTATTTATATAATTCGATACTCGTCTCTTTTAGAGATTTAAGGGTAAACCCTCCCTTCTCTCTGAGTGTCGCCATTAGGCGACAACCCTATCTTAGTCTTGCTATTAAGTATTGTACTCCGGCTTGACTAGGCTAGTGTTTCTGCGTTCCCTCTTTGCCGGTGAGTATCCCGGATTTGATTTACGACAGTAATTCAGAGTATTCAGTCTTTATGTCGACAACTCGACTGCGGGGGGAGTAGTCACTCCCCTGCCGGTTTACAGTTGCAGAATAGGAAGCCTAGCTTCCCTATCCCGCATCCGAAGAGGTAGTACACTGCCGCCACCTTCTCCCTTGCGGTCTAGAAGACAAGTCTTGTTTCGGCAAGGTTCTGGGCTGAGGAATCGATATTCTTTTGCCGCTCAAGACGGTGCCGATATTGAAACGATGTTTCTGAGTTTGTGACAGAAAAGGGGGCGGCAATTGTGCCGCCTTCTTCCGACACAGCACACAAGACACTTTCCCTTCCCCTCTCTGTCCTCTAGCGCTGCCCTAGCCATCGCAATTTCTTTGGCCGGTGTCCTACAATCTCCCCGCTTGACTTTTTCCAAGATGAAGGAAAATGAGTCTGCATCTAGGGACCATTTTGACTCAATCGGCTTTCGCCTTGATAGAGCGTCCGCCGTCACATTGCGGAACCCTTGTAGGTGAACTGCTGATAAGTGCCATCTTTTCTTTCTTGCCAAGCGAAAGATGGCCAACATCCCGTGGTTGATGTAGGGCAATCTCGAGCCTTGTAGGTTCAGACATCTTACTATCACTTCGCTGTCCAAGACCAGCTTAATGTGGGCTGATCTGTGAGGGGATAGCTTCTTCAATGTCAGGAGGACTGCCATGGCTTCTGGAATGTTGATGCGAAAGGTCTTGAACAGGGATGACCAGGTCCCTTGAGCTTTCCTTTGATGGGCATAACCTCCCCATCCTTCCGTTGAGGCATCCGTGTGGATGACTACCGATGGTTGAAGTGGTTTTAAGGGAATAGTCCTTGCTAGGCTCTTGACCTTCGACCATGTCCTCAGAAGCGATTGCAGTAAGGTCGGTGTCGGTCTCTGTAGATCTCTTGGAGCGTTTGATGCGTATCTTCTCCAGACTCCTGATGCATCTTTCAGCTGTGCTCTTAGTATTGGGTCTGTTACTGCTGCAAACTGGAGAGAGCCCAGTACTCTTTCCTGTTGGCATCTTGAGATCCTGTTGGATTTCAATAGTTTCTTGACAGAACCCGCGATCTCTCTCCTCTTCTATGGTGGAATGGAGAGACGGTGTGACTGCAAGTTCCAATGGATTCCCAGCCATTGAAACTCCTGAGCTGGAGAGAGGTGAGACTTCTTGTTTTTGATCTTGAATCCCAGATGTTCCAGGAATTGGATCACTTTCTCGGATGCCTGCAGACAAGCAGTCTTGGATGCTGTCCACACCAGCCAGTTGTTCAGGTATGCGGCTACCTGAACACCTCCTAGGCGTAGTTGTTGTACGACTGCGTCCGCAAGTTTCGTTAAGATCCTTGGGGCAATGTTTAGTACGAATGGCATGGCTCTGAAGACATACTTTGTCTTCTGTAACTTGAATCCTAGGTAGGAGGAGAGGGGGCGACTGACTGGAAGGTGCCAGTAAGTATCTGCCAGGTCTATTGAGACTGTGTACGCCCCTTTTGGTAACAGGGTCCTTATGTGTTGAATGGTTAGCATCCTGAACTTGTTGTTCTTGATGAACTTGTTGAGTGGCGAGAAGTCTAGAATGACTCTGAGTTTGTCCGAGTCCTTGGTGGGAATACAAAACAGCCTTCCCTGGAATTTGATGGACTTTGCTTTCATTATAACCTTTTTGTTCAAGAATTCTAAGGTATATTCTTCCAAGAAGGGGGTGGAGTGTTGGAAGAATTGAGGAAATGAATGTGGAGATTTGTTCAAAATCCATACTAGTCCATTCTTGATTAGGCTGTGGGCCCAGGTCTCGAATGGCCAACGATCCTGAAAGTGGAGGAGTCTTCCTCCTGCCTGGAGCATCTTATTGCTTGGATGGTCCAGAGGGTTTGCCACCTTGACCACGTCCTCTCCTACCTTGTGAGGGGTTTCTTGAGGAGCCCCGTCTAGATCCTCTACCTTTCGGGCGAAAGGTAGTGGTGTGCCTCTCAATACTGTACCTGTGTTAACCTCTTCAGCATGACCTGTCACCGGAGCGTCAACATATGCATTCCGACTTTTTTCCGTCAAGCGTAAACGCGCCAGAAATCAGGCAATTATCAAATATAACTATTTATCTACTAGTATAAGTGTGTGTGTGCGCGTGCGTGTGTCCATCCGTATGCATGTATATATGTATAAGTGCACATACATGTGCATGTATATACTTATGCACAACTGTGTATACATATATATCTTTGGTATGTAAATGTATGTGTAAATCTACTGTATAAATGAATGTATATATATATATATATATATATATATATATATATATATATATATATATATATATATATATATATATATATATATATATATATATATATATATATATGTATGTGTGTATATATGCATATTTGTATATGCGAAAAAGTTGATTACCTAAAGTATTTTCCAAGTGACCCCAAAGGTATACTTCTACACGCATTTTTGTTGACGGAGTATTGCCTAGATCCCTAATCTCCAAGAAATAGATATATGTATGTATTAGGTTAACGTAAAATTATTTCTTTGTTTTATTTAAATCAGCCTTGTTTTTCTTTTTAAGTTAAAGTATTTTTGTTGTTTGTTTACTATAGTGTTAATGTAAGTTAAGTGGCTCTCAGATTGTTGGATAGTGTTTTTGCGCCTCCTCCTCCTCCTTTGTGTATTAGGGGACTATCGTTTTAACGAATGTTATTCTTTTTACTGTGAGTGTTGATGAACGCTGGGAAGGTGATGAGTGGACATGGTCGACCGGTGAATGCAGTTCGGGTCTTGACAAGCTCTCACCAACACTAATTCCCGTCTCAGCATTTATTGTGACTTGGAGGACGACTTTAGCCATTACTTTCGCACTTCTGTTGAAGTGTTTAGCAGGTGCTCTGTCATCTGCGACGGTAGTTTTCTGCTACTTGTTCCCGTCGGAGGATTTGCACGGGAGTTGTGTCGTCGCTGCTTCCCGACACTGGAGTTTTGCATTTGCTGGCCGTGTCCTTCTAGTCCAGCTGTTACTTACGGAAGTGAGAGCAAACTGGCTCGTGAGGAGATACGTAGGGTGGCTGACGCCAGGTAAGACAAATTATCATTCCTCTTGTATAGGGAAGTGGATTGCCCTTCAATGCCTGGCGTGCAGCTTTACCCTTCCGTTAGCAGTTTAATGGATTAAGCACGGCCCTGAGTTCAACTTTATCTTCTGGTACTTCACTTGAGGTGAAGTTGTTTATTTTACCCATTTTGTTTGTTTATAATGGTTTGTATATATTGGAGTTTCATTGATGTATGTTGTGTGTTAATTTTTGTAATCAGAGTTCCACATTGTTTAGATTTGTATTGTAGGTAGGAATATTAAGGTTTTCATTGTTTTCATCTTCTACTTCCTTCTACCTTTTTATCATTAGGTTATTGATTATTTTGGCTAGCCGTATTTGGATCCACTTGGTTATTATTAAATATTTCCTCTTAAAATTTTCTCATGTTTAGGGTTTAGTGTAGTAGCTTTAGGTTTTTCTTGTGAGTTCCCGAGAACCAGCTATTTGTTCTCTTGAATATTCTGTACAATTAAGTGTATTTTATCTCACAAGGTTGATTTAAGTCTTTGTTCTAGTTTATAATAAATATTGTTAAGTTTTCTTGTGTCTCTGTTTTCGTCTTTCCTTATCACTGACGTACTTTTACCGACTGCAATCCATGAGAATTTAAATATCCTAAAAGGACCTGCATTACAACCTGGTAGGTTGTAACAGTTGGCAACCGTGACAGGATTGCACTCGGGCGTACTTGGTGGTTTGGTTGGCGGATCGGTGCTCAGGGGATTTACCAATATTTGTTATTTTTTAGTGTTTTGCCTTACTCCCCCTTTAATTTTGTAATCATGAAAGAATATATTTTCGATCCAGCAGAGTTTTTGGGGTCGGCAGATTGCCTTAGGCATCTTCCTGTATTGAGTAAAGAGTGTTTGGCGAGTTGTGCTCGCTGGTTAGGTGTCCCACTTAGGGCTGCGAACACTAAGGCCCAGTTGTTGTTAGCTGTAGAGAGTAAGGTAGCTGAGGGTATGGCTGAAGGAGAGAATTTAGCTAGGGATTTTGACAGTGTTGGTGATAGTGGTTCAGAGCATGAGGATAGTATGATTGATGATGTGAGTGTAAATCCAGGCCTTTCTTTGTTTGAGGACCCCCCTCGTACTGGAATTATCTTTGAAGGAAATGCTAAATTGCAACAGAATGCTAACGTGTCTACAAACCCATTTGTTGTAGAAAAATCTGTCCCGAAGAATGTAGTCCCAGTGCAACCTGTGTTGTCCCAAGAGGACTATGAATATAGATTAATTTGCAAGAGGATAGGGTTAGTGAAACTCGAGTTTGAAGAGAACAAGAAGGTGAGGCGACATGAGCTAGAGATGGCTAATGTAAATTTGGAGTTGGCTAAATTGCAAAGTGTTCCTAATAGATTAAGTACTCCTTGTGGTCCATATGTCGATAAATTTAATATAGGGGCAGCTTTGAAGTTAATCCCTGTATTTGACGAAAAAGATGTGCCGGAATTTTTTAAGGCATTTGAACGGGTTGCTACCAGGTTGTCTTAGGCCGCCGAGATGTGGACAGTTTTAATTCAGTCTAGGCTGGTGGGCAAGGCAATCAGGGTTTATAATTCTTTGGAGGAGGGCGTAGCCCGTGATTATGGTAAAGTAAAGGCGTTGGTCCTCAAGGCTTATGATCTTGTCCCTGAGGCCTATCGTCTAAAATTTAGAAATTTTAGCAAGCATGCTTCCATTTCATATGTTGAGTTTGCTAGGCTCAAGGAGGAGCAATTTGATAATTGGCTGAAGAGTCATCAGGTAGTCTCTTTCTCCTCCTTGAGGGAATTAATGTTATTGGACGAATTTAAGAAATATTGTAGTAAAGAACTGAGGATATACTTGGAAGAGGTGAAAGCAGTTAATCTAAGTAAAGCGGCTCAGATTGCCGATGAATTTATTTTAACCCATCGAGCAGGGTCCGGCAATTTTGGGTCTCAGGGTCTAGATTTCCAGTCTGCCAAGCCAAATGATGGTAATAATAAATCTAATAATGTAGCTAACAACAGGGTAAAGCATTCAGGTGTTCCAACCTATTATAAGAATAAGAGGACTCAGGGAAATATTTCAAATGGAGAGCCCTCTAGATTCTTCTCCAAAAACAAGGTAGTGTCTGGTAATGTGAGCAAAGGTAATGGGACCTGTTTTTGGTGCAATAAGCCTGGACATTATCAAGCTCAGTGTAATGCCAGGAGGAGGTATCTGGAGAGAAATAATAACAATATTAACAACCCTATATCTGTAATTACCAATAAGACTGTTCCTATTACTCCCCAGGTTGAGAATCCACCGGTAACGGAAGGTAGCAATGTAAATAGTAGTGATGACAGCAATGTAAAACCAACTGGTAATAGACCTTCATGACTCTATGATAAATATATATGGCCTGGTAGACTGGTTACAAATTCACAAGTTCTAAAGGTAAAATTTTTGCGAGACACAGGGTCAGCTCGGTCTTTAGTATTAAGGGAATCTTTAAATGGTTTAGTTGAATATTCAGGGAATTATGTGATTCTGGGAGGTTTCCCGAATACTGTGGTTTCAGCTCCATTGGTGGAAGTTGAATTATCCTTCCCTGGGTATAATGAGGTAACGGAGTTGGCTGTGGTGGAGAATCTCCCTATTCCAAATATGGATGGTATTTTAGGAAATGACATGGTAGACCATAGGGGTCTGGAATTATTCCCTATTTTGACTGTGAATGCTTGTCCTGTGGCGGTGGTGACTCGGGCCTCCGCTAAGGCAGCTGATTGGATAAATGATGATGACTTAGATTTAAGTAGTTTAGAAGTAGAGTTAGAAAGGCCCGGGCCAGTAGGTAGTCCTAGTAGTACTAGTAATATCTTGCAACTTGATTGGGACCGTTTAACGTTTATTGAGGCTCAGAAACAAGAGTTTGATTTTGAGTTGGGTGACACAGCCGATTTAACTAAACCGAGGTTTTGTGTAATGAAAGGTTTGTTATATCGAATTAGTCGTCCATCTACACATGATCTGAACAAAACTTCTCGAGTGGAACAAATTGTGGTTCCCTCACAATTTAGGGAGTCTGTTTTGAAGTTGTCACATGATGATTCTTTTTCTGGTCACTTTGGAGTATTTAAGACTTTCAAAAGATTAGCGAAATGTTTTTGGTGGCCAGGGTTGAAATCATCAGTGAAACGATTTGTTAGTAATTGTGAGGTTTGTCAGGTGATGGGAAAGCCCAATCAAGTGATCCCTAAAGCACCTCTAAATCCTATTCCTGCAATTGGGGAACCTTTTGTGGAATTGGTTATAGATGTGGTGGGGCCTTTGCCCAGAACAAAGACTGGGTTTACTCATCTCATGACCATCATGGACCGAGCTTCTAGATTTCCTGAAGCATTCCCAATGAAAAAGATCACTTCCAATGCAGTATTTGAGAAGCTCGTTGAATTTTTCTCCCGATACGGACTTCCTCGTAAAATTCAGACCGACTGTGGGACGAATTTTATGAGTAAGGTATTTAGGGGTAAGTGTGCTGAACTGGCCATTCAGTGCACTACCAGCGTACCTTACCACCCAGAGAGTCAGGGGGTGGTGGAAAGATTCCACCAGACACTTAAATCAGTTTTGAAAAAATACTGCTATGAACAAGGAGAGGATTGGGAAAAAGGACTTTCCTTTGCTCTCTTTGCCATAAGGAACCATCCAAATGCATCTACAGGTGTAGCTCCCTTTGACCTGATCTATGGGCACAAAGTACGTGGTCCGTTGGAAATTTTCCATGAATTGTTATCATCTGGGCAGAAAGAGGAACTTAATGTGATGAAGTTTGTAGAGAATTCACGTAAAAAGTTAGCCATTGCGTGGAAATTTGCAAGAGAAAATTTGGCTTCCTCCCAAGTAATCATGAAATCAAATTTTGATAGGAAAACCAAGGTGCGATCGTTTGAGCCTGGGGAATTGGTATTGGTGTTGAGTACCGACTCAGACAATTTCCTTGAGCCAAGGTATAAGGGGCCCTGGAAGGTTTTGAGAAAATTGTCTGAAGTGAATTATGAAATTGAAGCCCCCGGGACCAAACGAAAGTGCCGGGTCTTTCATATTAATAGACTGAAATCATATGTTTCATGTGGTAGAGATCCTTTAGCTATTGTGTATGAACCTGTGTCTGTAGAAGTAGTCTCTCCAGAGGATAATTTTGAGGACTTGGTTGGTCAGGTATCTTCTGATGCTCTCTTTAATAACATTCAAAATCTAGAAGTTTTGAAAAGAGAGCTGGACCATCTGGAAGTTACCCAGAAAAGGGACATTATTAATTTAATCTGTTCTTTTCCAGAAATATTTCGTAGTTCGCCAGGTAGGACGAGGTTGCTTCAGCATGATGTGGATGTGGGCAGTGCTTCCCCTGTAAAGCAGAGTCCTTATCGACTAAATCCAGTGAAAAGGGACATAGTCGAGGAGGAAATAAAGTATATGCTGAAACATGACCTCATCCAACCTTCGATAAGTCCTTGGAGCTCTCCGATAGTTTTAGTTAAAAAGTCTGATGGAAAGTACAGAATGTGTGTGGATTACCGTAAAGTTAATGCCAGTACCAAAAATGACTCTTTTCCTTTGCCTCGCATTGACGACTGTCTCGATCAAATAGGGTCTGCAAAATTCATAACCAAGTTGGATTTGCTGAAAGGATATTGGCAAGTGCCCCTGTCCGATCGAGCCCGGGAAATTTCCGCATTTGTAACTCCCTTTGGGCTTTACGAATGCAAAGTGATGCCCTTTGGGATGAAAAATGCTGCATGCACCTTTCAGAGGCCTATGAACAGAGTCATTTGTGGGTTGAAAGGCACTGAGATTTATATTGATGATTTAGTTGTTCACAGCAATGATTGGCAAACTCATAAAGTAAGATTGAGAAAAGTGTTTGAAGCTTTGAGGGATGCCGGTCTTTTTGTGAACTTGAGTAAGTGTGAATTTGGTAAAGCCAAAGTGTGCTATTTGGGTCATGAGGTTGGTTTGGGTCAGGTAGCCCCTAAACAAGCCAATCTCGATGCCATTTTAAATTTGAAGAGGCCGAGTAATGTCAGGGAAGTTCGGAGAGTCCTTGGAATGACGGGTTATTATAGAAGGTTTGTGAGAAACTTCTCGGACATTGCTCAGCCACTTACTAAGTTATTGGAGAAAGGACAGAAATTTGCGTGGTCTCCTCAATGTGAGGAGTCTTTTATTAAACTCAAGCTGGTGCTGATATCAAACCCAATATTAATGTCCCCTGATTTTCAGAATCCTTTCATTATCGCAGTGGATGCTAGTGATGTGGGCATTGGAGGTGTCCTCTTTCAGAGAAATGGGGCTGGAGAGGTACTTCCCGTGTCTTACTTTAGCCGTAAACTATTGGCAGCAGAAAAACGGTATTCAACTATCGAGAAGGAGGCCTTAGCCTTGGTTCGTACTTTGTTGCATTTTAAACCCTATGTGACCAATTTCTCCTTCCCGATAGAGATTTGGACTGATCACAATCCTCTAGTGTTCATAGAAAGGATGAAAGGGTCCAATCAGAGAATTTTGAGATGGGCTTTGCAGTTGCAGGAATTCACTCTGGTTATAAAACATATTAAGGGATCGGAGAACCGTATTCCTGATGCCCTTTCTCGTATGTAATTTTGGCTTTTGTCCCTCCCTCGCCCTTCTCGTGTCTTCATTGGGTTTGTATAAAACTATTTGTCCATAGTAAAATCTAATGGCCAGTATGTGTGTGAGTATGAGTGAGTCCTTATCTCAGAGTTTAGTTTAGATGTAGGTTTGGTTAACTGCGTTGTTTTTGTATGTTCAACCTTAGTAAGGTCCATCAATTTTTTTTCTATTATTTTGTACTCGTTGGAGTTATAGTTTAGCCTTTAATTTTAGATTCCCATTTTCTGATTTGGTAAGTCTTCTTCGTGAAGCTATGTGTTTTTTTTTTCTTTTTGGCATGTGTATTGTTATATTTATAACTTCTTTTCAGGTTTTGTATTTCTGTAACATTGTTAATTCCTTTTCATTTCAGCATTTTTACAGTATTCAATTTTGAAAAAAATGTATTCTATGTGAATAATTTATTTTGTTTTGGGGGAGGAAGGTATTAGGTTAACGTAAAATTATTTCTTTGTTTTAATTAAATCAGCCTTGTTTTTCTTTTTAAGTTAAAATATTTTTGTTGTTTGTTTACTATAGTGTTAATGTAAGTTAAGTGGCTCTCAGATTGTTGGATAGTGTTTTTGCGCCTCCTCCTCCTCCTTTGTGTATTAGTGGACTATCGTTTTAACGAATGTTATTCTTTTTACTGTGAGTGTTGATGAACGCTGGGAAGGTGATGAGTGGACATGGTCGACCGGTGAATGCAGTTCGGGTCTTGACAAGCTCTCACCAACACTAATTCCCGTCTCAGCATTTATTGTGACTTGGAGGACGACTTTAGCCATTACTTTCGCACTTCTGTTGAAGTGTTTAGCAGGTGCTCTGTCATCTGCGACGGTAGTTTTCTGCTACTTGTTCCCGTCGGAGGATTTGCACGGGAGTTGTGTCGTCGCTGCTTCCCGACACTGGAGTTTTGCATTTTCTGGCCGTGTCCTTCTAGTCCAGCTGTTACTTACGGAAGTGAGAGCAAACTGGCTCGTGAGGAGATACGTAGGGTGGCTGACGCCAGGTAAGACAAATTATCATTCCTCTTGTATAGGGAAGTGGATTGCCCTTCAATGCCTGGCGTGCAGCTTTACCCTTCCGTTAGCAGTTTAATGGATTAAGCACGGCCCTGAGTTCAACTTTATCTTCTGGTACTTCACTTGAGGTGAAGTTGTTTATTTTACCCATTTTGTTTGTTTATAATGGTTTGTATATATTGGAGTTTCATTGATGTATGTTGTGTGTTAATTTTTGTAATCAGAGTTCCACATTGTTTAGATTTGTATTGTAGGTAGGAATATTAAGGTTTTCATTGTTTTCATCTTCTACTTCCTTCTACCTTTTTATCATTAGGTTATTGATTAATTTGGCTAGCCGTATTTGGATCCACTTGGTTATTATTAAATATTTCCTCTTAAAATTTTCTCATGTTTAGGGTTTAGTGTAGTAGCTTTAGGTTCTTCTTGTGAGTTCCCGAGAACCAGCTATTTGTTCTCTTGAATATTCTGTACAATTAAGTGTATTTTATCTCACAAGGTTGATTTAAGTCTTTGTTCTAGTTTATAATAAATATTGTTAAGTTTTCTTGTGTCTCTGTTTTCGTCTTTCCTTATCACTGACGTACTTTTACCGACTGCAATCCATGAGAATTTAAATATCCTAAAAGGACCTGCATTACAACCTGGTAGGTTGTAACAGTTGGCAACCGTGACAGGATTGCACTCGGGCGTACTTGGTGGTTTGGTTGGCGGATCGGTGCTCAGGGGATTTACCAATATTTGTTATTTTTTAGTGTTTTGCCTTACTCCCCCTTTAATTTTGTAATCATGAAAGAATATATTTTCGATCCAGCAGAGTTTTTGGGGTCGGCAAATTGCCTTAGGCATCTTCCTGTATTGAGTAAAGAGTGTTTGGCGAGTTGTGCTCGCTGGTTAGGTGTCCCACTTAGGGCTGCGAACACTAAGGCCCAGTTGTTGTTAGCTGTAGAGAGTAAGGTAGCTGAGGGTATGGCTGAAGGAGAGAATTTAGCTAGGGATTTTGACAGTGTTGGTGATAGTGGTTCAGAGCATGAGGATAGTATGATTGATGATGTGAGTGTGAATCCAGGCCTTTCTTTGTTTGAGGACCCCCCTCGTACTGGAACTATCTTTGAAGGAAATGCTAAATTGCAACAGAATGCTAACGTGTCTACAAACCCATTTGTTGTAGAAAAATCTGTCCCGGAGAATGTAGTCCCAGTGCAACCTGTGTTGTCCCAAGAGGACTATGAATATAGATTAATTTGCAAGAGGATAGAGTTAGTGAAACTCGAGTTTGAAGAGAACAAGAAGGTGAGGCGACATGAGCTAGAGATGGCTAATGTAAATTTGGAGTTGGCTAAATTGCAAAGTGTTCCTAATAGATTAAGTACTCCTTGTGGTTCATATGTCGATAAATTTAATATAGGGGCAGCTTTGAAGTTAATCCCAGTTTTTAAATATTTAACTTAGCCGGTGAATATATAGCTGCAACTCTGTTGCTCGACAGACAAACTCTACGGAAAAAACTCGCCAGCGATCGCTACACAGGTTGGGGGTGTGCCCAACAGCGCCATCTGTCGACCAGATACCCAGCTCTTATGTAAACAAAGACTCAATTTTCTCTCTGTCGAGGTGTCGACAAGACGTACCTTACTCGCTGTTGCTAAACTGGAGTTTTTCACATCTTATTGGTGAAGTACTATATTCTGGTTTTGAGCTTTCGCTGTGCAGGGTTTTTCTTCAAACAAATCCTTGAACTCTTTATTTGTAACGGATTCATTGTTGATGACTTAGATCGTTTTTGGAATTTTCCCTTGACCAATTCAAAATGGCTGACCCTTCACAAGTTCCCAAATTTAGGAAATGCAATGCTAGGGACTGTTCTAGGCGTCTTCCGAAGGCTTCTATCGACCCTCACACTGTTTGTTCCAATTGTCGGGGTAAAACCTGTCAATTGGAAGATCGGTGTGAGGAGTGCGTGGGCCTTTCGGAATTCGATTTTATCGAATTTGAAAAGTACACACGCAGGCTAGAGAGAGATAGAGTTAGGAGAAGTTCTTCTCGGTCTATTGATGTATCCTCTCCTCATGCCCCACAACCTATTCCTTCCCCTGTAGTGGTTGTTCCTAACCCCCCTCCTAGCACTCAGGAACCATCGATGGCTGACATGATGCGTGCCATCCAGGCTCTGGGTGAGAGAGTTGAGTCCCTTGCAAGTGACCGCAATCAGCTCATGGCGGATGTTAAGGAGCTTAAGTGCCAAAGTGCAGTGGGAAGTGCTAAAGTGCCAAGTGATAGTGTTGTGAACAGTGTTGCGCTTGAGGGTTCGTCTGTTCGTGCCTGTCGTCCTCCTAGTCCGGGACCTCTTGCAAGCTCCCAAGTCCAGGGGAGAAGCAATGTCGTACGACGCATGGGTTCGAGAGGCTTTAATCAGCGAACAGACGTTCCCTCCGTGGTATCGGGCGTATCTCCCCAAGATCGCCCCTACCTACCTAAGACGAGAGAGCCCATTTATACCTCGTCGTCTGAAGGTGTTTCTCGCAAGAAACTTTGGACCAAGGTCTCACGACCGTTAAAACGTAAATCGGTCCCTTCAGGACAAGTCCAACGTCCCGGTTGTAGCCACTGGGTCAGTTCGGACTCGTTGCCGTCATCCGATGACTGCTCACCGCCTAAGAGAGGCAAAGCGGTACCGCTTCAGACACTAACACCGTCTGTCGCCGCACCTGCTCCCGTAGACCCTAAATTGGCTTTACTGCAAGACATGCAGTCCAAGCTTACGTCTCTGATGCAGGACTTTCATGCGGAGAAGGTTGCTGCCGTACCAGCAGCGAGTGCAGTACCTAGCCTACAACCCTCCAAGCGATCGGTTGTGCGTCCTGTGGACGCTGAGGTAACCTTCTCACGTACACCAGTTGAGGGAGTTCCTCCACCGATGCGTTCCAGTGTGGGCTGCCAGCCGCATGTTGACGTTAAGCGACGCACGGAGTTGGTTTTGACGTTCTGGACGTTCAACAACCATCAGAGTTGCCTTGTTTTGACGCGGTGCGTCAACCTCCGCAACCCAGTGTGGTTTCCACTGCGCAACCCAGTCAGTCTAGACAGTCTCGGGTAGACGCTGTGCGTCCTCGCGCTACCATGGTTGTTGACAGCTCACAGACTGTGCAGCAGGTCCATGACGTTGCGTCCGGCTCAGTCACACATGCACCAGTGCGACCGGACCCAGCGAACCAGCCGTTACCCACTTCGTTGCCGTTTCCTCATCAGTTTTCGGATGAGGAACTTTCTGATGATGATGTTGCTGCACATCAAGATGAACAACAATCAGAATTGGACGAGCCTAAGTCTACTCAACCCTCTTTGGACTTTAGAAAAGTTTTGGCTATTTTCAAAGAGCTGTTTCCTGACCAGTTTGTTTCTGTGGCTCCTCGTTCTCCGCCTTCAGAGTTTGTTTTAGGCATGCCTTCTACCGCACCTGCCTTTACTAGACTCGTCCTCGCACGCTCGTCCAAGAGAGCTTTGCGGGTGATAGGAGACTGGTTAGAGTCCAAGAAGAGTTTAGGGAAGACAGCATTTGCTTTTCCCCCTGCTAGACTCTCTTCTAGATCGAGCGTCTGGTATGCCACGGGAGAAGTTCTCGGCTTGGGAGTTCCTGCCTCTGCCCAGGGCGACTTCTCAAGTCTTGTAGACTCTCCCCGCCGCCTTGCCATGAGACGCTCAAAGATTTGTTGGTCATCATCGGACCTGGACCACCTTATGAAAGGAATCTTTAGGGCTTTTGAAGTCTTTAACTTCTTAGACTGGTGCCTAGGAGCCCTAAGCAGGAAGATCTCTTCGACAGATAAAGAGACTTCTTTGCTCATTATGTCCTGCATGGACAAGGCCGTCCGTGATGGGTCCAATGATCTTGCTGCCTCATTTGTGTCCGGAGTCCTGAAAAAGCGAGAGTCTCTCTGCTCATTCCTTTCTGCTGGAGTTACACCGTGCCAGAGATCTGAGCTTCTCTTTGCTCCTCTTTCCAAGTGCCTATTTCCAGAAGTCCTGATAAAGGAAATAGCCGCTTCGTTAGTGCAGAAGGACACTCACGATCTTGTTGCGTCCTCAGCTCGCAAAGCTCCCCCTTTGCCTACCTTGTCAGCTAGACCAAGGATGGACACTCCAGCGTCTCGCTTTATTCCGCCCTTTCGTGGCAGAGCCTCCAGCAGAGGAGGTGCTCGTGCCGAAGGGAAGCGAGGGAAGAGGAAAGGATCCAAGTCCTCTAAGGGCAGAGTCTGACTGCCCGCAACTTCAGACAGCAGTGGGAGCCAGACTCAAGAACTTCTGGCAAGCCTGGGAGAAGAGAGGCGCAGATGCACAATCTGTGAAGTTGCTCAGAGAGGGGTACAAGATCCCTTTTGTACGAAAACCCCCTCTAGCAACGTCTCCCATCGATCTCTCTCCCAGGTACAGAGAGGAAGAAAAGAGACGAGCCCTGAAACTGGAAGTGTCTCTTTTGCTAGAGAAGGGAGCGGTGGTCAAAGTCTCGGACCTTCAATCACCGGGATTCTACAACTGCCTCTTCTTGGTTTCAAAGAAGACAGGAGGGTGGAGGCCGGTGCTAGACGTCAGTGCTCTGAATGTCTTTGTCACAAAGACGAAGTTCTCCATGGAGACCACAAAGTCAGTCTTAGCAGCGGTCAGAAGGGAAGACTGGATGGTCTCCCTAGACCTAAGGGACGCCTACTTCCACGTCCCCATCCACCCAGACTCCCAACCTTTTCTGAGATTCGTTTTCGAAAAGGTGGTCTACCAGTTTCGGGCCCTGTGCTTTGGCCTAAACACAGCTCCTCTCGTGTTTACGAGGCTGATGAGGAATGTAGCCAAATTCCTCCATTTATCGGACATCCGAGCCTCCCTTTATTTGGACGACTGGCTTCTCAGAGCCTCTTCCAGTCGTCGCTGTCTGAAGGATCTCAAGTGGACTCTAGATCTGACCAAGGAATTGGGACTCCTAGTCAATTTGGAAAAGTCGCAACTGGTCCCATCCCAAACTATTGTGTATTTAGGGATGGAGATTCACAGTCTAGCTTTTCGGGCTTTTCCGTCGGCCCTCAGAATAAGTCAAGCCCTGTTATTCATCCAGAACATGCTGAAGAAGGAACGCTGCTCAGTCAGGCTGCGGATGAGTCTGGTAGGGACGCTATCATCCCTGGAACAATTTGTGTCATTAGGAAGACTACACCTCCGTCCGCTTCAATACCATCTAGCTTTTCACTGGAAAAAGGACAAGACGCTAGAAGCGGTCTCGATCCCGATTTCCGAAAAGATGAAGTCTTGTCTGACTTGGTGGAAGGACAATATCAACTTAAGAGAGGGTCTTCCCCTGGCTGTTCAGACTCCCAACCACGTTCTCTTCTCGGACGCATCGGACGTGGGCTGGGGCGCGACATTAGACGGTCGGGAATGCTCAGGACTGTGGAACTCGAGTCAGAGGAACATGCATATCAACTGCAAGGAGCTGTTGGCAGTACATCTGGCCTTGAAAAGCTTCAAGTCTCTCCTTCGAGGCAAAGTGGTGGAAGTGAACTCAGACAACACCACTGCCTTGGCATACATCTCCAAGCAAGGAGGGACCCACTCACTGACGTTGTACGAGATCGCAAGGGACCTGCTCATCTGGTCAAAAGGTCAAGACATCTCACTAGTAACGAGGTTCATCCAAGGCAACTTGAATGTCATAGCAGATTGTCTCAGTCGGAAAGGGCAAGTAATTCCAACAGAATGGACCCTCCACAAGGATGTATGCAAGAGACTTTGGGCCACTTGGGGCCAACCAACCATAGATCTCTTTGCAACCTCGCTGACCAAGAGGCTTCCAATCTATTGCTCCCCAGTCCCGGACCCAGCAGCAATACATATAGATGCCTTTCTCCTAGATTGGTCACATCTAGACCTCTACGCATTCCCACCGTTCAAGATTGTCAACAAGGTACTGCAGAAGTTCGCCTCTCACGAAGGGACAAGGTTGACGCTAGTTGCTCCCCTCGGCCCGCGAGAGAATGGTTCACCGAGGTACTTCGATGGCTGGTAGACGTTCCCAGAAGTCTTCCTCTAAGGGTGGACCTTCTACGTCAGCCGCACGTAAAGAAGGTACACCAAAGCCTCCTCGCTCTTCGTCTGACTGCCTTCAGACTATCGAAAGACTCTCGAGAGCTAGAGGCTTTTCGAAGGAGGCAGCCAGTGCGATTGCTAGAGCAAGGAGAGCATCCACCATTAGAGTCTACCAATCGAAGTGGGAAGTCTTCCGAGACTGGTGCAAGTCAGTCTCTGTATCCTCGACCAGTACCTCTGTAGCTCAAATAACTGACTTTCTCTTATACCTGAGAAAAGGACGATCCCTTTCAGCTCCCACTATCAAGGGCTACAGAAGCATGTTGGCATCGGTCTTCCGGCATAGAGGCTTAGATCTTTCCAACAATAAAGATCTTCAAGACCTCCTTAAGTCTTTTGAGACCACTAAGGAGCGTCGTTTGGTTACACCTGGTTGGAATTTAGACGTGGTACTAAGATTCCTCATGTCAGACAGGTTTGAGCCGCTACAATCAGCCTCCCTGAAAGATCTCACTTTAAAGACAATTTTCCTGGTATGCTTAGCCTCAGCTAAAAGAGTTAGTGAGATTCATGCCTTCAGCAAGAACATCGGATTTTCGTCAGAAAAAGCCACATGTTCGCTACAACTTGGTTTTCTAGCCAAAAATGAGCTGCCTTCTCGACCTTGGCCTAAATCATTCGATATTCCCAGCTTATCGGAGATTGTAGGCAATGAACTAGAAAGAGTCTTATGCCCTGTGAGAGCTCTCAAGTTCTATTTAAAGCGCACTAAACCTTTACGAGGCCAATCTGAAGCTTTATGGTGTTCAGTTAAGAAACCATCTTTGCCTATGTCAAAGAATGCTTTATCCTACTTTATCAGACTGTTAATACGAGAAGCTCATTCACATCTGAGTGAGGAAGACCAAGCTTTGCTTAAGGTGAAGACGCACGAAGTTAGAGCTGTTGCAACTTCCGTGGCCTTTAAGCAAAATAGATCTCTGCGAAGTATAATGGACGCAACCTATTGGAGAAGCAAGTCAGTGTTCGCGTCTTTTTATCTAAAGGATGTCCAGTCTCTTTACGAGGACTGCTACACACTGGGACCATTCGTAGCAGCAAGTGCAGTAGTGGGTGAGGGCTCAACCACTACAATTCCCTAATTCCATACCCTTTTAATCTTTCTCTTGAAATGTTTTTAATGTTGTTTTTATGGGTTGTCCGGAAGGCTAAGAAGCCTTTCGCATCCTGGTTGATTTGGCGGGTGGTCAAAGTCATTTCTTGAGAGCTCCTAGATTAGGGGTTTGATGAGGTCCTGTTGTATGGGTTGCAACCCTTGATACTTCAGCTCCTAGGGGTCGATCAGCATCCTAAGAGGATCGCGAGGCTCCGTAAGGAAGGCGTACTTAAAAGGCAGAGTAATTGTTCAAGTCGACTTCCTTACCAGGTACCTATTTATTTTGTTTTTGTTATTTTGATAACTTCTAAAATGAAATAAAAAACTCTTAGCTCATAAAATGTAAACATATATTACTGGTCTCTACCCACCATCCTGGGTGTGAATCAGCTATATATTCACCGGCTAAGTTAAATATTTAAAAATGATATTTTAATTATAAAATAAATTTTTGAATATACTTACCCGGTGAATATATAAATTAAATGACCCTCCCTTCCTCCCCAATAGAGACGCAGTGGGACGAGGAGAAAATTGAGTCTTTGTTTACATAAGAGCTGGGTATCTGGTCGACAGATGGCGCTGTTGGGCACACCCGCAACCTGTGTAGCGATCGCTGGCGAGTTTTTTCCATAGAGTTTGTCTGTCGAGCAACAGAGTTGCAGCTATATATTCACCGGGTAAGTATATTCAAAAATTTATTTTATAATTAAAATATCATATTTGACGAAAAAGATGTGCCGGAATTTTTTAAGGCATTTGAACGTGTTGCTACCAGGTTGTCTTGGGCCGCCGAGATGTGGACAGTTTTAATTCAGTGTAGGCTGGTGGGCAAGGCAATCAGGGTTTATAATTCTTTGGAGGAGGGCGTAGCCCGTGATTATGGTAAAGTAAAGGCGTTGGTCCTCAAGGCTTATGATCTTGTCCCTGAGGCCTATCGTCTAAAATTTAGAAATTTTAGCAAGCATGCTTCCATTTCATATGTTGAGTTTGTTAGGCTCAAGGAGGAGCAATTTGATAATTGGCTGAAGAGTCGTCAGGTAGTCTCTTTCTCCTCCTTGAGGGAATTAATGTTATTGGACGAATTTAAGAAATATTGTAGTAAAGAACTGAGGATATACTTGGAAGAGGTGAAAGCAGTTAATCTAAGTAAAGCGGCTCAGATTGCCGATGAATTTATTTCAACCCATCGAGCAGGGTCCGGCAATTTTGGGTCTCAGGGTCTAGATTTCCAGTCTGCCAAGCCAAATGATGGTAATAATAAATCTAATAATGTAGCTAACAACAGGGTAAAGCATTCAGGTGTTCCAACCTATTATAAGAATGAGAGGACTCAGGGAAATATTTCAAATGGAGAGCCCTTTAGATTCTTCTCCAAAAACAGGGTAGTGTCTGGTAATGTGAGCAAAGGTAATGGGACCTGTTTTTGGTGCAATAAGCCTGGACATTATCAAGCTCAGTGTAATGCCAGGAGGAGGTATCGGGAGAGAAATAATAACAATATTAACAACCCTATATCTGTAATTACCAATAAGACTGTTCCTATTACTCCCCAGGTTGAGAATCCACCGGTAACGGAAGGTAGCAATGTAAATAGTAGTGATGACAGCAATGTAAAACCAACTGGTAATAGACCTTCATGACTCTATGATAAATATATATGGCCTGGTAGACTGGTTACAAATTCACGAGTTCTAAAGGTAAAATTTTTGCGAGACACAGGGTCAGCTCGGTCTTTAGTATTAAGGGAATCTTTAAATGGTTTAGTTGAATATTCAGGGAATTATGTGATTCTGGGAGGTTTCCCGAATACTGTGGTTTCAGCTCCATTGGTGGAAGTTGAATTATCCTTCCCTGGGTATAATGAGGTAACGGAGTTGGCTGTGGTGGAGAATCTCCCTATTCCAAATATAGATGGTATTTTAGGAAATGACATGGTAGACCATAGGGGTCTGGAATTATTCCCTATTTTGACTGTGAATGCTTGTCCTGTGGCGGTGGTGACTCGGGCCTCCGCTAAGGCAGCTGATTGGATAAATGATGATGACTTAGATTTAAGTAGTTTAGAAGTAGAGTTAGAAAGGCCCGGGCCAGTAGGTAGTCCTAGTAGTACTAGTAATATCTTGCAACTTGATTGGGACCGTTTAACGTTTATTGAGGCTCAGAAACAAGAGTTTGATTTTGAGTTGGGTGACACAGCCGATTTAACTAAACCGAGGTTTTGTGTAATGAAAGGTTTGTTATATCGAATTAGTCGTCTATCTACACATGATCTGAACAAAACTTCTCGAGTGGAACAAATTGTGGTTCCCTCACAATTTAGGGAGTCTGTTTTGAAGTTGTCACATGATGATTCTTTTTCTGGTCACTTTGGAGTATTTAAGACTTTCAAAAGATTAGCGAAATGTTTTTGGTGGCCAGGGTTGAAATCATCAGTGAAACGATTTGTTAGTAATTGTGAGGTTTGTCAGGTGATGGGAAAGCCCAATCAAGTGATCCCTAAAGCACCTCTAAATCCTATTCCTGCAATTGGGGAACCTTTTGTGGAATTGGTTATAGATGTGGTGGGGCCTTTGCCCAGAACAAAGACTGGGTTTACTCATCTCATGACCATCATGGACCGAGCTTCTAGATATCCTGAAGCATTCCCAATGAAAAAGATCACTTCCAATGCAGTATTTGAGAAGCTCGTTGAATTTTTCTCCCGATACGGACTTCCTCGTAAAATTCAGACCGACTGTGGGACGAATTTTATGAGTAAGGTATTTAGGGGTAAGTGTGCTGAACTGGCCATTCAGTGCACTACCAGCGTACCTTACCACCCAGAGAGTCAGGGGGTGGTGGAAAGATTCCACCAGACACTTGAATCAGTTTTGAAAAAATACTGCTATGAACAAGGAGAGGATTGGGAAAAAGGACTTCCCTTTGCTCTCTTTGCCATAAGGAACCATCCAAATGCATCTACAGGTGTAGCTCCCTTTGAGCTGATCTATGGGCACAAAGTACGTGGTCCGTTGGAAATTTTCCATGAATTGTTATCATCTGGGCAGAAAGAGGAACTTAATGTGATGAAGTTTGTAGAGAATTTACGTAAAAAGTTAGCCATTGCGTGGAAATTTGCAAGAGAAAATTTGGCTTCCTCCCAAGTAATCATGAAATCAAATTTTGATAGGAAAACCAAGGTGCGATCGTTTGAGCCTGGGGAATTGGTATTGGTGTTGAGTACCGACTCAGACAATTTCCTTGAGCCAAGGTATAAGGGGCCCTGGAAGGTTTTGAGAAAATTGTCTGAAGTGAATTATGAAATTGAAGCCCCCGGGACCAAACGAAAGTGCCGGGTCTTTCATATTAATAGACTGAAATCATAAATTTCATGTGGTAGAGATCCTTTAGCTATTGTGTATGAACCTGTGTCTGTAGAAGTAGTCTCTCCAGAGGATAATTTTGAGGACTTGGTTGGTCAGGTATCTTCTGATGCTCTCTGTAATATCATTCAAAATCTAGAAGTTTTGAAAAGAGAGCTGGACCATCTGGAAGTTACCCAGAAAAGGGACATTATTAATTTAATCTGTTCTTTTCCAGAAATATTTCGTAGTTCGCCAGGTAGGACGAGGTTGCTTCAGCATGATGTGGATGTGGGCAGTGCTTCCCCTGTAAAGCAGAGTCCTTATCGACTAAATCCAGTGAAAAGGGACATAGTCGAGGAGGAAATAAAGTATATGCTGAAACATGACCTCATCCAACCTTCGATAAGTCCTTGGAGCTCTCCGATAGTTTTAGTTAAAAAGTCTGATGGAAAGTACAGAATGTGTGTGGATTACCGTAAAGTTAATGCCAGTACCAAAAATGACTCTTTTCCTTTGCCTCGCATTGACGACTGTCTCGATCAAATAGGGTCTGCAAAATTCATAACCAAGTTGGATTTGCTGAAAGGATATTGGCAAGTGCCCCTGTCCGATCGAGCCCGGGAAATTTCCGCATTTGTAACTCCCTTTGGGCTTTACGAATGCAAAGTGATGCCCTTTGGGATGAAAAATGCTGCATGCACCTTTCAGAGGCTTATGAACAGAGTCATTTGTGGGTTGAAAGGCACTGAGATTTATATTGATGATTTAGTTGTTCACAGCAATGATTGGCAAACTCATATAGTAAGATTGAGAAAAGTGTTTGAAGCTTTGAGGGATGCCGGTCTTTTTGTGAACTTGAGTAAGTGTGAATTTGGTAAAGCCAAAGTGTGCTATTTGGGTCATGAGGTTGGTTTGGGTCAGGTAGCCCCTAAACAAGCCAATCTCGATGCCATTTTAAATTTGAAGAGGCCGAGTAATGTCAGGGAAGTTCGGAGAGTCCTTGGAATGACGGGTTATTATAGAAGGTTTGTGCGAAACTTCTCGGACATTGCTCAGCCACTTACTAAGTTATTGGAGAAAGGACAGAAATTTGCGTGGTCTCCTCAATGTGAGGAGTCTTTTATTAAACTCAAGCTGGTGCTGATATCAAACCCAATATTAATGTCCCCTGATTTTCAGAAACCTTTCATTATCGCGGTGGATGCTAGTGATGTGGGCATTGGAGGTGTCCTCTTTCAGAGAAATGGGGCTGGAGAGGTACTTCCCGTGTCTTACTTTAGCCGTAAACTATTGGCAGCAGAAAAACGGTATTCAACTATCGAGAAGGAGGCCTTAGCCTTGGTTCGTACTTTGTTGCATTTTAAACCCTATGTGACCAATTTCTCCTTCCCGATAGAGATTTGGACTGATCACAATCCTCTAGTGTTCATAGAAAGGATGAAAGGGTCCAATCAGAGAATTTTGAGATGGGCTTTGCAGTTGCAGGAATTCACTCTGGTTATAAAACATATTAAGGGATCGGAGAACCGTATTCCTGATGCCCTTTCTCGTATGTAATTTTGGCTTTTGTCCCTCCCTCGCCCTTCTCGTGTCTTCATTGGGTTTGTATAAAACTATTTGTCCATAGTAAAATCTAATGGCCAGTATGTGTGTGAGTATGAGTGAGTCCTTATCTCAGAGTTTAGTTTAGATGTAGGTTTGGTTAACTGCGTTGTTTTTGTATGTTCAACCTTAGTAAGGTCCATCAATTTTTTTTCTCTTATTTTGTACTCGTTGGAGTTATAGTTTAGCCTTTAATTTTAGATTCCCATTTTCTGATTTGGTAAGTCTTCTTCGTGAAGCTATGTGTTTTTTTTTTCTTTTTGGCATGTGTATTGTTATATTTATAACTTCTTTTCAGGTTTTGTATTTCCGTAACATTGTTAATTCCTTTTCATTTCAGCATTTTTACAGTATTCAATTTTGAAAAAAATGTATTCTATGTGAATAATTTATTTTGTTTTGGGGGAGGAAGGTATTAGGTTAACGTAAAATTATTTCTTTGTTTTATTTAAATCAGCCTTGTTTTTCTTTTTAAGTTAAAATATTTTTGTTGTTTGTTTACTATAGTGTTAATGTAAGTTAAGTGGCTCTCAGATTGTTGGATAGTGTTTTTGCGCCTCCTCCTCCTCCTTTGTGTATTAGTGGACTATCGTTTTAACGAATGTTATTCTTTTTACTGTGAGTATTGATGAACGCTGGGAAGGTGATGAGTGGACATGGTCGACCGGTGAATGCAGTTCGGGTCTTGACAAGCTCTCACCAACACTAATTCCCGTCTCAGCATTTATTGTGACTTGGAGGAAAACTTTAGCCATTACTTTCGCACTTCTGTTGAAGTGTTTAGCAGGTGCTCTGTCATCTGCGACGGTAGTTTTCTGCTACTTGTTCCCGTCGGAGGATTTGCACGGGAGTTGTGTCGTCGCTGCTTCCCGACACTGGAGTTTTGCATTTGCTGGCCGTGTCCTTCTAGTCCAGCTGTTACATACGGAAGTGAGAGCAAACTGGCTCGTGAGGAGTTACGTAGGGTGGCTGACGCCAGGTAAGACAAATTATCATTCCTCTTGTATAGGGAAGTGGATTGCCCTTCAATGCCTGGCGTGCAGCTTTACCCTTCCGTTAGCAGTTTAATGGATTAAGCACGGCCCTGAGTTCAACTTTATCTTCTGGTACTTCACTTGAGGTGAAGTTGTTTATTTTACCCATTTTGTTTGTTTATAATGGTTTGTATATATTGGAGTTTCATTGATGTATGTTGTGTGTTAATTTTTGTAATCAGAGTTCCACATTGTTTAGATTTGTATTGTTGGTAGGAATATTAAGGTTTTCATTGTTTTCATCTTCTACTTCCTTCTACCTTTTTATCATTAGGTTATTGATTATTTTGGCTAGCCGTATTTGGATCCACTTGGTTATTATTAAATATTTCCTCTTAAAATTTTCTCATGTTTAGGGTTTAGTGTAGTAGCTTTAGGTTTTTCTTGTGAGTTCCCGAGAACCAGCTATTTGTTCTCTTGAATATTCTGTACAATTAAGTGTATTTTATCTCACAAGGTTGATTTAAGTCTTTGTTCTAGTTTATAATAAATATTGTTAAGTTTTCTTGTGTCTCTGTTTTCGTCTTTCCTTATCACTGACGTACTTTTACCGACTGCAATCCATGAGAATTTAAATATCCTAAAAGGACCTGCATTACAACCTGGTAGGTTGTAACAGTATGTATATGTATGTATACATACATAAATGCATATATGCATACATACATACTTACAGGTATGTACATACATACATGCATACATACAGACATAAATACAAGTATGCATACATACATACATACATACAAGCATGCATACATACATACATACATACATACAAGCATGCATACATACATACATACATATATACAAGCATGCATACATACATACATATATACAAGCATACATACATACATACAAGCATGCATACATACATACATACAAGCATGCATACATACATACATACATACAAGCATGCATACATACATACAAGCATGCATACATACATACATACATACATACATACAAGCATGCATGCATACATACATACATACAAGCATGCATACATACATACATACAAGCATACATACATACATACAAGCATGCATACATACATACATACAAGCATGCATACATACATACAAGCATGCATATATATATATATATATATATATATATATATATATATATATATATATATATATATATATATAGCAATGAAAACCATTATACTAACAACAACCATTTTCCCTCACTGAAGCAAAGCTTTTTTGAGGAAGCTAGGATAATATTTATATATATATACATACATACATACATACATACATATATATATATATATATATATATATATATATATATATATATATATATATATATATATATATATATATATATATATATATATATATATATAAAACACGTGACCATCCGCCACCTAAAGATATGAATGTTTCCTCATCACTTTCATGGATAGCACTTTACATTGACGCATAATCTTCACTGTCTGAATCCTCCGGATGATATGAATCATCACTGTCCAAAATTTCTATGTCAGACATTATGTAATATACACAAAAAAGGCAAAGGCACGTCAGAAAACGTTCGTATGTCCGCCACCAACAACTCCCATGCAACCGCTGACGATACTGCTACGAGTAAGATGAATGCCCAGTTTTCTTTTATTCTGGAAAATCCCATTTTCTATAGTAGACGAATATAACCTCCACAGGCATTACGAATAGGGGAAACTAATCTATCGAGGCTGTTCCAACTTTCTTTATGTCTAGGGGAGATTTGATAGAATTTTGGGACACCCGTGTGACCCATCGTAATACATATGGGAAAAATAAAGGGTCACACATGTGACCCATCGTGCTGAAGAGGTTAAAGGCTAGTGACTGGGCTACCAGCTGTTGAGGCACCACCTGGAAAGTGGTTTGTGGCTGAGCAACCATTTGGGGGCACCGTGGTCATGGTTACTGTGGGATGTTGCACAGGTTGAGAAGGCAGTCTTGGATTCTTTGTCTTCCTCTTAGCTTGGGGACCACCATCATAAGGGAAGATTTTCTCTTGGCAGAGATGCCCCACTTTTGGAAAAGATTCCTATTCTCCAAGTTGGTTTTGGTGACTACCTCTTGAACTATTTCCTTTGGGAAGAGGTCCTTGCCCCAGATACAGGAAGTGATCAACTTCCTGGGCTCGTGTTTGACTGTTGCATTGGCAAACACAAACTCTCTGCAGGCCCTCCTAGCCTTCACAAAAGCATACAAGTCCTTAACTAGGGTAGCCATGTGCATCTTGGCTAGGGCTGTATATATGTCTGGGGTGCTTGCAATGCCTGCACACATCTCCATGCAGTTCTGGAGGGACAGGGAGGTGGCTAGTCTCTCCTTTGTCTCCTGTTCTCTTCTCAGGAGAAAGTCCGACAGCTTCGGGAGGTTCTCACTGAACTGCTGTCCTTCAATGTCCGCGTTGAGCTTCGATACTGAGAAGGTTAGGTGGACTTCGTTCCAATCCTTCTCACCCGTGGGCAAAGCCAGAGACAATGGCCTACACTCCTCTAGCGTAGGACATGGTTTGCCTGCATCAACTGCTTTAAGCACACTGTGGAGAGCTTTCGACGAGAATGGGAAAGCTCTGGATGAAGGAGCAAGAAAGGTAGGGTGCTTCTTGCTCAACGCGGAAACTTTGGAGTTGGTATATCCTGCCTTCTTTAGGTTACTCGTCAAGAGAGCCTGTGCCTTGTTGTGGTCGAAAACCATGACTTCCTTGGGTTCCATCTCTTCCTTAGACTCTGGATCACTCTTCAGCCGGATGAAACATTCTGGGTAAGCCGAAAGGTTTGGCCAGAATTGAATGTCGTCCTGGGGGATGGCCCCAATCTTCTCCGAAATGTAGAGTTTCCCATTCATAATGGGCATGTTTGCATACCTTCAAGGATTGGTTTTGGAGCAGGGTGGCAGGTCAGACACTTTGGGTCGCTTGTATGACCCACGAGAAGCAACTACGCAGGATGCTTCCCGGAATTCCTTCCTCATATCTACGTTTTCGTTATGTAGGGAGTCAACTAGTTACTGGATCTGGGCCACAACCACTTGGCCCAGCGGGTCTAGTTGAGGGGTTGGAGCCCAAGAAGTTAACGGCACAGGCTGAAATGCCGACACAGACTGAAGAGGGTCCTCCACTTCTGTCGACTCAAGATCATCTTCTTCTCCAGGTGGTTGGGCCACCTCTTTTTCAGGGTCCTCTTGAAGGAGACCCTTTTCGGTGTCCGAGAACACTTCTGACATCCACTCCTGATGGATGTCCATGCCTTGTAAAGCCCCTTTGTTATCGGCCTCTATTGTAAGTTGTATGCAGGGAGGTCCGGGTCGTGTCTGAGGTATGACGGCATCAGCTCTTGCCTTCGGGAGCAGCAGGCTTCTCATTAACTCGATTGGTAGGTACGGTCCCAGAGAGTTCTTTTGGAACCCTCGTACCCTCTTCCTAAGCGTTTCCCTCACAGTATCCACTGACTCCATCATCTTTGGATCACCATACCCTACATCATCAAGGCCTAGCAGACGTTGCAATCCTTGGGATCCCAATATCTTAAGGTTTCAGTTGCGATGGAGCAGGGGTCATGAGACCTGCCCATGGTGTGACCACAAAAGTCCTTACTCTTGTGATTACAGAAGATGACCTCACACTTCACCTTGGCCTCCTCCTGTAAAGAAAGAAAAAGGTGAAATGAGTATCGGGTAATTTATCACAATGATAAATTAAATTCATGCATTAAATTAGCACTGACTATTATCATTATTGCTTAGGATAGTAAGCTAGAAAGGAAAATAGGAAAGACATATCTGTGTCTCCTGTCCAGGCAATTGCTGTGACCTCCCTCAATATTAATATTTAGAATTTCCTTATTAGGGAAATCTAGGGTGGAAGAGCTCTAAATTCTAGAGCTAAAGTTAGTGTATACTAGCACTAACCCTTCAATAATGGAATATTAATATTAGGGTAAGCATATTATGTTCTGATGACCTATGGCTCATCAGGATATTGAAGGAATACTTCACTTCGACATTATTTAGCGGTCTCAACAATGGACTGTGAAAGGACACAGAATATGTTGAAAATTATACTACTGTATATTATATACGATAGTTTTCTAACTGCAGTAGGTACTATACTGCAGAAATACTGGCTACTGTATAATCTTATACTGTAGTTCTGCTGGCTTGCTGCCGGCTAGGTTAGTACCTGGCGGCACTAGCCGACAGAGAGAGAGAAAGCATGGTTAGTTTATATTATAGTTTAGTACAATAACTAGGGTTGTAAGGACTACTGTCCCTACTGCCTTCTTCCAGAATGAGGATTCAAATGGAAGGGGGGAATGTAATCATTCTAGCTTCCATCTAGCCACAGTATCTGTTGCCGGCTGCTCTGCCAGTCCCAGGGTTTGTGGATGGCAGTCCAAGAGAGGACTGAAGAATACTCAAAGTTATAAGGCTCTCCCACTGGCAGCCGTCATGGCTTGCACAAGCATTCCCGGAGCCTTGCTCCCGTTAGGGAGAAGGTCGAAGCGGCGATCAAGCCGCCTTTGTAGGAGCCCAGCCAGTATCGCAATCTACCCGGCAAGCAGGGAGATTGTAGAATACCGGCCTTAGATGTTGTGACAGATAAGCCATCACTGAAGGACAGAAAGGGGAAGGGAAAAGGGTCTTATATTTTGCCTCCCACTATCGGCTACAAACTCGGAAACATAGTTTCTATACCGGCGCTGTCCTAGGCGGCAGAGGAATAACTATTTTCCAGCCTAAGGCCTTGCCGGATATAAGACATAGTCTTCTAGACCACAAGGAAGAAGGTGGCGGCAATTTTACTACCACTTTCGGTTGTGGGCTAGGGAAGCTGGGCTTCCTATGCCTGTAACTGTGAACTGGCAGTGGGATGACTAGTCCCCCATCAGTAGAGTTGCCGACAACAAGACTGAATACTCTGTTACTGTCATAATCAAAGCCGGGATACTTACCGGCAAAGAGGGAAGACAGAAACACTAGCCTAGTCAAGCCAGAGTACACTACTCTATGGCAAGACCAAGATAGGGTTGTCGCCTAATGGCGGCACTCAGAGGGAAGGTAGGGTTATCCTAAAATCTCTAAAAGAGACAAGCATCGAATTATATAAGTAGTTTCTAGGAGATATGCTATCTGATTGAATTGATAGAACGATATAAGAGGGTAAACGTGGATAATGTACAAAAGTACACTAAAACGCATTAGGCTACCCCAACGCGAGTCGGGATCTCAGCTACGCTACATCATCGAGGCCCTATCGTATACGATCGAAACATTTCACAGAAGAGGAAATATACATGCATGATCTTGTCTTCACTAGTATAATTTGCCTAAATAGCTATAATTCATTAAAGCTAAATACTGGGAACGTCGTACTACTGAGTAAATAAAGGATTTATGGCGTACGACAGAGTCCAAAATGGCGCCTCCGGTGAACGGCTATACTCCAAAAAACATATCTAAATTATGCTTATATAACTGTGAGAAGGGAGCTAAAAATTTTCACAGGAAAGATTAAATACTCAACTTTCCAGAGGATGAAGATGCTGGAGAATGTATCCAGGAATAGTAACAAAACACCAAGCGCAAACGGGAGATACACCGTGCTTAATTTGCTACTCTAAAAGCAATGAGTTGCCATGCGTGGCCCTGTAGTAGTACGGGAAGGGGATCGACCGGGTAACCTTGATGATGGCTTCCCTTCATTTTGGCCACTCTTCCCCCTCAGAGCGAAAACTCTATTCGGGGTGAAGATTGCCATGTGTCGTATCAAGGAATACGTCCCCTGATATTACGCGATATCCTTAAGAATTTTCTTAAAGATACTCGTGCCAGGAGTTAGAATTCTGGAAACCTATGGTCAATTCTCTGGGAGTATCATCGCAACTGAAACCCTAAGGTATTGGGATCCGAAGGGTTGCACCGTCTGCTCGGCGTTGATGTCCGAGGGTTTTGGTGATCCCAAGATGGCGGAGTCGAGGGATACTGCGAGGGAAACGCTTCGAAGGTGGGTAAGACGGTTCCAGAAGAACTCTCTGGGACCTTACCTACCAAGCAAAACGATGAGAAGCCTTCTGTTCCCTAAGGCAATATCCGACGCGGTTGTGCCTCAGGCACAGGTCAAGCCTCCCTTCATACAACTGACGATAGAGGCTGACATTAACAAGACTTTAGAAGGCATCGACATCCATCAGGAAAGGATGTCAGAGGTGCCCTCGGACACCGAAAAGTATCTTCTTCAAGAAGACCCTGAAGAAGAGGTGGCTTAGCTACCCGAGGAGGAAGAAGGACGGAAGACCCTCTACTGTGTGTGACGGCATATCAACCTGTGCCGTCAACTTCTTCAGCCCCAACCCCTCAACGGACTTGCCCATGATGAATGGGAAACTCTACGTCTCTGAGAAGATGGGGACCATACCCCTCGACGATCTCCAATTCTGGCCGAACATTTCGGCTTACCCGGAATGCTTCATGAAATTGAAGTTCGAACCTGCATCTAAAGAAGAGACTGAACATAAGGAGGTCATGGTCGTTGATCGTGACAAGGCACAGGCTCTCTTGACGAGTAGCCTGAAGAATGCCGGCTATACGAATTCGAAGGTTTCTGTATTGAGCAAGAGGCACCCTACCTTCCTTGCTCATTCCTCCAGAGCCTTTCCCTTTACGGCTAAGGCTCTCCACTGCGTGCTAAAAGCAGTTGATGCAAGCAAACCATGCCCTACGCTAGAGGAGTGTAAACCATTGTCTCTAGCCCTGTCTACTGGCAAGAAGGATTGGAACGAGGTCCATCTAACCTTCTCAATCTCGAAACTGGATCCAGATATAGCAGGACAGCAGTTCAATGAGAACTGTCCGAAGTTGTCGGATTTTCTTCTGCGAAGGAAACAGGAGACAAAAGAGAGACTAGCTGCCTCTCTGTCTCTCCAGAACTGCATGGAGATGTGCGCAGGCATCTCAAGTACCCCAGATATGTACACGGTCCTAGCCAAGAGGCACATGGCTACCCTAACAAAAGGACATGTATGCTTTCGGGAAGACTAGGAGGGCCTGTAGAGACCACGTGTTTGCCAACGCAACGGTCAAGCACGAGCCCAGGAAATTGATTACTTCATGTATCTGGGGCAAAGACCTCTTCCCAAAGGAAGCAGTCCAAGAGGTAGTTGCTAAAGTTGCCACGGAGAATAGGAACCTTTTCCAAAAGCGAGGCATGTCTTCCAAGTGGAAATCATTCTCTGACGCTGGTCCCCAACCCAAGAACAGGAAGACGAAGAGGTCACGAATGCCTCATAGACCTGCACAGCATCCCACTGTTACCATGACCACAGTGCCCCAAATGGTTGCCCAGCCTCAAACCACATTCCAGATGGTGCCTCAGCAGTTAGTAGCTCAGTCACCAGCCTTTAACCCAGGTTTTGAGAGGCACACCACTACCTTTTGCCCTAAAGGTAGAGGATCTAGAAGAGGCTCCTCAAGAAACCCTTCAAGGGGTAAAAGAGGACGTGGTCAGGGTAACAAACCCTCCGGATCATCTAAGCAATGAGATGCTCCAGGTAGGAGGAAGACTCTTCCACTTTCGGGATCGTTGGACCTTCGATCCCTGGCCCACAGCCTAATCAAGAATGGACTAGGGTGGAAATGGAACTAAACTCCACTTTCATTTCCTCAATTCTTCCAACACTCCACCCCCTTATTGGAATATACCTTAGAACTCTTGAACCAAAAGGTTATAAGGAAAGCAAATTCAATCAAATTCCAGGAAAGGCTGTTTTGTGTTCCCAAGAGAGACTTGGACAAACTCAGAGTCATTCTGGACTTGTCTCCACTCAACAAGTTCATCGAGAGCAATAAGTTCCAGATGTTAACCTTACAACACATAAGGACCCTGTTACCGAAAGGGACGTGCACAGTCTCAATAGACCTGGCAGATGCCTACTGGCACCTTCCAGTCAGCTGCCCCCTCTCCTCCTACCTAGGATTCAAACTACAGAAGACACAGCCATGCTCTTTGGACTAAACATAGCCCCAAGGATATTCACAAAACTTGCGGACACAATCTTACAACAGCTACGCTTAGAAGGCATTCAGGTAGCAGCATACTTGGACGACTGGCTGGTGTGGGCAGCATCCAAGACTGCTTGTCTGCAGGCAGCCACGATGGTGATCCAGTTCCTGGACCATCTGGGCTTTAAGATCAACTACAAGAAGTCTCGCCTCTTTATGGCTCAAGAGTTTCAAGGGTTAGGAATCCATTGGAACTTACAGTCACACCGCCTCTCCATTCCACTAAAGAAGAGGAGAGAGATTGTGAGTTCTGTCAAGAGACTACTGAAATCCAACAAGATTTCAAGACACCAACAGGAAAGAGTACTGGGCTCTCCAGTTTGCAGCAGTAACAGACCCAGTGCTGAAAGCACAACTGAAGGATGCGTCAGTAGTCTGGAGAAGATAGGCATCAAACGCTCGAAGAGATCAACAGAGATCGACACCGACCTTACTGCAATCGCTTCTGAAGCTGTCGTCAAAGGTCAAGAGCCTAGCAAGGACAATTCCCTTACAACCACCTCAACTGTCAGTAGGCATCCACACAGATGCCTCACCGGAAGGATGGGGAGGTCATTTCCATCAAAGGAAAGTACAAGGGAACTGGTCACACCAGTTTAAGACCTTTCACATTAACTTTTTTGAAGCCATGGCAGTCTTCCTAACATTGAAGAAACTATCTCCTCACAGATCAGCCCACATCAAGTCGGTCTTGGACTGCGAGGGGATAGTGAAATGTCTGAACCGACAAGGCTCTAGATCCCCCTACATCAATAACGTAATGTTGGCCATCTTTCGCTTGGCAAGAAAGAAAAGATGGCACTTATCAGCAGTTCACCTACAAGGGTTCCGCAATATGACGGCGGATGCTCTATCCAGGTGAAAACTGGTAGAGTCAGAATGGTCCCTAGACGCAGACTCATTCTCCTTCATCTTGGAAAAAATCCCGGAAGTGCAGATTGACCTCTTCGCTATGAGCGACAACAAAAAACTACCTCGATATGTGGCCCCATATGAGGACCCTCGGGAAGAAGCGACGGACACAATGTCCCTCGATTGGAACAGATGGAATCATATCTATCTGTTCCCTCCAGAAAATCTCCTACTGAAGGTCCTCAACAAGCTGAGATCCTTCAAGGGGACAGCAGCAGTATTGGCCCCCAAATGGCCCAAGAGCAATTGGTTCCCTCTAGTGATAGAACTGAAGCTGAGGCTATTTCCCCTACCGAACCCAGTTTTATCCCAACTGGTTCAGAAGTCGACTGTCTATGCTTCATCGTTGAGAACCCAAAACCTACATCTCCTGATTTTCTCGCCTTAGCAGCCAAGAAAAGATTCGGGATCTCAAAATACAACATCATCTTTATAGAAGAATACAATTCAAAGTCAACCAGAAGACAATATGAATCGTCTTGGAAGAAGTGAGTCTCCTTTGTCAAAGTAAACAGGCCGGCAGAAATCTTGATAGACTTCTGCCTTTCCTTCTTCATCCACCTTCATGAGCAAAGCCTGGCTTCCACCACGATAACTACGTGTAAGTCAGCTTTGACTAAACCTCTTCTCTACGCCTGCCAGGTGGACCTGTCGAACGAAATCTTCAATGAGATTCCGAAAGCATGCATTAGACTTAAACTAGCAACCCCTCCAAAGCCCATATCATGGTCCTTGGACAAAGTCTTGCACTACGCTTAAACTTGAACAACGAAGATTGTACCCTAAAGGATCTAACACAGAAAGTGATATTCTTATTTGCTATAGCCTCAGGGGCTAGAGTTAGTGAAATGGTGGCCCTATCTAGAAACGAGGGCCATATTCAGTTCACAGAAGAGGGAGAACTGAATCTCTTTCCCGATCCTACCTTTCTCGCCAAAAACGAGCTACCCACCAAAAGGTACGGTCCTTGGAGAATCTGCCGTCTGAAGGAAGAGTCTCTCTATGTCCAGTAGAGTGTCTTGAGGTCTATCTTCGAAGAACTTCAGACTTCAAGGAAGGACAGCTCTTCCTAGGCGAAACCCCAGGATCAAACTTATCCCTAAAACAACTGAGGGCAAAATCACCTCCTTTATTCGCAGAGCAGATCCTGACAGTACACCCGCAGGTCACGATCCTAGAAAAATTACTTCCTCGCTGAACATTTTTTCAGCATATGAACGTTGATAGACTCCGCTCATATACTGGTTGGAAATCCTCTAGAGTCTTTTATAAACCTTACGCGAAGCAGGGGCATGAAATAAAACACTCTGTGGTGGTGGCAGGTAGTGTCATAAAACCTGTCGTCTAGTGCTGTAATGAACAGTGAACTGTTTGGGACTAAACAGCATACGGGGTGAACAGGTATTAGCATCTTTTTGTGTAATACCCATTAGTGGAGATCACTATAGTGAATCTCGGACTGTTTTATATAGGTGTAGAATCTGTTCAATAACACTAGTGCCATGTGAACATTCGTACAGTGTTAAAACATATCCAACATCTAAGTGAAATCAATCTAATAATTTCACAATACTGAGTGGCACTTGTGATTAACCCATATATGCATTTCTTCCCTTGCAGGTTACAGATATATATATATATATATATATATATATATATATATATATATATATATATATATATATATATATATATATATATATATATATATATTATATATATATATATATATATATATATATATATATATATATATATATATATATATATATATCTTCCTTGAAGATATTGAATTGTTAAAAGATTCTATTTATAATACATTTATTGTTGTATTTATTTTTATATATACAAATAAATGCATGAAATGTATTTGCATCTCATTCTTCCTACATGAAATTGAATAAATATTCCAGAGCCTTTTATTTCCCTAAAAATAAAAATACTTGTCAGTATACCTCTGTAAGAACAACCTAGTAATCGCTAAAAAGTTTCACCTTGTTCCTACGAAATACAACTTTGACGCTTTATATTCGGTATCGACAATTTCCCTGCAGGGGCCAGGAAGCCCTAGGTTAGTTCAAAACTCAGTGGATATGAAAAATAACAGTAATGTCATAAATATATTTGGTCTGGGAGACCATATAAAGAACTGAGTCAAAGTAAAGGCTCTTTTACAAATCCACAGATATAGTACTTTCAAGTAATTCTCTTGTAAACTTCCATCAGGACGACATGGCTGAGCCCAAAAAACGGATTTTGAGCCATGGCGTCCTGATGGAAGGTTCCTTTTTGGTAGCTTCCTTGGGTATATAACTACTAAATATTCCCAGAGAATTTAACCACAGGTTATCACAGAATTCTAACTTCTGGAGCGAGTATCCTAAAGGTTTCCCTTTAAGACATCGTATATCAACAGGGGACGCATGTATTAACGCGCCACATAGCTATCTACACCCTACATAGAGTTAACACTTCGAAGTGTAGGGGCGGAGAATAGCTGGGGAGCCGTTCCACAGCTAATCTCGTTCGTGGTTACTTTTGGTACTCGAGACGTAAACAAACGGGCGCCATTGCTAAATGACGTCACGTCCGTCCTCATCCTGAAGCCAGTTGCTTACCGATCACCATGATACAGCAGAGCAGGGTGGGACATGAAAAAACTGGACGAAGTAGCAGGGAGGGTCCATCTCAGGACGCCATGGCTATCTCACGCAAAAATAGATTTTTTGCTTCGCTCAAAATCCGTTTTTTGGGCTCAAGCCATGGCGTCCTGGTGGAAGAATACCAGAGAATCAATGTATCGTGGTAGATTTTCCCCTTTTTTGAGTAAGTGCCGAGGGCTTTGAACAGGTTAGCATAGTAATCTTAATAGAAGAACCGTAGGGAAGAGAACTTCCTGCCCCCCTAGCAGTGAAGTCCCCACGGGCCATGCCGAGATCAGTGGTCATCGAAGGGCTACTCACCTTGCTGGGAGAACCTGAAGAACTTGGAGACAAGACTGAATGGTTGGCATTCATATAGGAACATTCTCAAGGGCAGTCAAGTGGTGGTTAGGCACTGTATGTTAATGGAGAATTGTCTGGTCTCTAAGATATGAAGTAAGTAAGTATTCGTGTAGGAATATTACATTGCACAGGTGAGTATATAATAAGGGTTGAAACCTTAGTAATCTTCATCAACCATAAGAGGAAGGGGATAATAAAACTATGACAGACGTGTATTTCATAGTATAAGTAGGAGCGGATTGAGACGCACAAGTAATAAAATAGAAATTTTATTTCACAATTGCAGAGAATATTAATGAAATGCAATAAATATGTAAAAGTAATTTACAACAAATTATAATGTACATAGTAATGAAAGACGTGCTCTTGAATCTGAAAGAGAATTTCAAATTATTAGTAGGCACTCGTTCCAGAGGAACGTCAGTCTTTAAAAGTGAACACATCATGCTCTAGGCATGCGGCACTCGTGTGACGACTATGACATTTCACCTGGGATAAGAACAGTATATGAAAACACTGAGTGTTTTTGAAATCACTACGTATCACTCGAGGGTCAACATAGGCACCCATAGAGTTAGAGTCCCAAGTAACTCACTGTTTTATGCAGAGTTAGGTGCAGGTTTCATAACATCACCTGCGGCTACCACAAAATGTTTGACTTCGTGCACTTGTTTCCCATAATGTTTGAAGAAAACGCGCGAAGATTTCCAGCCTGTGAAACTCTTAAGGCTTTCAAAATCCATACTCTGAAAGAAATTCAGAGACGATGCAACTTTCCTAGGATCGTGACCGGCGGGTGTACTGTCAGGATCCGCTCTGCGAATGAAGTAGGTGATTTTCGCTCTTAGTTGTTTCAGTGACAGGTCGCTGCCCGATGTTTCTCCTTTGAAGAGTTGGCCTCCACCAAAGTCCGAAGTTCTGCGAAGATAGACCTTCAGGCTCTCTACTGGACATAGAGAGGCATCTTCTTTCAGGGGGCATATTCTCCAAGGCCCCCATCTTTTGGTGGGTAATTTGTTCTTGGCGAGAAACGTCTGATCCGGGAAGAGGGTAAGGTCTCCTGAGTCAGTAAACAGGATATGACCCTCTTCTCTTGATAATGCCACTATTTCGCTGACTCGGGCTCCTGAGGCAAGAGCAAAAAGAAATATAACTTTTTGAGTCAGATCCTTGAGAGGGCATGAATCATTGTCCAAGTTGGAGGCAAAATGGAGCACCTTGTCCAGAGACCAGGAGATCGGTTTTGGTGGGGGTGCTGGGCGTAGACGAGCGCATGCTTTCGGCAGTTTATTGAAGATGTCGTTGGACAGATCAATCTGGAAGGCATACATCAGTGGTCTAGTCAAGGCCGATTTGCAAGTAGAAAATCGTGTTGGCTGCCAAGCCCTGTCCATGAAGGTGAATAAAGAAGAACATGCAAAAATCAATGGTGATTTCCGTAGGATTTTTTGCCTTGACGAATGAGACCCATTTTCTCCAGGATGATTTGTATTGCCGTCTTGTGGATTCGGTCTTGTATTCCTCGAGGAAGTCTAGACTTTTCTTCGAGATCCCAAACCTTTTCTTCGCAGCTAGGGAGAGAAAATCATGAGATGAAGGTCCTTGATTTTCGATGATGAAGCGAAGACAGTCGACTTCTGTACTTGCTGGGAGAGAACTGGACCCGGGAGAGGGATCAGCGTGGGCTGCAGCTCCAGGACCAGTGGGTACCAATTGCTCCGGGGCCACTTGGGAGCCACTAGGGCCGCTGTCCCTTTGAAGGTTCTCAGCTTGGAGAGGACTTTCAGCAGAAGGTTGGTGGGAGGGAACAGGTAGATCTTGGACCATCTGTTCCAGTCCAGAGACATGGCATCCATTGCCTCTGCCTTGGGGTCCTCGTACGGGGCCACATATCGAGGAAGTTGATTGTTGTCGCTCGTTGCGAAGAGATCGATCTGAAGTTCTGGGACTTGGTGAGAGATGAAGGAGAATGATCTTGCGTCTAGAGACCATTCCGACTCTATCGGGCTTGTCCGGGATAGAGCGTCCGCCGTCACGTTGCGGAATCCTTGTAGGTGAACAGCAGACAGGTGCCACTTCTTCCTCTCTGCCAGACGGAAGATTGTCAGAAGCACCTGATTTATCTGGGGCGATCTTGAGCCTTGGCGATTGAGACATCGAACTACCACCGAGTTGTCTAGGGTTAGACGAATATGGATCGAGGGAGGCGGGGAGAGTTTCTTCAGTGTTAGAAGGACCGCCATGGCCTCCAAGATGTTGATGTGAAACGTCTTGAATAGGGGAGACCATATGCCTTGAGCCTGTTTTTGGTGGGAGTGACCTCCCCAACCCTCCAGCAAAGCGTCCGTGTGGATGTTGAGTGATGGAGGTGGGTGTTGAAGAGGGATGGACCTTTTCAGGGCCGTTGCTTCCGACCACGGCTTGAGGAGAAGCCGAAGTCTGTTTGGGAGCCGTCTCTTGAGGTCTCTTCGAGCGATGGATGCAGAACGTCTCCAGACTCCCGCGGCATCCTTTAGCTGTGCACAAAGCACTGGGTTTGTCACTGAGGCGAACTGTAGAGAGCCTAGAACTTGTTCCTGCTGACGTCTTGAGATCCGTTTGGATTTCAGCAGTCGCTTGACAGACCCTGCTATTTCCTTCCTTTTCTTCTGGGGGATGGAAAGGCGGTGTGACTGAAGGTTCCACTGGATTCCTAACCATTGGAACTTCCGAGCTGGAGAGAGGCGAGATTTCTTCGCGTTTATCTTGAATCCCAGGTGTTCTAGGAACTGGGTGACTTTGCTGCAGGATCTTAAACAATCCTCGGGTGATGGAGCCCAGACTAGCCAGTTGTCGAGGTAGGCCATCACCTGGACGTCTTGGAGGCGGAGCTGTTGTACTATGGCGTCCGCCAGATTTGTGAAGATCCGAGGGGCCACGTTGAGGCCGAAGGGCATGGCCCTGAAGGCGTAGCTTTTCCTTTGGAGTCGAAATCCTAGGTAGGAGGAAGCGTGGTGGTTCATTGGAACGTGCCAGTAGGCATCCGCCAGGTCTATAGAGACCGTGTAAGAACCTCGAGGCAGAAGGGTCCTTATCTGTTGAAGAGTCAGCATCTTGAACTAGTTGTTCGCTATGAACTTGTTGAGGGGGGATAAGTCTAGAATGACTCTGAGCTTGTCGGAGTCCTTCTTGGGGACGCAAAACAGTCTCCCTTGGAACCTGGATGACTCTACCCTCCTTATCATCTTCTTGTTCAAGAGATCTAGGACATATTGTTGGAAGAATTGCTGGAAGGTTGGGGGTGGTTGAGTCCAACTCCAGCCTAGACCCTTCTTGACGATGCTGTGTGCCCAGGGATCGAAGGTCCAACGATCCTGGAATTGGCGGAGTCTTCCTCCCACCGGAAGCACTTCATTGCTTCTGGTGTCCCGAGGGCTTACTGCCTCGGCCGCTAGCTCCCCTTCCTCCTCTGCCTTTGGAGGGACGGCGAGATGCGTCTCTGCCTGCACCTCTGCTTAAGCCTCTACCTTTGGGACGAAAGGTAGTCGTCTGTTGTTGAAAGGCAGGGGTGAAAACCGGTGACTGGGACAAGACCGGTTGGGTGACCAGTTGAAAGGTCTGCTGTGGCTGAGCAGCCACTTGGGGAGTAGCGGGTCCCGGAAACTGCCGTCTCTGTTGACGTTGCTGGGGTTTTGGCTTGGAGGATTTCCTCTTAGGTTGAGGGCCATCGTCCTGAGAGGATTTCCTCTTCTTCGACATGCCCCACTTGTGGAGAAGGTTCCTGTTCTCAGTGGCGGCCTTGTCGGTAATCTCTTTCACAAGATCAGAGGGAAAGAGGTGTTTACCCCAGATGTTGGAGGAAATCAGCCTCCGGGGTTCGTGTCTCACTGTGGCACTTGAGAACACGAATTCACGACAGGCTCTCCGAGCCTTCATGAAGCTGTACAGGTCCTTGACCAGAGTCGCCATATGCGTCTTGGCGAGCACCATGTAGTGGTCGGGGACTCTAGTGTCACCAGCCATGACGTCAAGCTGTACTTGGAGGGACATGGATGCGGCGAGCCTTTCCTTCGTGTCTTGTTCCCGACGAAGGAGATGGTCATTAAGTTTCGGGAGGTCTTCATTAAACTGACGTCCAGCAACGTCAGGATCTAGTTTTCCCACCACGAAGGTATGCTGGATATCCTTCCAGTGTCGAACATCGGGGGGAGTCACCAGGGAGAAGGGTCTGCACTCCTCCAGTGCAGGGCAAGGCTTCCCTTCTTCCACTGCCTTGTGAATCGCAGTGAAGGCCTTTTCCATAAAGGGGAGGATCGCATCATCAGGTGCGACGTAGGTAGGGTGCTTCTTGCTCAGCGCCGGAAGCTTTGAGCAGGTAAAGCCCCTACTTTTAAAACCGTTGGCCAACATAGCCTGGGCCTTCGGGAGATCGAACACTATCACCTCCTTAGGTTCGGTCTCTTCTTTAGAGGCAGGTTCGGATCGAAGCCGGACGTAACAGTCCGGATAAGCCTCAAAACTCGGGAAGAACTCCACTTCTTCCAGGGCAACCGAGCCGACCTTCTCGCTGATGAAGATCCTGCCCGTTGCGATGGGCATATGCTCGGCATACCTCCAGGGGTTGGTGTGCGAGCATACCGGGAGGTCCTTAACCGAAATCCTTTTCGGCTCCTTGGAACTTCCCATGGACCTGATGTACTCGTGTGTCACCTGGAGTTTCTTGTCCATAAGCGCTTCAATCATACGGAACATCTCCTGGGCGGTTGGGATGGGATCCGGGGTGGCGGAGGTAGACGGGAGAGATACTTCCGTCGGTGTAGGAGTTGGGGCGGTGGTGGAAGGCGGAGCGACCTCCTGCTCCGACTCGGTGTATTCCACCTGGTCCTCTTCATAGTCCAACTCTTGGGCCATGAGGTTCCTCTCCGTTGTCTCCGAAATCTCCGACATGCGCTCCGCGTTGTCGGTATCCAGGTGACACTCGTGCATGGACTGGGCCATGACAACATCGGGTTCCACCGTGATCTGGATGGTGGGGATCTGATCCTTGGGGACCACAGAGTCTGGGGATGCCTTTGGGAACAGTAAGGCCCTCATGTCTTCAGTGGCAAGGTACGGTCCAGTGGCGTTCTTCTGGAAGCCACGCACCCATTTGCGTAGCTTCTCTCGAGAGGCGTCCCTAACCTCCGCTGAAGGAGGGTTATTGAACGCGTCGACCAGGCGTTCCTGGCAGACCGTACAGTTCTGCGGGTCCCAGAACTTCAGATCTCCTTTCTTTTTGGCACAAGGGGCGTGGGTCCTACACGCCGTGTGCCCATAAAAGTGCGGGCGCTTCACTGCACAGAAGCCGTGATCGCACTTCAGTTGCTCCTCCTGTAAGAGAAAGAGAACTTGAGTATGGGGGAGTCATAAGGATGACTTCTATTCTAAAGTTTAATATTAATTGATTAATCTTTAACTTAATATTAAGTGTGATGATCAGAGAATGGGCGGAAAAGAAGGAGATAGATACATACTCCGTGTAACCCGCCCGGCTGGTTACCGTGACATTATCCATAGACAATTTGTTGTGACCGAAGGCACAGGACAGAATTCGACATGGAATGCCGGGAAGGCAGTGGGAATTCTATTGGGAATTGTCAAGGATATAAAAACTAGGACTGAGGCTACTCAGACCCTAGAACTGGGAACGTAGAAGATCCCATAGGGTAACGGTTTCCGGCAACCAGCCGTGCTAAGATACACACAGCATGCTGGAAATCTGTGATATGCAAGAAGACAGCATGGTTACTAATAGAACGGTAAGATAATACCTATCCATTTACGTAATCAAACCATCTGGTTGCGATGTAGGGCTATCAACATGAGATGATAGCTAGTAGAAGGGGTGTAATTCGCCTTGACGCCTCCGGAAGGCTCCGGCAGACCGACAGCACACCTGAGGCTGCTCCAGCAGAGTTTCTGGCATTAGGGAAGACAAATATAAAAGTCAGGAGTAATACCAGGGTGGCGGCCGCCGGCACAGCGGCGGCACTCCGGCGGGGAGCGGCGGCTCCGGCAGCCGAAGGTTGCCGGCTTGGTGACAGGAACAAGGATGGTTATAGCAGAACCGGACTGCCGGCAGTGGATGCCGGCACTGCAGGGGACGGGCCGGTGGACGGACGACCGAAGCTATGAGGTAGGAGGGAAGGCCATTGGCTGGAAGCCGGTGGGAGGCGGCAGTCCCCCGGCACACGGAGGACTGGCGGCCCAGAGGGCAAGGGATAAGTCACCAAGGTAGGAGGTGGGTATCACCGACAGGGGAGGCGGCAAGGGACCGGCACCGGGATAGTGAAAGAGACAGAGGGAGGGATGTAGGGGCACGGCTCAAGGACCCCAAGACATCCCACCTTAGTGGGTGTACCCATGATAGAGGCTAGCCCTATCAACCAGAAGCAGGGGCCGCAGAGGACTGGGAGCCAAGGTAGCCCAAGGGAGGGCTAGGGAACACCCAAGAGGGGGGGGGGAGAACCCCTGCAGACAGAACGCATCCAGTGGCTAACCCCATAGGACACTATGAAGGGTATATGTACCAGAGCGGACTGCACACAGGAGCTCAAGGTAGCCCTATCACTCCACCCTAAGGAGGAGTTGTAGGACAGGGGACAGATGGGTATAGACTAACCTAAGTATAGGCTAGGCCACACAAGAGATAGGTGGGGAGGGGAGAAGAGAAGGGTCTTCTGTGGAGGAGGCTCTGTACCAAAGCGGCCACCAAGGAAGGGAGGACACTCCCTAGCCTAAGGTAAGGCAGCCTGTCTGAAAACGGTGCATGGGTATCGTTTCAGCAAGGTACAGAGCTAACTCCCCCAAAACCTAACCTAGAGCAGGGATGTAACACCCTGAACTAGGAAGGATGGAAGACGTATCGCTATTGCAGGAAAGGTCGGAGACCTAGCCCCAGCAATAGAGGACGGACTAGCCGTTCCTCATTCTCGGACGCAACCCTAAGGGGGGATCATTCCCTTAGGGGGGACAGAGAAGCGATATATACTCTGATAAGAGCTTGATCCCCTTACGTGGTAGGGGGAGCAAGGCTACACAGAGGGGATACCCTAAGGCAGGGGATGAAGGAAGCATATAGGGGTCCTACTTGTAGGTTAGGTTAGAAAGGCACACTATCTAACCTGTCCCCTATATGGTCCCTGAAGGCGAAAACACTTGCATCACAGTCAGTAGTATTGTAAAATAATGCCACTATCTTCATAATTAAACCAAGGATCACTGAAATATCATGCATGAACAGTGATGTAGGCGCTCTGGCCTAGGGGCTAGACTAGCCAACTGGTATGGGGTCAAATGATGACCGATAACAAGGCGTCAAAACACGATATAAAAGTTCCTAGCTATGAAGACTAAATAACTAATAGTATCGATTAGTTAATGAGGCCGGAAAACGCTGTTGAGGCTATCTAAATAAGGCATGCAAAACAACAGCAACGCCATAAAATGGCGGGTCCGGATGAGGCACAGCTCTGCCAAAAAACATCAAATATCTCAAAAAGTAAAAGTTACTTCACGGTCAGAGCTTATTTAAACAACACTGGAACCCTGTACTCAACTTTCCAGAAGAAGGCAAGGCCGAGGGTAGAGACATGGCTAAGATGCAAGTCGATAAGGTACGCACAGGGAAAAGTCCGACTAGTAAGGCAAGCTACTAAACGAAGGATGAGGACGGACGTGACGTCATTTAGCAATGGCGCCCGTTTGTTTACGTCTCTAGTACCAAAAGTAGCCACGAACGAGATTAGCTGTGGAACGGCTCCCCAGCTATTCTCCGCCCCTACACTTCGAAGTGTTAACTCTATGTAGGGTGTAGATAGCTATGTGGCGCGTTAATACATGCGTCCCCTGTTGATATACGATGTCTTAAAGGGAAACCTTTAGGATGCTCGCTCCAGAAGTTAAAATTCTGTGATAACCTGTGGTTAAATTCTCTGGGAATATTTAGTAGTTATATACCCAAGGAAGCTACCAGAAAAGGAACCTTCCATCAGGACGCCATGGCTTGAGCCCAAAAACTGGATTTTGAGAAAGCGAAAACTCTATTTTTGAGTGATATGGCCATGTCGTCCTGATGGACTCTCCCTCCTTTCTAAAAAGGAGTATACATCTATGTAACGAAGTCCCCACCCAAAACTACTCTATCTGCGACTATCCATGCTTAATTGCAACAAGGAATAGTTCGCCGCAGTGGTACTGGGAGGGGATCCAACGGGTAACCTTGATAACGGCTCCCCTTCAATTTTGCCACTCTTCCCCCTCAAAGCGAAAACTCTATTCTGGGTGAAGATTGCTAGGTGTCATATCAAGAAATATGTCCCCTGATATTATGCGATATCCTTAAGAGTTATATTAAGGATACTTGCGCCAGGAGTTAGAATTCTGGAGACATGTGGTCAATTCTTTAGGAGTATCACTGTAGCCAAAAATCCCTTAGAAAGCTGCCTAAAGTAACCTTCCATCAGGACGACATGGCCATATCACCCAAAAATAGATTTTTCGCTTTGCTCAAAATCCGTTTATTCGGCCTATTAGTCTTAGCTTAGCCCTCGTTGGCGAATCCGTTGGTCCGTCATGCTGCATTCGTTCATGATCTCCCATGCTAGGACTCTGCAGTCCTTTAGAGCTCCCCTTTATGAAGGGTGAGCTCCTCTTGTCTGTGCGCAGACTTTCCTGTACTGCCGTTCTATCATAGCCTCTGGGATTTCTCGA
>NC_090732.1:74354524-74362024 GCF_036898095.1 Palaemon carinicauda
ACGTGGTGGCCCGGGGAATTGGGTAAAACACGCTGGTAAGAGACTGATGTCTCGCCAGGTAAATCCTCGGACAGCTGATAGCGTCAGGTTCCAATTCTTTTTATGGGCTCTCGTGACATGGTTGGTTTCGACCTGGCCTTTCATTAGAAGGGGCTAGCGTTCGATCCCAAGTATGAGGTAGAAATTTATTTCTATTTGAACACGATGTTGTGTTGATATTTATCCATATTGACTTATTAGGGGTAATTTGAATGAATTACTACCAATTGTGTCACGTGGTGGCCCGGGGAATTGGGTAAAACACGCTGGTAAGAGACTGATGTCTCGCCAGGTAAATCCTCGGACAGCTGTTAGCGTCAGGTTCCAATTCTTTTTATGGGCTTGAATTGAAATAGGTTGTAATTAGTCTGGGTAAAAGTGTTTTTTATTTCCAGCGAAGGTCAATGGATAAGGTTCAATAGTTAATCTTTAATGAAAAGAGATTCAAGGGGGATGCCCCCTTATCTGAGTGGAAATGCTCGAGTGTTGAAGGCCTATCTTATTAGTTTGTTCGCATATTGATTGGTTCCTTATACGAGTGCTTTAAAATCTTTTAGGAAGGTCCCAATATATATATATATATATATTTTTTTTTTTTTGGTGGGGAACTAAAGACATTTTTCAAAATTCAGAAGGTCTTTTATAAGTATGTATGTATGTATATATATATATATATATATATATTTGGTGGGGAACTAAAGGCATTTTTGAAAATTTGGAAGGTCTCTTTTATATATATATATATATATATATGGGTGAATAACTAAAGACATTTGTGAAAATTTGGAAGGTCTTTTAAATAAATATATTTTTGGTGGGGAACAAAATATATTTTTCTCAATTTTATATTTTTTTTACGATTTCATTAACTTTTCTGATGATAATTTTATTTACAACTCCTATTTCATCCTGTTTAGAAAAAAATATTTGTATCATTTGAGTTTTCTAAGTGGGGCCTTGATTACAAGCTGTGAAAATATGAAAGCCATTTTAGAGTAAATTTTCAATTGCAATGTACTCCTACTGTATCAAATATGTGCTATGTGTGTGTGTTTTCTTTTGTTTTTTTGTCTTTAAATTCATAATAGTTAAACAAGGGATTATTATCTCTAACAATAATTTTCAAGTACATCATGTTGCAATGCATTATCTTGATATGAATTTATAAATTTATGATAGTTACTCATAGGAGTACTCCAAAGAATGTAATTTGTTACACACGCCTATAATTGAATATGTAAATACACAATGTTTTTCAGATGATAGACTTTTCAATTATAATCTTTAGAGCCTCCAGATCTCAGGAGAAACACTAAACAACTTTAAAGTCTTGATCTGAATATCTTTGAAACCCCCCCCCCCACCATTAGACAAAATATTTACCGCATGAGGTTTCTCAATTTATTCAAGATCATGTTTACTTGTTTAGGGACACTGGAGAAGAATTTTTTTGAAGGGCGTTATTAAGAAAGGCCTAGTAAGAATACAACTGTTTGTTTGTGTGGTGTATATATATATATATATATATATGAGAGAGAGAGAGAGAGAGACGCGTGTGGTAGGCCATGTCTGAGGTCTATCCTGCAGTGGACTTGCAACATATATGTGTGTATATATATATATATATATATATACTGTAGAGAGAGAGAGAGAGAGAGAGAGAGAGAGAGAGAGAGAGAGAGAGAGAGGTGACTGCCACCAGTACCTAATGCCACGTCGCTTAATGTCTATGAATATATCCTCTTTAGTCTCTCTCTCTCTCTCTCTCTCTCTCTCTCTCTCTCTCTCTCTTTTGAGTTCGTCAACCCGTCAAACTACGCTGCTGACATAAAGAATCAGAGCGTGAACTATGTGAAGTACGTGGAATGCAAATATAACCCTTGCTTTTTTCACGTGCCTTGCATGTAAGAAGCACGTACATTTGTCCTTTGCAGTTTTAAAGTTTAATATTGTTTATTTATGGCTTGGAAAGGGATGTACGGTTGGATACACTATTTCCTGGTACACCTCGCTTTGAAGAAATGCACCGTGTCACTCCTTTACAGCATGTCGAGTTCTTGTGTATAGCCTCGCCCACCACCTTTGCCATCTCCCTTTCTACAGTATCTTATATATATATATATATATATATACATATATATATATGTATATATATATATATATATATATGTATATATATATATATATATATATGTGTGTATATATATATATATATATATATATGAATTGGAAAGGGATATCCAGTTGGACACAGAAATTCATGGTACATCTCGTTCTGAGGAAGGGCACCCTCTCACTCCCTTTATTTAGTTCTTGTATAAGATATATATACATATATATCCATATATATATATATATATATATATACATACATACATACACAGTAGTACCTCAGTTTACATGTTTAATTCGTTCGTGAGCGAGATCGTATTCTAAAAAGATTTCCCATAAGAAATACCGAAAATATTCTCTATGTGTTGTACAAATCCATTAATAAACATATACATTATTGAGAAAGGTTTGTAATGAAATTTGGAGAACAAATTATAATTCCTAGCATCAAAAATTAATATGAATGAATAATTAACAATGGAAAATTAAATATTAACTCGCACTTTAATTGTGAGGAGAGTCGTGGCTGGCGCGAGGGAGGAGGAGGAGGAGGAGGAGAAGGAGATGGTGGTGGTGGTGGTTACTAGTTTGAAGGAGATTTTTCCTCCACGAGCATTTCTGCAAAATTATCACGCATTCTCTTTCAAACGATGTTCACTATCGCTAACTGGATCGCTTAATGGACACCTGGTCCTCATTTCTTTTACATTCTTACATTCAATTTTGACAAGGAACCTATCTAGACACCACTGCATTAGCCTTTTCTTAAAATTGCCGTGAAAAAGGGGGTAAAACCTACATGAACATGGTGTAAACGCGTGTGTGGCGTATGGGGACTATCACGCAGGTTTCATGCTAGTCTGTTTAGTATTTATCCTTAAAAGATTGTGCATACTGATGGGAATTTTTATTTGCAGGTCAAGTTAAATCATGTTAAATTAATACGAATTTTCACGCTCGTAAACAGATTTTCTCGTATTCAGTCACTCTTAAACCAAGGTACTACTGTATAGAGTTATGTGTGTATATATATATATATATATATACATATATATATATATATATATATGTGTGTGTGTGTGTGTGTGTGTGTGTATGTATGTATGTATGTATGTTGCCAATTGGAATTTAGTTTCTACGACTAGATTTTTTTTTATGAAATAAGATAGTACAGTTCCACAGCCGTTATTTCTTTGCTCAGAATTTTTCTCTCTAAATAATAACGCAGAGCCGTCACGTATAAACAAGGCAGTGACAGCTGGCTTATACATTTGCATATTATACACCCTGGCATTTATAGAGCCTTTGTCTTGGGTACTGTTATTTTTTGGGGTGGGACTTCTTACTCTTTTTGTTTTCCTTGTATTTCTCTTTAATTCAGGTGGGCTTATTTTTTGTGGGGATGAGGCAGTTAGGTGATAACTGAGAGAAGAGACGAATGCGACTAACTTTATTTCGTCAGAGTGTGAGTTTATATATACAAGCGGTTCCAAGCAAGAATGGCATAAACATTCATACATAATGATTCAAGAACATACAGGCTTAAACAGGTTATTAATGCAAGGGGAGAGCGAGAACAATAAAACTAACTTTATTTTGACAGATCACGAGTGTATACAAGGAATTCCAAGCAATAACGGCGCAAAAATTCAAAGATAATGATTCAAGAACATACAGGATTAAACAGGTTATCAGTGCGAGGGGAGAGCGATGGTGATAAAACCAACTTTGTATCCTCAGAACATGAGTATGTATACAAGCTGTTCCAAGCAAGAACGGTACAAAAATTCATACATAATGATTCAAGAACACAAAGGCTTAAACAGGTTATCAGTGCGATGGTAGAGCGATAACGATAAAACTAACTTTATTTCGACAGAACATGAGTATATATACAAGCCATTCTAAGAAAGAACGGTGCAAAAATTCAAACTCAATAATTCTTGAACATACAGGCTTAAACAGGTTATCAGTGCGAGGGGAGAGCGATAACGATAAAACTAACTTTATTTCGACGTAACATGAGTATATATACAAGCCGTTCCAAGCATATGGGGTCAAAAATTCAAACTCAATGATTCTTGAACATTCAGGCTTAAACAGGTTATCAATGTGAGGGGAGATCGATAATGATAAAACTATCTTTATTTCGACAGAACATGGGTATATGTACAAGCCAATCCAAGCAAGAATGGCACAAAAATTCATCCTAAATGATTCAAGAACATACAGGCTTAACCAGGTTGTCAGTGTGAGGGGAGAACGATAACAATAAAACTAACTTTATTTCCACAGAACACGAGTATGTTCACAAGCTGTTCCAAGCAAGAATGGCACAAAAATTCATACATAATGATTCAAGAAATACCGTAAGTGTACGAGCATGAGTGATACACGTGCTGTGCGGTACATTTCCGTTACTTCCCCCAAAAAATGACCATTCATTTATTATATCTGCTGTTAACGCTGTCATATATGTTCCTTTGTGCCCCTGAAACCCCGGCTTAAGATTCTCTCATCAGAGGCTATATCTCAAAAAAAAAAAATTCAATCATACTTGGTAGGTCTTTTATCTTTTTATTTTTCCCTATTATTCCCTATTATTGGCCGTTTCTTCGCCTTAACAGCGGCCTCTTTTGTAGGCAAATGACTGAGTAATAGGCTCATTGAAAGCATTTCAATGCTGCCATTTCTCCCTAACTCCCCTTTTGTTGTTGTAATGGGGAAAGGCCTTTCAAATGCCCTTTAGCGGAACCGAAAGGCAATTTGTTAAGGAGGAAGTATGTCAGACGTGTCAAAGGTGAGTGATTAATGAATTATGGAAAATAGGAAGAGGGGACTTTTTCATGGAGAAGTCTGTCCTTTTTTTGTCCTTTTTTTGTCCTTTTTGGGAGGCTTATTAGCTAAGAATATTATTGTCGTTGTTGTGGCCTGATTGGTAACGTCTCTGTCTGCCAGTCGGGGGTTCGAGTCCCGCTTAGTCTCGTTAGTGCCATTAGTGTCTGCAACCTTTTGGGGACCCTGTTGGTCTATCTTTTGAGTCATCAGCAGCCATTGCCTGTTCCTCTCTGGTCCTAGCTTGGGTGGAGAGGGGCTTGGGCGCTGATCATATGATGTATGGTTAGTCTCTAGGGCATTGTCCTACTTGATAGGGCAATGTCCCTGTCCCTTGCTTCTGCCATTCATGAGCGGCCTTTAAACCTTTAAAGTGTTTGTACACAGAGTTTTATCTGACCTAGTGTGTTGATTCAAAGACGTTTGACAGTAATATTTCTGTGTGCGTTTTCAAAGAAATACTTTCGGTATAGTGCTCTCTCTCTCTCTCTCTCTCTCTCTCTCTCTCTCTCTCTCTCTCGATTATCTGTAAGACATTCTCTTCCTCATGATTATATATAGTAGATCTCTCTCTCTCTCTCTCTCTCTCTCTCTCTCTCTCTCTCTCAATTTACCGTAAGACATTATCTTCGTGATTATATATAGTAGGTTCTCTCTCTCTCTCTCTCTCTCTCTCTCTCTCTCTCTCATGCTGTTTTGATCATGTCTTTTAATCTCATCCAGTTGTAATTGTACCTTTAAAAGTAAAAAGCCCCGGGAAAATCTCTCTCTCTCTCTCTCTCTCTCTCTCTCTCTCTCTCTCTCTCATTTAAGCCCATGTTTCAAATTCATGATCTTGCAGTCACTAATTTCAGATAGAACTAATGAGACACTCTTTCTCTCTCCCTCTCTCTCAGGAGGAAGAACTTTGCCTGTTACCTTAATAACCAATAACATCAATGAATTAATTATATGATAAAAAAATCAACAAATCCCTAAAAAATAATTTGTTTGAGAGAGAGAGAGAGAGAGAGAGAGAGAGAGAGAGAGAGAGAGAGAGAGCGTAACCAGTAACAAATGAAGAATTATTTATTTGATAAAAATCATTTAATCCCTTACAAGTAATTAGTTCTATATCCCGAGAGAGAGAGAGAGAGAGAGAGAGAGAGAGAGAGAGAGAGAACCGAAAGCATAACCAATAACAAATAAAGATTTATTTATTTGATAAAAAATCATTTAATCCCTTACAAGTAATTAGTTTTATATCCAGAGAGAGAGAGAGAGAGAGAGAGAGAGAGAGAGAGAGAGAGAGAGAGAGAATACTAATTATAAGTTACGTAGTCGTTACTACACTGTTGTAGGTCGCAACTATGTATGTCTGTCTGTCTCGTGTGTTGCCCTTGGCTAAGCTATAAGAGGGTCAGCATTATCTCTTATTATTTCCACTAATTGGCTCCCGCTTTTTCTCTCCCTTGCAACGCTAATTGCCCAGAAAATCTTATATATTTTGGGTGTAATTTAATGATGGAGTCATTCATCTGTGTTCATCTTTTTTCATTGTTTTTTTACGGTATTTGTGTGAAGAGCAAATTAGATTTCAAAACGTAGAATTGTGAGAAAACTCTGTAATTAGTTTCAAGATTTATTTTGTGTTTGTTTTCGTCGCAATTAACCAGTAATGATGTTTTGAAATTTTTAATATTTTTTACTTTTGTTTTAATATTTTTTTTCTTTTTTTTTTTCAGGTGAGTGTGCGTTTAATACACGACTTTCGTTAGTGAGTATGTATTACTGTTGACCTTTTTTGGTGTTTTAGTATTGGCACCTTTATTTGTGACTTTTTTCGTTTTATTTGCGACCTTGTTATCTTTGAGTGTGTATTTTTTTCATCTTTATTTTTTACCCTTTTTTCATCATTATTTGTGACCTTTTTTGTCTTTATTTGTCACCTTGTTATCTTTAATTGTGACCTTTTTCATCTTTACTTGTGACCCTTTTTCATCATTATTTGTGACCCTTTTTCATCTTTATATGTGACCTTTTTTTCCTTATTTGCGACCTCTTTATCTATAATTGTGACCTTTTTCATATTTATTTGTGACCCTTTTTCATCATCATATGTGACCTTTTTTTCCTTATTTGCGACCTCTTTATCTTTAATTGTGACCTTTTTCATATTTATTTGTGACCCTTTTTTATCTTTATTTGTGACCTTTTTTATCTTTACTTGTGACCTTTTTCGTCTTTATTTTCGACCTTGTTATCTTTACTTGTGACTTTTTTCGTCTTTATTTGTGACTATTTGTTCATATTGTGACCTTTTTTAATTGTGAAATTTTTTAATCTTTATAATTGACCTTTTTATCTTTAAGTGTGACCTTTTTCATCTTTATTTCTGACCCTTTTCATCTTTATTTGTGACATTTTCATCTCAATTTGTTTATTTGTGTTTTTTTTCTATCTTTATTTGTGACCTTTTTCATCTTTATTTGTGACTTTTTTCATCTTTAATTGTGATCATATTTGACTTTTTCA
>NC_090732.1:74367024-74383322 GCF_036898095.1 Palaemon carinicauda
GTAAAAGAACATGTCTGAAGCCTTTGTCCTGCAGTGGGCTAGTTACGGCTGATGATATATATATATATATATATATATAATATGCCATTCTTATACCTCCTGCTTATGTCCATTTCTTTTTCTTACATGTTAGAATATCATCTAATTTAGTTTGCTCTCGTATCTATGTTACTCTTTTTCTGTTTCTTAGTGTTATTCCTACCATCATCTTTTCCATATTATTATTATTATTATTATTATTATTATTATTATTATTATTACTAGCCAAGCTACAACCCTACTTGGAAAAGCAAGATGCTATAAGCCCAAGGGCTCCAATAGGGAAAAATAGCCCAGCGAGGAAAGGAAATAAGGAAATAAATGATGAGAAAAAATTAACAATAAATCATTCTAAAAAACAGTAACAACGTCAAAATAGATATGTCATATATAAACATAGCTCTCTGAGTTGTAACGAGCAAATGTTGTAAGGCTGTGTATGTATGTATTTATGCGAGTATGTGGGTCTAGTGTTTAAATCTATATACAATATATGTTCTGATCCACCATCTGCTGTATATAATGCTTCCATAGAACTTTCCATTCTGTCTCTTGTTCCCTGATAGCTTTAAGGCTCAAACTTTACTGAGTACGGAAAGAAAACCTCTTCCGTTAACCTTCTACCAAGTATTCTTTGTTTACAACCTGCCAAAAGACATTGTTTAATCTTACCTTTGACGTTCTCTAGTTTCAGCTAGTATTCCCCCCCCCCCCCAAGCTTTATTTCAGCTCGTACTCACCCCCAGGACTCCCATCCCCCCCCCTTCAACACCAACCCCCCCCCCCCCCCCCCCCCCGCAGCTTACGACTGTCCCCAAGAAGCTCCCCGTTTCCAGACATTATTCACTTTTTTTTTTCTCTTTTCATTTTTCTCTTCGTTCCCTTCCGCTCTCCCCTCTTTATCTTGATTGTTAGCTTGCATTATTCACGTCCTTCCCTTCTCCTCTATTACTCTTTCCCGTTTACTGATTTTCTCTCTCTCTCTCTCTCTCTCTCTCTCTCTCTCTCTATATATATATATATATATATATACACACACATATGTGAATTATATGTAGAACTTTATACTGTATATCTGTATATGTAATCATATATATATATATGTATATATATATATATATATATACATACGTGAATTATATGTAGAACTTTATACTGTATATCTGTATATGTACTCATATATATATGTATATATATATATATATATACATACGTGAATTATATGTAGAACTTTATACTGTATATCTGTATATGTACTCATATATATATATATATATATATACAGTATATATATATATATATATGTGTGTGTGTGTGTGTGTGTATAAAACGTTATGAAGTAATGACGACCAAGGTAAGGTTTCACTCATTTTCCTCTGAGCCAATTTAACTGAAGCTTTTGGAGAAATTCCATGAAGTTGAATCAAGCATTTTTCACCTCCTATTTGTTCTCTTTCCTCCTCCTCCTCCTCATTCCATCTCTATCTCGAATTATCTTTAATAATTATATTTCTTACCTATTCTTCTTTCTTTCATCCCTCAGTATATCTCTTTCTTGTTCATCCTGTCTTTTGTTTATATATTTAACGTTTTTCTTTCCTCTTTGTGTTGCATTGAGTTGCGTCATCCAATTTAAAGCTTTAAAGCTTTGCGTCATACAATTTAAAGGTTTAAAGGCTGCTCATGAATGACAGTGGCGTTGCTCTATCTCGCAGGACAATGCCCTAGAGGCTGATAATATATATATATATATATATATATATATGATCATCGGTAACGTCCTTGCCTTGTGATTGACAGACTAGGGTTCGAGTCCAGCTCAAACTCGTTAGTTCCTTTGGTGGCTGCACCTTCACCATCCTTGTGAGCTAAGGATGGGGGGGAGTTAGAGGAGCCTATAGGTCTATCTGCTGAGTCATCAGCATCCATTGCCTGGCGCTCCTTGGTCCTAGCTTGCGTGGAGATGAGGCTTGAGCACTGATCATATGTATATGGTCAGTCTCTAGGGCACTGTACTGATTGCTAGGGCAAGGTCACTGTCCCTTGCCTCTGCCATTCATGAGCTGCCTTTAAACGTGCACGCGCAGGCACGCCCTCGAAGCACGTAAGGCCGCCGTACCTCATGGAGATTTACGACGCTGTTGTAGCCATTGTGAAAGTTAATGACCATGAAGACGGGGATGATATTTGCATTTGGGAGAGAGAGAGAGAGAGAGAGAGAGAGAGAGAGAGAGAGAGAGAGTAAAAAATATTCAGTAGTATAATGTACTTTCATACGTATTTCATATATACATTTACGTATAACGTGTATACTCGTATATCTGTATGTATCTATAATTAAATAAATAAATATATACAGTATATATATATACATATATATATATATATATATATATATATTCACACATATATATATATATCATATGAACTCTCTCTCTCTCTCTCTCTCTCTCTCTCTCTCTCTCTCTATATATATATATATATATATATTATATGTTATACATATGTACATTTATATGTATGTATGTGTCTATAATGTATATACACACACGCACATATATATATATATATATATAGAGAGAGAGAGAGAGAGAGAGAGAGAGAGAGAGAGAGAGAGTTCTTATGAGATAAAAAAATATGGAACTTTAACAAAATTGTATGAATATCATATGCAAATATTTAGACGTCATTTTTGACAGGCCGCGTACACTAGTATTACAATTTTTTTTTTTTTTTTAGGTTTGTAAATAGTGGCTGCTTCTCTTAAGGTTACTTTAATAATTAATTTATAATTATTCATTCTAGAGTTATCATCTATGACCTTTAAGGTCTTACTATCATGTGATGAGGAATAGTTGTAAAGGTCAACTTTTCAATGTCAAATAAATGATAAAGTTTGAAATTGATTTTCAATAGAAAAAGCCTTGAAATTTATTTTCAAAAAAAAGACAACGTTTATGTTGATATATCATCCGGTCCTCCCTCTGTGAAGGTTATTGGGTCTTTTAAAAGAGCATTTGTTAAACAGTATGATGAAATACTGTAAGTATCAACAGGTAGACCAATGAACTCTCCAAACCTCCCATCCTTAGCTCACAAGGATGGTGAGGTTGCAGACACCATAAGAAAGTAACAATGTTAAGCGGGACTCGAACCCCAGTCCTGCAAATTGCCAGGCATGGACGTATCCAATATGCCACCAAAAACACCTTAAATAATAATACAGTATCTATAAAGAACATAAGAACATGAAAATCAATAACTATTTATGACAAACTGTCCTTGGGTCACAAGACCGATATGTTTTGTGTCCGTCATTCAATTCAGTTTGTCACTTCAGGGAAAAAGGAAAATGAAAAAAAAATGTAAAAAATAGTGCCAGTATTTACGGCGTAAAACAATATGACACACTTTGCCGATAGTGTCATCCTGTCTTTCCATTACCAGTGATGCATTGCCTTTGAAAAATTTCTCTCTCTCTCTCTCTCTCTCTCTCTCTCTCTCTCTCTCTCTCTCAGCCGGATGTGCTTGAATGTGATTGAACTATGAGATCAATAGTTGGAGTGTTTCCTTCTTTCTGTGTTTTGGGTATTTTAATTTTTTTTATTTTAATTACAATTAAATTTTTTGATTTGTTGTGATTTTGTTATGTTCATTTTCATTACAGCTATATATTCTTATTACTGAAACAGCAAATATTAAGAATGTATTATAATTATAATAAAATTGTTCACTCTAATTCAGAAGGATTTTTTTGTTGTTGATTACAATATTTACACACACATGCATATATATGTATATATATATATATATATATATATATATATGTAATTATATAATATATATACATATATACTTATGAATATATATATATATATATATATATATATATATATATATATATATATCCTTTCTTAGTGGGAATACCTTAATGTGTTGAAATGTTGAAAGGGTTTGTGTATCGCCATGATCAATATAGGTGTACCAGTCAGGGCTACCCATACTAGGTAGGTTTGCTGTGAGCGATCAGACTAAAGACTCCCACCATCACCAATCCACGCTGGCCAGTGTGGTGATGAAAATTGGCCAAACCCCAGACGTGAATAAGGACATGTCTGAGGTCTTTGACATGCAGTGGACTAGTAACGATTGTATTTGTTGTCGGTGTGTATACAGTATATATATATATATATATATATAATATATGTATATATATTATATATATTTATCTATATATATGTATATATATAAATGCACACACGCGCACACACACACACACACACACATATATATATATATATATATAGAGAGAGAGAGAGAGAGAGAGAGAGAGAATGTGCGCGCTCGTGCAAAGCGGTACAGTGTGTTATCTGTATTTGCATCTTACTGTATGAATATATGTTATATGTTATAATATTAGTACCTTATTTAAATTTAACCTGTTTATTGATATCTATTATCCTTTATTAATTGCATTTGTAATTTATCTTAATTTTTAATTAATTTCCAAACCTTTTATTAAAAGCTATCTTGACCTCACAGTCCACTGTCTTGGTTAAGAAAAAAACCTGCCTGTTTTGGAGTCTTGATAAGCCAGCCAATTAATGCTAAGGTTAAAGGAAACCAAGACCCAGTGAGGTAAGGGGGGGGGGGGGGTAAGAGGGGGGGGGGGCTTCAGTACTGAGGTTATTAATTCCCGGAAGAAAAAACTTGGAAAAGACTTGGCCCCCAAAGAGAGCAATTAACTTGTTTAATGACACAGACAACCATGGCAATTAGGGATTAAGGAGTTAAAGGGATTTCTTTGTATTTAACCATTTCAATAACTGATGAATTTTAAAAAAATCTGATGACGCAGCACATTTTTTTTTCAAGACCACACAAACCATAGCTTTATATATATATATATATATATATGTGTGTGTGTGTGTGTATATATATATATGTATATATATATATATATATATATATATTGGAAAGCGCCTATAAATACCTTTCCAATGAATATCAACTTAAATATGTTTTAGGTTATTTTGAAAGATATTTCACTTTTTCGAATTTTGACTCTCCCAATAAAAGTGGAAGGGTTAATATTCTCAGCTCTTCTAGGAGAAAGATACTCCAATATCAAACCATTGTTCTCCAGTCTTTGGTTGTGTCATAGCCTCTGTACCATGGTCTACCACTGTCTTTGGTTAGAGATCTCTCGCTTGAGGGTATAATCGGGCACATTATTCCATCTTATTTCTCTTCCTCTTGTTTTGTTAGTTTTTGTAGTTTATATAGAAAATATTTATTATAATGTTATTGTTCTTGGAATATTTCAATCTTCCTTGTTTCCTTTCCTCATTGGGCTATTTTCCTTGTTAGAGCCCCTGTGCTTATAGCATCCTGTTTTGCCAAATAGGGTTGTAGCTTAGCAAGTAATAATAATAATAATAATAATAATAATAATAATAATAATAATAATAATAATTCACCGTCTCGCAGAACTTTGAGAAAAATGCTTGATGGCAGAATTTGACTGGTGGTTTGTGTTTGTATGTGCGTGTCTATGTTTGTTTTTCTTTTATGCCTGTCAACCGAAGTAAAAAGGCAGTGTCACATATTAAATGTTTTTAAAGGTCGCTCATGAATGGCAGATGCAAGGGACAGTAACATAGTGACAATTCTCCAGCAGTATAATGCTCTAGAGACTGACTATATATCGATATGATGAGCACCCGAGCCTCCTCTCCACCCAAGTTAGGACCAGGGAGGGCCAGGGAATGGCTATTGATGTCTAAGCAGGTAGACATATAGGTTCCCCCAAACCTCCGATCCTTAGAACACAAGGAGGGTGAGGTTGCAGATACTACAAGAAACTAACGAGTTTGAGCGGAGCTTGATCTCTGGTCCAGCATAACGCCAGGCAGGGACGTTTCCAATAGGCCAGCAGTACCCTGTTGTTATTATTATTATTATTATTATTATTATTATTATTATTATTATCTAGCTAAGCAACATCCCTAATTGGAAAAGCAGGATGCTATAACCTCAGTGGCATGTGGAACTCTTGCTGGTTCATAATTGCTATAATCTGACATCACCTTTTTTTGGAAAAGTTACTTTCATTTCTTTTTTTCCACTTTTTGTAATTCTAAGTCAATATATATATATATATATATATATATATATATCCTTGAGCAAATGTCTCAATTTTTCAAATAAATAACGTGATCCGGTGTGTGTGTATATATATATATATATATATATAAATATATATATATATATATATATATGTATGTATGTATATACAGTATACAATATATATATTTCAGCTTTAATTTGTTAATGCAACACACAAACTCTGTAGATGCACTCTACATGGATCGGCAAATCAATTATCAGTGCTCGGCACTGAAATCAATTCATAATCCTTGGAAATTTGCAAAAAACACCTTTTAATACAATAACGAAAAGGTTTCCACGGATCAACCAGGTAATCGGTGGTGGTTTTTTTTTTTTTTTTTTTTTTTTTTTTTTTTTTTTTTTTTATAGCAGCTAACAAACCACACGTTGAATGTTGGAAGCTTATGGATTAGTTACATTTCATGCCTGCCGTGGCACACTGATGTTTGATGGGTAAATTAAGGGATGATTGGTGGATAAATTAAGTGATGGTTGAATGGCAAATGAAGGGATGGTTGATGGGAAAATTAATTCATGATTAATGGGTAAATTAAGTGATGATTGATGGGTAGGCAAAGTGATGATTGATGGGTAAATTAAGGGATGATTGGTGGGTAAATTAAGGGATGATTGGTGGATAAATTAAGTGATGGTTGAATGGCAAATGAAGGGATGGTTGATGGGAAAATTAATTCATGATTAATGGGTAAATTAAGTGATGATTGATGGGTAGGCAAAGTGATGATTGATGGGTAAATTAAGGGATGATTGGTGGGTAAATTAAGTAATGGTTGATGGGTATATTAAGTGATGGTTGATGGGTAAATTAAGTGATGATTAATGGGTAAATTAAATGATGATCGATCGGTAAACTAATTGATGGTTGATGGGTAAATTAAGTGATGATTGATGGATAAATTAAGTGATGGTTGATGGGTGAATTGAGTGATGATTAATGGATAAATGAAGTGATGATTAATGCATAAATTAAGGGATGATTGATGGGTAAATTAAGGAATGGTTGATGGGTAAATTAAATGATGGTTGATGGGTAAATTAAGTGGTGGTTGATGGGTAAATTAAGTGATGGTTAATAGATAAATTAAGTGATGGTTGATGGGTGCATTAGTTGATGATTAATGCATAAATTAAGTGATGATTGATGGGTGAATTAGTTGATGATTGATGGGTAAATTAAGGGATGATTAATGGATAAATTAAGTGATGATTGATGGGTAAATTAAGTGATGGTTGATGGGTAAATGAAGGGATGATTGATGGGTAAATTTAAGTGATGATTGATAGGTAAATTAAGTGATGATTAATGGGTAAATTAAGTCATGGTTGATGGGTAAATTAATTGATTGATGGGCAAATTAAGAGATGATTGATAGGTAAGTTAAGTGACGGTTGAAGGGTAAATTAACAATATTGGAGATGGGTATCGGACGTACTCTGTTCTCAGATGATTTAGATGGTTATTGTCTGTTCTCAATTTGCTTGTGATTGTATTTATCTCTGTTTAGAGGAAAACTGGTATGTTGTAGTTATATATATATATATATATATATGTATATATATATATATTTGTTTATCTATTTATTTATTTTTATATATGCATACATGTATATTATATATATATATATATATATATATATATATATATATATATATATATATATATGTCTGTATATATATTTATATATATATATATGTATGTATATATGTAATATATTTATATATACACACATATATATATATATATATATATGTATATGTGTATACATACATATATATATATAGAGAGAGAGAGAGAGAGAGAGAGAGAGAGAGAGGGGATTTCGAAATTTATTTTGAGGGTTATTCAAAGACTTATTTTTCTTTATACAATATTTTTGTGAAACCAGACGTATGAAAAATCACAGTTATATTATATATGCTCCTATTTTCAAATACCACATTTGGTCATAGAAAACATAACAAAAACATTACAAGTTTTCCCTGTATTTTATGTAAAAGATTAAAAAGACTTTGCCTCGTATATTCATGAAAAAAATGGATTTGGCTAAGATAATTTTTTTTTCTTTTTTTTTCTCTCTCAATGTTTACCTTTTCAGTTTTCCCGAATAGCGGAGTTTTTTTTCGGCACAGCGTATTTTTCTTCCGGTTTTTGTGCACGAGTGTTAAAAAAGACTAATTCTCTCTCTCTCTCTCTCTCTCTCTCTCTCTCTCTCTCTCTAAGAGCAAATGGAGTCTCCCCGTATGGAATAAAAAGTCTTTGAGACATCCAAAATCCTTGTAACACACACTCTCTCTCTCTCTCTCTCTCTCTCTCTCTCTCTCTCATTGGAGGTGTTTGGTGTATGATTGTGTTACCTCTCTCTCTCTCTCTCTCTCTCTCTCTCTCTCTCTCATTGTGTGGTAATATCACTATTAATTTTTGTTTGGTGTATAATTGGGTGACCTCTCTCTCTCTCTCTCTCTCTCTCTCTCTCTCTCTCTCTCTCTGATTGGAGGCAATATCACTAATTTTTGTTTGATGTATAATTATGTGACTGCTCTCTCTCTCTCTCTCTCTCTCTCTCTCTCTCTCTCTCTCATTGGAGGTAGCCTAATATCACTAATTTTTGTTTGATGTATAATTGTGTGACTGCTCTCTCTCTCTCTCTCTCTCTCTCTCTCTCTCTCTCTCTCTCTCATTGGATGTAATATCACTAATTTTTGTTTGGTGTATAATTGTACGACTGCTCTCTCTCTCTCTCTCTCTCTCTCTCTCTCTCTCTCTCATTGGAGGTAATATCACTATTAATTTTTGTTTGGTGTATAATTATGCACTGGACTCTCTCTCTCTCTCTCTCTCTCTCTCTCTCTCTCTCTAGATAGATAGATAGATAGATAGATAGATAGATAGATAGCAGCAGCTACAAATTAATAATCATATTATTATTATTATTATTATTATTATTATTATTATTATTATTATTATTATTGATAAATGTAGCTCGACTTTGCAGGACATATAATGAGAATGACAGACAATAGATGGACATTAAGAATAACAGAATGGGTCTCTAGAGATTGCAAATGAAGTAGGGGAAGGAAGAGAAGACGCTGGATTAACGAAGTGAGAAAACCTGTGGGGTATAGACAGGCATGTGAGGACCATAAACAGACGCATGTGGAAGGACATGTCTGAGGCCTTTGTCCTGCAGTGGACTATAATGGCTGATGATATATATATATATATATATATATATATATGATAAATTTTGCACATTTAGACGTGTTTTTCATATTCAAATTAGCCATATATATTTTTGATACATTAATGTCTGGATTCTATTAACGACCTCGGGATCAGAGCCCCAGGCGAAATCACACAAAGACAAGAGCTTGTGACTGGCCGGGAATCGAACCCTGGTCGGCAAGCTTGTATAGACGGTGACTAAACCACTTGGCCACGAAGAAAGTGGTTTAGTCACTGTCTATACAAGCTTGCCGACCAGGGTTCGATTCCCGGCCGGTCACAAGCTCTTGTCTTAGTGTGATTTCGCCTGGGGCTCTGATCCCGAGGTCGTTAATAGAATCCAGACATTAATGTATCAAAAATATATATGGCTAATTTGAATATGAAAAACACGTCTAAATGTGCAAAATTATATATATATATATATATATATATATATATGCAAAAGAAGCAGGGAAAGTAAGAGAAGATGATGGATTGACGAACTAAGAAAGTTTGCGGGTATAGACTGCCGTAGAAAGACCATAAGCAGACGCAAGTGGAAGGACATGTCTGAGGCCTTTGTCCTTCAGTGGACTAGTAATGGCTGATGATATATATATATATATATATATATATACTGTATATATATATATATGTATATATATATCATCAGCCATTACTAGTCCACTGCAGGACAAAGGCCTCAGACATATCCTTCTACTTGCGTCTGTTTTTGGTCTTTTTACGGCAGTCTATACCCGCAAACTTTCTTAGCTCGTCAATCCATCATCTTCTCTTACTTTCCCTGCTGCTTTTGCATTCTCTAGGGACCCATTCTGTTATTCTTAACGCCCATCTATTATCTGACATTCTCATTATATATCCTGCCCACGTCCATTTTTTTTACATATTGTTAGAATATCCTCTACTTTAGTTTGCTCACGTATCCATGTTGCTCTTTTCTGTCTCTTAGTGTTATTCCCATCATTATTATTTCCAAAGCTCTTTGAATTGTAAAGGGCCTCGGTTAGATTTCGCCAATAGTCTCTATTTTGAACGCTTGGTGAACTAATTTCTCTTGGGGAATGCGAAGAGCATGCCCAAACCATCTCCATCTACCCCTCATTATGATCTCATCCACACGTGACACTCGAGTAATCTCTCTTATATATATATATATATATATATTATATATATATATATATATATATAATATATATGTATATATATATATATATATATATATAGTTTGCGTGTCTATATGTATGTATATAAAAGGAGAGAGAGAGAGAGAGAGAGAGAGAGAGAGAGAGAGAGAGCCTATAGTATAGCCCATATATGTATAGGCTTACAGTGTAGGCTATTATGTATAGGCCTACATTATAGCTCATCTTTGAATAGGCCTATGAGTATCTATGTATAGTCTACAGTATAGCCCTTCTATGCATAGAACTACAGTATAGCATCTATACGTATAGACCTACAACATAGCCAATATTTGTATAGGCCTACTGTATATTTATATGCAATGCACCTTTGCCTTTTATTGCATCAAAATGTTTCCGGTTTAAGAGCGTTTATCGAAGGAATTTAGGCCCAGCATTAAAATCTTTATTGCACGTAGAACAAAATACTTTTTCCCTTGAGAGCCATAGTAACTTGATATTGCGTATGCAACAAGCTGCAATTATCCCTTAAGCAACAAAGTTAAGCATTTCATATATGGATAATAAAGATTTCTGTTTGTAGGTTTGCTTATTCTGACATATAACTTCACAGAACAAATATAACTTTATACACAAAACCAACTTATTGTATATCAGGGGAGAATAGAAAACGGGAGTCTTTACTCCAAAGTTTAGATCAAGGGAGAATAGAAAACGGGAGTTTTTACTCCTTCAAAGTTGCTGAAGGACATTCCATTCAACTTTACCATTATTTATGTATATATAAAATCATATTATGAAAGGATTAAATAAAAATATCGTATTCTACATTAATGTTTTTTATTGAGGTAATTGTTTCATTATGAAAATTTAAAGCATTGTTATAAACTGGTATTTACTTTTACAAAGAAATGTAGACGTAGTATGAGAGATGCCAGATATAGCTATTTGGGACAAAAAAGAAATAAAAAAAAAAAAACGGTTTACCGCGGAAAATTTTCCTCTTCAAAATTATTTATCGAAAAGATTATTTGATGTAAATTTTTACATGATTTATTTTTTCACAATATTCGGGTGTTTTTCTTTTTTTGTAGAAATTTCTATCGAGCTACCCGTTATATAGAAGTGGTCTTCCGTTGTTTAATCAGAGCTTGACTGGACTCCGTTCGAAGCTGAGCAGACGAATTTATCTAGTATAGAAGAATGAGTCCTGACCGACTCCCAGCCTCTCCCTTTCTTCCATGGTCGTCTTTGAGTTCGCTTTCGAGAGCTTCATCTTCATCCTGTCCGTCCTTCTGTGTTATGAGATGCCAGACGTATGATGGCCGTTGCCTGCCTTAGGCCGATCTAACATCCTCGTTCCTGAAGGGTTCTGAAGAATTCCGGGAGTCTATGGAGAGATTTTCGTTCTGCCTTTCTTCCGTGGTCGTCTTCGAGTGCGCTTTCGAGAGCTTCATCTTCATCCTGTCCGTCCTTCTGTGTTATGAGATGCCAGACGTATGATGGCCGTTGCCTGCCTTAGGCCGATCTAACATCGGTTTCTGAATAATTCCGGTAGTCTATGGATAGATTTTCGTTGATTGGGATGTAGAAGAAGGCGAAGATGATTGCTCTTACAGCGACTGAAGTCTCGCAAGTCTGAAGAATGCCATTCCTAAAAGGATTCAGGCTTGGAGAGGTTTTTCGATCCTTTTCCTGAATCCTTTCAGGAATGGCGTTCTTCAGACTTGCGAGTCTTCAGTCGCTGTAAGAGCAATCATCTTCGCCTTTTTCTTCAACCCAATCAACGAAAATCTCTTCATCGACTCTCGGAATTCTTCAGAAATCTCGGAGGAGATGATTAATATGTTCAATGTAGCTCTAATAAAATACTAATTTGAGAAAATCGTCTTTACTTCTCCTTTATGTTATCCTATTGTAAATGATTTTAGAAGCCTATTGTAGTAGACATAGGCCTAAAATAGATAGTTTTGTGATAATTTCTGTCGATTTGGTGGTATTCAAAATAGGAATCATGAAAAATTAACGATCGCAAATCCGGCTGCGGGATTCCTGCTTCATTTCCAAGACATTCCGAAAACTGCCCGAGCTCCGAGATCCGTGTTGTTCTTTAAAGACATTCTTGGCTTCTCCCTGAGTGTCTCCAGATCAAGTTGCATTTTTTTTTTTCAAAATAGACCTAAAACAATGTAGAGGAAAGTTATTAACAAAAATGTGTAGTAATACCAGTTATTTGTGTTGTATTTATTGTGGAATGGCTTTGAGTACCAAAGTTTATTTTGTGGTTACTAATCAGAACAATTTGGGATATTGTGTATGCTGTAATTGTTCCGCTATGGAACCGAACAGGGACGCTTTGATGAAAGTAAAGAAGAACGGTTACCCAGGACCAGGAACCGTTAAGGATCTCGTCGAGAAATTTGAAAAAACTGGAAAAATGGAGAAACCAAAACGAAATGTTTCATTAGGAAACGAAGGACAAGTGAAGACTCGTATAATGCAATATGAAGAAAGGATAAAAGGTAACGGAACACAGAAGAAGGATTCTGTTGGAATTAGAATAAATCCAGCCAGGGAGGCCAAAGAAGTGGCCCTAGCTAGAATTGTTGAAATTCATAAGTTTGAAATGTCCGAAAATGGATACCAAGAAAGGATAAAAGGTAAAGGAAAACCGAAGGATTCTCTTGAAATTAGAAGGAATCCAACTACGGAGGCCATAAAAGTGGCCTTAGCTAGGATTGTTGAAATACCTAAGTTTGAAAAGTCCTACCAAGCTGCAAGGGTAGCCCAAATCCGAAAATTTGAAAATATGTTAAGAGAAACGATGACAGAAAATAGCCCAGGAACAGAAGCAGATTCTGGTATTTTTGTGGTGATTATGGAGCAACTATGATGGGAGAGATACTGGCACGGAATCAGAGAACTTATCTTAGAAGGGAAGCGAAAGATAGAGCCATATTAAGGATCAGACGAATTGCAATGGATGAAGTCTCTCCAGACAAGAGAGGCTTAGTATACGATCTTATTCAGCTCTGGGAAGAGGCTCTGAAAGGCGAGAAAATAGACAAGAAAAAGAAGATTGTTATTGAAGTGATAGAAGAAGGGATCGTAAAAAGGAACATCGAGTATCTCGAAAATATAATACGAGGAAACATACAGGAAGACGATCTTCGTGGACAATCTCGGGACTTCAGAAACCAACTTAGGAGGGTCGCTAAAGATATAGCCTCGGCACAGATAAGAAAAAGAGTGGAAGAGGAAATGGCCTCTGAGAAAAGAGGCGTAGTTTATGATCTTACTAAACGATATGAAACCGCATTAAAAGGAGACAAAATTGAAGCGAAAAATGAATATCAAGAGGCAAGAAAAAGCCAGACATTAGAAAACCTTATCGAGTGTTTTGAAAATAGGTTACAAGAAAAAACAGAGACTGAAGGCGATCTTCTTGGGCAATCTACAGACTTCAGGGAAAATCTTAACAGGAAGGCTAAGGATATCGCTTTAGCCAGGATAAGTCAAATAATACAAGAGTGGTTATCAGAAGAACAAAATGAAAACGTCTGGAAAAGTGAAAACATTGATGATAAAACAGAAATTGAAGGCGATCTTCTGGGGCAATCTCCAGACTTCAGGGAAAATCTTAACAGGAAGGCTAAGGATATCGCTTTAGCCAGGATAAGTCAAATAATACAAGAGTGGTTATCAGAAGAACAAAATGAAAAAGGCTACCAAGAATCAAATAGCCCTGGAACAAAAGCTGATTCTGCCAGTAAAAGTGGTGAATATCCAGAAATTATGATGATGAACGGAATAATGAAGAGAAAGCATCTTAGGAGAGAAGCAAAAGATGTGGCCCTAATAAGGATCAGACAGATTGCACAGGAGGAAATCTCACAGCAAAAAGGCGACAAAGTATACGCTCTTATTAAACTGAGGGAAGAGGCTCTGAAACACGAGAAAACGGATAAGAGACAGGAGGTTAACCTTGAAGAAATAGAAGAAGGAATCGTAGAAAGGGGTATCCAGTATTTTGAAAACCTCATTAGAGGAATTATTGTATCAGACTGTTGTCAGGCCATCGAATGGGGTCTTCAAGGAGTGGGAGCACATGAGGAACTATCGGAACAAAATGAAAACGTCTGGAAAAGTGAAAACATTAAAAAGGAACTTCAAGACTATCAAGAAGCAAATAGCTCAGGAACACAAGGATATTCTGCTAGTAATAGTGATGATTATGAAGAAATTATAAAGCTAAAGGTAATGGGACGCAAACAAACAGCTGATCTTAGGAGGAAAGCCAAAGATAAAGCCTTTTTCAAGATTAGACGAATTGCAATGGAGGAGGTCTTTCCAGAAGAGAGACGCTTAGTCTATGGTCTTGTTCAAGTATGGGAAAAGGCTCTGAAAGGTGACAAAATAGAGAAGATGAAGAAGGTTATTCATGAAGTAATAGAAAAAGGCAATGTAAAAAGGCATATCCAGAAATTTGAAAATGCCATACGAGGAAACTTGAAAGAAGGCGATCTTGGTGGACAACCTCGGGACTTCAGAAACCATCTTAGGAGGACCACTAAAGATAAGGCCTTGGCCCAGATAAGAAAATTAGTACAAGAGGAAATGTCTGAGAAAACAGGCCGAGTTTATGATCTTACTGAACTACATGAAAATGCAATCAAAGGAGACAAAATTGAAAAGAAAAGTGAATATAAGGCAATAAAAAGCCAAATAATAGAAAACCTAATGGAGTATTTTGAAAATATGTTACAAGAGAAAACAGAAAATGAAGGCCATCTTCTTGGGCAATCTCCAGGCTTGAGAGAGAATCTTAAAAGGAAAAGTGAAAACATTGAAAAGGAGCTTCAAGACTACCAGGAAGCAAGTAGCTCAGGAACACAAGGATATTCTGCTAGTAATAGTGATGATTATGAAGACATTATAAAGCTAAAGGTGATGGGACGCAAACAAACCGCTGATCTTAGGAGGAAAGCCAAAGATAAAGCCTTTTTCAAGATAAGACGAATTGCAATGGAGGAGGTCTTTCCAGAAGAGACGCTTAGTATATGGTCTTGTTCAAGAATGGGAAGAGGCTCTGAAAGGTGACAAAATAGAAAAGATGAAGAAGGTTATTCATGAAGTAATAGAAAAAGGCAATGTAAAAAGGCATATCCAGAAATTTGAAAATGCCATACGAGGAAACTTGAAAGAAGGCGATCTTGGTGGACAACCTCGGGACTTCAGACACCATCTTAGGAGGACCACTAAAGATAAGGCCTTGGCCCAGATAAGAAAATTAGTACAAGAGGAAATATCTGAGAAAACAGGCCGAGTTTATGATCTTACTGAACTATATGAAAATGCAATATTATTATTATTATTAAAATTGTAATTGTTATTATTATTATTATTATTATTATTATTATTATTATTATTATTATTATTATTATTATTATTATTATTATTATTATTATTATTATTATTATTATTATTATTATTATTATTATTATTATTATTATTATTATTATTATTATTATTAATATTATTAATATTATTATTATTATTATTATTATTATTATTATTAATATTATTAATATTATTATTATTATTATTATTATTATTATTATTATTATTATTATTATTATTATTATTATTATTATTATTATTATTATTATCATTATTATTATTATTATTATTAT
>NC_090732.1:74383822-74386322 GCF_036898095.1 Palaemon carinicauda
TCTTTTAACCTTATTTGGTGTTTTATGACATCCGTTTTACCTAAGGATCCATCCGTAGTGGAGAAAACATCATGATATTTATTTAAAAGATCAAAAAATTTCTGCTGAATTCCCTCTTCTTTAATGTCTTCATTGATTCTATTTCTTATCAATTGCAAAAGGTATTCATCCGCAACTGATTGAGCGTGATTGATTTCAACGACGGTAAGAATGCGATTTTTATAAACTTCCACATCCAAGATATGATGATTTTTGTGAATTACTAAAGTGGTATTCGAATGATTACAGACTTCAATATTACATTGTTGTTGTGAGCCGACTGTATAAATAGCTTATGTGACGGACAATCCCTTAGTTTTCAAAGTGTCGGAAAGGATTAATATTTCAGATCCTGGCAAAGTTTTCCTTACTCGCACTAATATATTCGAAGTTACGTTCGGCTCGATAGATTGCATGCAAGATGATATTACGGGTGAACGAAAATTCTGTTGGGTCGCGTATATTATTTCTTTATTCATGAGACAAGTGATTTATTCTTCAACGTACGTTACTGTTTTATCTGTCGTCTCCTTTTTATCCAAAACTGATATTAAGGTATTAGAAGACATAGAATTATCCTTTGATATGCACGCCGTATTTGGCAGGGTCTAAGATAATGTTTTGAGTGCCCATAGACGGGTATCCTATAATTACAGCTGTATACATATCAATGTTTTGTACAACGATAAAGGTATCGGCAAACGTGCGCTTACCGACCTTGTACTGAACATGAGTTACTCCTATTACATTTAATTCTTTATTTCCTATACTCGAGAGCCTTACTCCGGACTTCTCTATAGGGAAGTTCGAAAATAACAAGTGATGAGTCCTTAAATCCATGATATTACATGGACTACCAGAGTCAAAAAATAATGTGAAGGATCGGTGTTCTAAATTTACAGCATAAAATGTTGGTCGTAACTCATTTTAGCTTATTATTGCATGAATTTGTTGCAAATCTACGGGAACCTGCACTGATTTATTGGATTCGGCCGTGTGTTTCATCGAAAAATCTATTGCCTCACAATGATCTGATAAATTATTAAATGGATTATTTGATACAAAAGATGTTGATATGAATGACCCAACATCAATCTCTACCCCATTGGAGTTAACTACGTGGTATTTGCTTTGCACATTCTGAAAATTCTGAAAATTCGTCTGACCTTGCGAGTTCTGGCTAGACGGCCTAAGAATAGAGTTACTTAAAGCACTATTTGTTTGAACTGCATTGCCGTTCACCTGTTTCTTTTTATTAAACTGATTATTTTTTTTATTTCTATAAGGAACTGTCTGGGTGTTTCTAAGATTCTGCTGTTGATTATGCGAGAAGCATCAACTATATGAATGAGTGGAACTGTTATGAATCGAACAAAATCGCGTCCTACAGTCTGCAATCAAGTGACCTTGACATTTGCAATTATAACAAGTCATCCCTATAGCTGGATTAATATTAACTACGTTTACTTGTTGTGGCTTGGTTTCATTTTTTGCAAAAATTTGAGTAAGCAAGGGATCAAGGTCAGTACACTTAGACATGTGTTTCTTTATCTGTTTATGTACATCTAATTCTCTACTTTCGAGTGCTAGCTTTTTATCAAAACACCGCACTAAATCTTCAGGCAACATATTTGTTATGGAAGTTGAATACATTAGCCTTAAGAAATGTTTCACGGTGATGTTATCTCCTGTAACCCATGTGGAATTACTTAAAATATCCTGATATTCATTCATCCTGTCGGCAATGAGAGCCGCTCGTTCTATAACATTAAGCTGAGTCATAGAGGCTTGATTAAGTGTATTTCTTAATGTCAAAACTACGTATAAAACTTCCTCACCCCCATAGATTGCACGAAGCCTAACTTTGAAATCGTCCCATGTAACTGCCTCTTGGAAAGAGACTCCCCTAAGATATGCGCTTGCATCTCCTTTAGCAAAATCTATGAAACTTTTAGCTTCTTGTAATTGTACAGATGGGTCTGTGATGTGTTTTGCATTTAAATGAGCATCTACTGACGAGATCCATGACTTGACATTCTGAAATAAGAACCCATTGACCCGACCTTGAAAAGGAAGGATAGCTGATCTTGCACTCACTAGAGTTACAACGGGACTAGGGGTACTGGGTCCGGGAGTGGTGTCACTGGGATTTACGGGAGGCGTCATGTTTACTTCAATTTTTTTTCATATCTCTACGATTCCTTGCGATCCTATCAAAATATCTATATGAATACAGACGTCCACTGCGTAAACGCATATACACTATACAATAAAGATATGTTGCAGATTATTATAAAGTCCCGCAAAATTATGATATTAAGACAGTTAATGTGACAAACGTATTTCCCGAGAACTTCTGAAAGAAAACGGAATTAGCACAAAGAGAAAAAAAAATTCAGCAGACGAGAATTCGTAGTTGAATATTGATTCCTTTATTGAAGGAAAATTAAGATTGCATATA
>NC_090732.1:74388822-74401322 GCF_036898095.1 Palaemon carinicauda
AGAACATAACAGGAAAATATCACCTTTGACTCCTTACAATTATAAAATAGTACACATTGAAAATGAAGAACATTATTCCAATTACTCGATGTAGATTGAGAAGTTCCAATTATAAATTCTATAGAAGTCAATGGACAACACTTGAAAAGCTGGTTTAATCACACTGAGAGCAGCCACCACAAAGTGTTTGATCTCTTCTGAAGGGCGTATATACAGTAATGTTTGAAGAACATTCTTAAAGATTTCCATCCTGTGGAAGCCTATAAGCATTCAAACGACATGGATTGGAATATGTTTAAGGAAGAGGTAACTTTCTTTGGGTCATGACCCGATGGCATCCTATCAGGGTTAGCCCCTCTGATGAAATAGGTGAGTTTGGACCTGAGTTGTTTCAAAGAAAGATCAAATTCTCTCATGTCCTCTTTAAAAAGTTGACCACCTTTAAAAGCCCAACTCTTTAACTGCTAGGTCTTATGGAATTCCATGTGAAAAAGATGATCCTCCTGTAGTAGCATAATCTTACAGGGCATCCAACGTTTCATAGGAAGTTTGTTTTTCGCTTTTACTTCCTCGGCCTCTAGACTAACCGTCCCTACAAGACCTTCCTCTGCTGCTAGTGCTCTTTTTTTTTATAATTTAAAGAGTCTTCCCAGTTTCTTGCCCTTGGGTTGAGGTCCTGCTCTAGGGGTTAATTTCCTTTTAGAGGACATGAACCACTTTTGCGTAAGTCTCTTATTCTCCTGAGCCACTCTGTATATGACCTCCTTAACCTATTTCTTGAGGAAGAGATCTTTCCTCCAGATGTTGGGGTCAATCAGCGTCTTAGGCTCGTGCCTGACAGTCGCAGCGGATAGGACATGTTCTCTACATGCTCTTGTGGATAAGAAGAAAGCATGGAGATCTCTATGGAAAGTAGCCTGGTGAGTTTTTGCCAAGACTGGGAAAAAATATGATTGGGAATAGTTCATAACAATCACCTCCAAATAGGGCTAGAAGGATAGAGATGCAGATATTCTCTCTTTAGCTTCCAGTTCTTTTTTCAACAGGGATTTGGGAATTCTAGGAAGCCTTTCATTAAATTGCTTGCATCCGATGTCCTTATCAAGTTTTCTAACAGTAAAAGTGTGTTGGACATATTCTCAACTGGCCGAGTCATAAGGGAGGGCTAGGAAGACAGGTTTCCATTACTCTAGCGCTGGTAATGGTATACCCTCCACTACTACATTCTTCACAGCCTCTAAACTTTTAGAGGAGAAAGGAAAGACGGGTAGTTTGTAGCGCTACAGCCAAGCGTCCTAATTTGTTTATTATCGCTCCGACTGTTATCTTGTATAGAATAAAAACGTTTGGAAATGGTTTACGGATCTTAAATATGTTGTGTAAGGGGGGGTCCGGCCTGGGTAAGGACACGGCTTTTAGCATAGGTTAGGTGGGTTTTTTAAGTTAGCTTCTCCCGTCGTACTCGTAGGTAAGGAAACTGTTGTGTAAGGGGGGGTCCGGGGGGGCGCAGCCCCCAGGGTAAGGATACGGCTTTTAGCATAGGTTAGGTGGGTTTTTTAAGTTAGCTTCTCCCGCCAAAATCATTTTTAAAACGACGGCCACAGTTCAGAATATTCCCGTTTTCTACGGGATCTGGCAGTCACCCTACATAGGCTCCGGAAAGACAGTAACTTTTAAAGCAACAAAGGTGGCATTCTTCCTGCCAAGAGCAGAAAGTTGGGTATTAACCCTGGAACGGTACGGTGGGTCGTCCGCGACCCCGAGCGTCAAAAAAAAAGAGGTTTTTCTCACGTGACTCACCCCCGTGACTGAATTTGTGGGTGATCGACCTGCAGTAGGTGTCTCGCCTACACGCTCTAGTAGTGTCCAGATGTGCATTGCTGTAGCTGTACTCCTTCCCCGATTTCTGAGATGCGTCGGGGTCGAGCGCGACCGAGTTTACCCTTCTAAGGTAATTTGCATAATTATCAAAGTTATTACGTATTATGAAATTGTCGTAGAATGGTGCAACTTGTATAGGTTATCAGTTGTGGAAAGTCTTGGTGGATTGTTTGGCTACCATGTGCATGATTTTTTTTTTAGTTAAAATTTCGTTCATCACCACGAGGACCATTTTACCGCGAGTGCCCCTTTTTCATTTTTTATCATTTATTTGCCAAGTCATTTTTCCGTAAGATATTGCCAAATAGTGTCGTAAAACTTTTGCTTTTTTAGTGTTGGAAAGTGTGTCTAGATGATCTGGCTACCTGTGCGTGACTTTGTTTTTGTCAGATACGACGTAGTTATTGGTATATTGGGTATTTAACTGCGGTTGCCAATTTCTGTTTTTTTCAATATTTGTAAAAATTTACTACGTAGTAAGGAATTGCCGTATATTATTGATTTTTTTTTCATGTTTATGCGTTAGAAAGTGTGCCTTGATGGTTGGGCTAACACGTGCATATCTTTTTTTTATCTGAGATGCCGTATATTAGAATGTTGGGCATTTTACCGCGAGTGCCCATTTTTCATTTTTTTTTTCATTTTTTTGCCAAGTCATTTTTCCGTAAGATATTGCCAAATAGTGTCGTAAAACTTTTGCTTTTTTAGTGTTGGAAAGTGTGTCTAGATGATCTGGCTACCCATGCGTGACTTTGTTTTTGTCAGATACGACGTAGTTATTGGTATATTGGGTATTTAACTGCGGTTGCCAATTTCTGTTTTTTTCAATATTTGTAAAAATTTACTACGTAGTAAGGAATTGCCGTATATTATTGATTTATTTTCATGTTTATGTGTTAGAAAGTGTGCCTTGATGGCTGGGCTAACACGTGCATGTCTTTTTTTTTTATCTGAGATGCCGTATATTAGAATGTTGGGCATTTTTCCGAGAGTGCCCCTTTTTATTTGTTTTGCATTTTTTTGCTTAGTCATGTTACCGTAAGGAATTGGCAAGTAGTGTCGCAAAACTTATTTTTTCATAGAGTTGGAAAGTGTTTCTAGATGATCTGGCTATCCATGCCAATCTTTTTTTTTAGCCAGATATGGCGTATATATAGGTATGTGTTCGATTTTCCTGTGATTGCCATTTTTTCGTTTTTTCCCATTTTTTTCAAAATTACTACGTACTAAGGAACTATCACAGAGTATTGATTCATTTATATGTTTATTTGTCGAAAATGTGCCTTCATGGTTTGCCTAGCACGTGGCTGAAATTTTTTTTTTTCTGAAATGCCGTATATTAGAATGGCCATTTTTCCGCGAGTGCCCCTTTTTATTTGTTTTGCATTTTTTTTGCTTAGTCATGTTACCGTAAGGAATTGGCAAGTAGTGTCGCAAAACTTATAATTTTATAGTGTTGGAAAGTGTTTCTAGATGATCTGGCTACCCATGCCTATCTTTTTTTTTAGCCAAATATGGCGTATATATAGGTATGTGTTCGATTTTCCTGTGATTGCCATTTTTTTGTTTTTTCCCATTTCTTTCAAAATTACTATGTACTAAGGAACTATCACAGAGTAATGATTCATTTAGATGTTTATTTGTCGGAAAATGTGCCTTGATGGTTTGCCTAGTACGTGGCTGAAATTTTTTTTTCTGAAATGCCGTATATTAGAATGTTGGCCATTTTTCCGCGAGTGCCCCTTTTTATTTGTTTTGCATTTTTTGCTTAGTCATGTTACCGTAAGGAATTGGCAAGTAGTGTCGCAAAACTTGTATTTTTATAGTGTTGGAAAGTGTTTCTAGATGATCTGGCTACCCATGCCTATCTTTATTTTTAGCCAGATATGGCGTATATATAGGTATGTGTTCGATTTTCCTGCGATTGCCACTTTTTCGTTTTTTCCCATTTCTTTCAAAATTACTACGTACTAAGGAACTATCACAAAGTAATGATTCCTCTAGATGTTTATTTGTCGGAAAATTTTGTTTACTTCTTTTTTGATTGAATATCATCAAATTTTTTTAGCTAAAATATTATATTGTTTTACATTTTTTTTTTTCGATTTTATTTCCCTTCAAAAAAAAATTTTTGGGTCAGAATTTTAATTTTATAGTCGTAAAATAATCGACAATTATCCAGCAACCCACCATACAATTTTTATGCATATCCAATAATAATTAGATTAGTAAATAACACCTTGAAATTGACATAACCTTCCTACATTTCAAGTGGCAGATTAGGGAGTCTGAGTCAGTGTGGTTGGCGGCCATTTTGTGGACATATCCGAAGCGTAAGCTGCCCTATCTATATATATTCTTTTTCCCTATAGAATTTGTGATATTTTGGTATATTTTTACCTGCATAAATATCATATTATATATTAAATATATGTATTTTTTTACGAAATTTCTAAGTACTCGAAAAATTACCTTTAGATATGGCCCCTGATATAAATGTAATTTACAAAATAATGAAGATTTTTTTACATATTTCTATTTTAGGATAACATATGTTTATTCCCTAAAAAAATTAGCCACTTCCTATTTCATTTGGGTACCCCAAAAAATTCATGAAATTTGGACAATTTTTTTGGCCAAAAAAAGTTACCCTTTTTTTCTCATTTCAGATCTTCACCTCCATGGGTCTGACTTCATCCAAAATACATCAAGATGTGTCCTAAACATTCCAGAATCAATTCCTAAAAGGATTTGTGTATATATGTATAAACTTTTTTTTTATGAATTTTTATGTCAGGTCTTTTTTTTCTACTTAATTTTTTAAAATATTTATAATAAATAGTTTTTCTGCAGATGAGTAGTATTTATCTTTACAGTTGTTTTAAGCATTCATTGAAGTTTTTTTTGGCAAAAGAAAAAAGAAGGTTACTGCAAAAAATTATTTTTCAAGAATTTTTTTGGGCGTCGGGGTCGTTCGCGTCCGAGTATACCCTTAAAGGGGTGTCCGAGGAGCGTACCTATCCAGGGTTAAATCTAATTTAGAAAAAACACTGGATCCTGACATAGTTGCAAACATGTCTTTCGGATTTGGTAAGGGATGTTGAGCTACTTGCAGTTGTGGATTTAATGTTACTTTGTAATCTCCACATAACCTAACCTGTCCACTTTCCTTCACAATAGGAACTAATGGTGTAGCCCAATCTGAATATGTAACCTTTTCCCAGGAACCTTCATTTTCTAATCTCCTGATTTCTGTTTCAATTGCACTTTTCAATGCATACGGTACTGGTTTCTGAGCACAAAATCTAGGTGAACTGTCAGGTTTCAAAACTAAAATTGCATTTGCGTTCTTTACTGTACCTACTTTATCTTAAAATACGTCTTGAAACTCTGATATGATATTATCCATAGATATTTCATTTTTGAATTCATCTTGTCTACCTGTAACCTTCAAAATACTAGGCCAATCTAACTTCAAATACTGTAGCCAATCTAAACCTAGCAAAGTTTGTCCATTACCTTTTACTAGTGTTAATGGCATTCTCTCTAATTTCTGTTCTTTGTGCTGTACTTCTACGTTCGAAGCACCTATTACCTGAATATCAAAACCATTATAACCTTTCAAAACTCCATTTGTACCTTCTAATAATAAATTAGGAATGCTTTTAGCCGTTTTCTCAGATATAATTGATACATCGGCTGCTGTGTCAACTTGCATCAAAATTGGTTTACCATTTATGATTACTTCTACCATGATATGTTTCTTTGCACCATTGTTGACGGAATTAATGTGAAACGCAAAATCAGTTTCTGACCTAACCTAATTATCATGACCATTTTCCTCATTATTCTCTTGACCAATAGTATCACCTGTAGCATTTATTTTCTTTGCTTACTGTTTAGGGAATCTACAAGCAGTTACAAAATGACCCATCTTTCTGCAATTCTGGCATGTTTGTCCAGTAGCAGGGTATTTCTTTGCTTTGTATGCAAGATGATCAGTTTTACCACACCTATAACACTTGGGTATTTCCTGTTGTTTCTGAGTATAAGCCTGATTCTGATATTTATGACCATCATTGTTAGGCACTTTTCTATGACTAGGCTTTGACATATTCCTTCTCTGATTCTCATTGGTTTTCCACTTAGAACCTACTGTATTAATTTTAGAATTTTCCATTCTATTGCTTGTAGAACTACCTATTATGTTACTTTGCCTATTTGATGTTTCTAAAGCTCTGCCTGTTATCAATACATTTTCTAATGTTAAATCTTTATCTTGCAATAATTTCTTTCTTAGCTCTTGTGATGTGCAATATGTAATCACTTGATCTATGATAACATTTTCTAACTCTAGAAATTCACATGAAACAGCTAAATTCTTTAGTCTAGTCACAAATGCATCTAAACTTTCATTTTCTTTCTGATAAGGCTGCGCTGAAAACTGATATCTTTCAAAAGATTTATTGAGCTGATGATCAAAATATGTGGTAAGAGCCTTAATTGCAGCTTCACTTGTGTCATCTGTAGGCTGCAAAGTCTTAAACACTTCCCGAACTTCCCTACCTGCTGTATGAAGTAATAATGCCTTCTTTTGGGCATCCTTTATGTTCCTGAATGCTTCTAAATAAATCTTAAATTCCTCACACCACTGTTGCCATCGTGTTGCAACAGAATTGGGCTCAGCTGTGATGCTAAATCATTCAGGATGTTCAATGTCAAAAGGCATTTTGAGTCTTACCTTATTACCTACAATTGGTTAAGCTACTGTTCTAAAGTCACAAGTTTACTTCCTACCTGTTTTATAGCCTACCCAACCTCACAATATACTTTTTTTGGTTTATGTTTGTTTGATGAAATTCCTGTTCTGCTGCTTGTACAATCTTCATTGAGCTTTTTTCCTCTTGTCCATCGATGTGCAAAAGGTCCTTCTCTTATGCTGGCCATCCATCAACATAAGGCCCAATGTTTCTTCTGCGTGTGTTCGTCCTTCTGTTTGTCGCCAATTAATGTGTTGATAGGATGTTTCTATTAAACATAATAATTACCTGGAACATAGATGAAGAATTGTTAGCAATTATTTCTCAGCTGATCCCATCTTTGGTCGTCAGTTAATGTGTTGATAGGATGTTTCTATTAACCATACTAATTACCTGGAACATAGATGAAGAATTGTTAGTAATTATTTCTCAGCTGATCCCATCTTTGGTCGTCAATTTTTCTTGGTGGGATTTTAATGATACATTGCTATTCTTAAAATACACTTTAATAACTATTGTGACTACATTGTTCTATGACAGCTGACTCCTAAGTGCGTGTGGGCGTCATACACAATCTGACAAAACCAAAATATTGGTAAACAAAAGAGCATCGCTCTGAAAAGACTTAAATCCTACTCCAGTACAAAACTATAAAGAATTACATCCTATCTTTGAGGTAATCAACAAATGTTTGAATCCTAATACCAAAATAAATCATTACACTTATGTACAAAGCATAACATGTTTTATTCATGCAATATGATGCAATGTTGCGCAATACCTGTAACACTTGAAATAATATAGTACATTATTACAATAATACATAACAGCCATTGAACACTCCATGTCATGAGCAACCTCCAAAGAAGGAAATGTTTCGATGAGTACAAACCATTGAAAAATGTTCAATCTTAATATAAGTATATAGAACATATACATGAGAAATATGATGGAAAATAATTATGTAATAAAAATTTCTACAAAAAATAAAAAAATAAAACATTATGGCTAAGGCTACATACCACAATGGAAATTCGTGCCAAACATCTCGGAAATCATTACAGATTCATGAAGAACTATCAATGACACTGTGGTAGAAATTTGAAGGGAATTCTCACATCAGGGAAACACCAGTACCTCCAAAGTTGGTCTATTAGACAACCTAAGGTGGCAAATTCACTTTTCTGCAAAAAGGAATCGATTTACAGGAACCATGTTAGTTATAGCACACTGGGATCAGGAGTTGCAACGGCTCTCTCGCCTACGTATTTAATCTTATTCCATATTCTTCGAGACATGGCTAACTCTGTTCGAGGAAGGAAAGCCGTGGTATATACATGATAATTCTAAGGGTACTCGCTCCGGACTAAGAACCTCGTGATACCTCTAAAGGTAAAATTCTCTGGTATATCACTCGCAGAAATATCCAAAGTAGAAAGCAGCATTTGAGGAACTACCATCAAGATACTATGGCTCGAGCCCAAAAAATGAGCTAACATACCTCATTTTACTGTACACATTTTGGACTTAAATCATGTTAGTAAAAACTATGATTCTGTTTATATAAGAAACATTCTCATGATTATGTGATTTCTTACCATTTCATTTATTGTGAAAAGTCTATTGGAGGTTAAGTTATGCTATACTTGGCTACCACATGTATTTTTTGGCTCAAGCAATGTCTTCCTGATGTGAGAGTTCCTCTAGGCAGCTTTCTACTTGGGATATTCACTGTAAGCGATATACCAGAGAATTTAACTTGTAGAGTCATCAGGGGGTTTCAACCCACAAAGCAAATATCCGAATGATATCGAGTATGTAACCAGGAAGTGTTTAAAAGAATCCCGGTTATCCTTCCCCGAATAGAGTTAACTATACCTCAAATTACATGGGATAGGATTGGATACATGGGAGAGCCGATACCAGTGTATTACTGTAAACACGTTCGCTGGTTCTCCATTCCTTCTTGCAGCTGCCATATTGTTGCTTGCTTAGGAGTTTCTCTGCATTGTTTTATCAAAGTTTTTGCACTTGTTTTGATTATGGATGCCACTGCTTCTTCGTCATTGGTCAAGTTGGGTACAATCTTTTTTACGGGAGAATTTCATATCTCCTGTTTCTATTTCGTCACTGTCACATGCTCGAAGCTGGTTACTCATAATTCTAAATTGCTCTGTGTTTTATATTAATTCATTATCTAACCCTGGTAAAGAATGTTGCTTATATGATTGAACAATTGTTCTATTATTTCAAGTTAGACATTCGCTTTACTGCATGCTTGTCTCACCTAGCCGTTGGCATAGGCTAGCCGTTGGCATAGGCTAGCCGTTACCCCTAGCCCATGGCCTAGGTTAGCTATTATCCTACCTCATCCTCCCTTTCTTGCCAATTAACCTTATGGTCTATCTAGCAGTTGGCATTCTTCCCTTCCTATTGATATGCGATAGTTAGGAACTGCCTCCATAAAGGGATTCCCCAGGGAGTTGTAGATTGATGGACACAGTTTGCCAAGGTCGACATTTTCCACTCTTTATATTTAGCCTTAGTGTTTGGATAGATGACATTGGTTGTGGGAACTGGTTCCGTTTGCCTACCTTTTGTTGATTCCATTAGAACAAAACTAATTCTTTTCTAATATCAACAGGTAGGCCTTCCTTACCTGCTGCCTTACCCTTCTCCTTGGCTATTTTTGCTATTTTTGGCTGTTCAGCAGACAGTTGGGAGACTCATTCCCTGTGCCTACTTACTGTAGATCCCATGGAACGACTTCAGATTGTTTTAATACTACAGTTGTCCCTTCCTTTCCCGCTGCCTTACTATCTTATAAGTCCTTTACTCCCTCTCCCTGTTATACTTCGTTCCCCCTAGCTTAGAACTTCCGTTTCTTTGCCTAGTCTGATCTTCCCTGGCATTTGAGGAACCCTCAATTGCTTTATACCTAGATGGGCAGGCTTGGGGAGACTGTTAGTATTCTTTCAGGTTGGCATGTCAATAATCCTAGTTTGGGTTAGTTCTCTCTTCCACCTAAGCAGCCTCCTCCAGGTAAGCCACCTGCCCTTTCTCATTCCTTGTTAAGCAACATAGTCTTCTGTGCTGTGGAACTACAGTTCTTTTGCCTAGTCTGGGTTTCCCTAGTATCTGAGGACTCCTCCATTGCAGCATGTATAGACTAGCCAGCTTGGGGTTTCTGTCTGCGTACTGCTAGATAGGCCAAGGGATCTGATCCTAAATATGGATCATCTCTCATACCGCGTTAGCAGTCGTCTTGGGTTTGGTAGACACCTCCCTCCAGTAGGCTATGTGTCTCTCGCTGTGGAGCTTTGGTTCCTAAACTAAGTCTGAATTTCTCTGGCTTTACTGATCACAACATTGTCTTATTTTCCTGTCTTGCCGGTATGAGTGTCGTTAGCACTAGATGTTTGTAGGCAGGGATCTCTCAATCTTTAATTAAAAAGAAAACAGTCCCTCTGCCGCCTTAGCCGTAGCCTTACACTTGTCGGCTGCACTACAACCTACCTTCCACCTTCCTCCAGGTCTGGCTTCCTGAGTACTTGGCACATTTACCCCAAAGGGTTATTTTGGTAACATATATCACCCTAGCCTAGATTTTTTCCTTGTCGGTAACTTGCCATATGGATCGTGTATCCTTCTCATTATACCAAGTGACCTTACACAACCAGCTCATTAGCCTGATGTCTTCCTCAAGGAGTTTGCCTGCCCTCTTCTATTATTAGTTAGCAAACTTCCTATTATACGTGGTATATTTAAATGGTTAGAACAATCCTTCATTCTTCCCAGTATGTACTACACTATAGCTTACAATAAGCGGTTGTGTTATAATTTCTCTTCCAATAATATCTGAGGAACATTTTCTTCTAAATTGATCAATTGGATACCTCCTAGTTGTCAGGTTCTTATCGAATTAGTGAATCCTTTGTATCCTAGCCATTTCAGATGGCTCTCATTAATTTCTGTGGGATTTTTACTGAACTACTAGTATATCATTCCTCTTACCCTCTGACTAGTTGCCTCTGGGATTGTCCCCGGGTTGCCGATTTAGCAATGCCTACTTGCAGCGTAGTGTCGACTTACCTGCCGAGTAAGGGAAGGTTAAACCTTGGGCAAATGTCGGCAACACAGCTGCCACCTTCGGACACAGCTGCTACCGCCTTAGGTTTAATGTTAGGTCGAGTATTACTAGACTGGCTGAAGGAAATGAATTGGAATATATCATCATTGAGGGAAATCAGAAGAGCTGTGAAGGTTATATATGTTGGTGTGGTACTTTTATAAACACACATCAGTGTTCTATCTCATGTCTCTTCAATGTGATATATAGTTGTTTGAATTGTAGGTTACTTTTTCTGAATAAGTCTATGTAAGTTAACTTTTAAACAGTTTATTAGTAGCTCCATGACAGGAGTATGGATGGTTTGATCGGATGACCATTCCGTAAGACAATTGAAATAGAACTAACAAAAATATCAAGTTTGGTGATAACGTCTCATTAGTTATTTCTGCATTTTACATAAATAAGATTACACAAGATTACTACCGGAACACATCTGTTTCCGTGCAAAGATCAAATAAGTCGACTATTTCTCACCGGATGCTTGTGTTGTGTTTACTCTTCATACAAAATGTTACATTATAATGATTTAGCTTGGTCTTGACTTACGTATCCTGTTATGACTTAACGTTCCCACACTCCTAACTTCTCCATTGATTCCTTGGGTCATGGATTTTATTATGTATAAATTACATTAGCTCGGACAGCTACCTTCAATTAATTGAAATATAAAAAGTACGTTAAAAATATGTCTTCTAGGAGTGTGAATGGATATATATATATATATATATATATATATATATATATATATATATATATATATATATATATATATATATATATATATATATATATATATATATTCAACTTTAGCCACAAACAAGTGATTAAGGATGAATGTTCAAATAGGTAAAATATAAAAAAAATACTTACCAACCGGATATTGTCAAAAAATAAAGAAAATGCATGGAAAATACAGATTATTATATGGTACATTGCTAGCAAATGATTACGTGGTATCCCCCCCCCCAAAAAAAAAAAAACTGATGTATTATGATTCGGTAACTTGTTAACCTCTTCCGCATGACCTGTCACCAGAGCGTCAATATAAGCATTCCGACTTTTTTCCGTCACGCTTAAATACACCAGAAATCAGCCAATTATCAAATATAACTCTTTATCAACTAGTAAAAATGTATGTGTGTGTGCGTGTGTGTGTGCGCGCGCACGTACGCGTGTGCGTGCGTGAGTCCGTCCGTATGCATGTATAAGTGCACATACATGTGCATGTATATACTTATGCGCAACTGTGTTTGCATATATATGTTTGGTATGTAGATGCATGTGTAAATCTGTTGTATAAAAATGTGTGTGTATATATATATATATATATATATATATATATATATATATATATATATATATATATATATATATATATATATATATATGTGTGTGTGTGTGTGTGTATGTATGTTTGTATATGCGTATGCATTTTCTGTGCGAAAGAGTTGATTACCCAAAGTATTTTCCAAGCGAACGCAGAGGTATACTTCTACATTCGTTTTGTTGACGGAGTATCGCCTAGAGCCCTAATCTCCGAGAAAAAAAAGATATATGTATGTATTTATGTATGTGCACATATAATGTATGTGTATGTATACATACGTATATGCATATATACATACCTACATACATACATACAGGTACATACATACATACAAACATACATATATACATACATGCATGCATACAAACATACATATATATACAGTATATAAAATATATAT
>NC_090732.1:74406322-74423822 GCF_036898095.1 Palaemon carinicauda
AGCCAATATGTTCCTGAGTTGTACCAGAAACGGTTTCTCTTGTGGTTAAATTGTAGTCCTTCTCAGGTGAGGCTTAACAAAAGCTCTAAGCTGAGTATGATTATTCCAGGTCAAATCTGATGTGTTACCCTTCCAAGGATGATAGGCCTCCTGCTTCTCCAAATAAGCATGTCTACAATCATCATTGAACCACGGTTTATCCTTCACTCAGTACCTTAGCACACGATTATTTTGACTAGATTCTCATTCAAAGGGACAAAAAGATCAACACTACTATAGAATTGTGATCAATTCAAGAACAAAAGATCATGCAAAATCCCATTCCAGTCTTCTTGGCATTTCATACAAATTTTACAAGAGTATGATACATGAAGGACAGGCTGCTCAGTCTTCACTACTAATGAAATCAAGGCATGATCCGATGTCCTGACTGGAGAACCAACCTTACCAGTTATAACGCCAAGGGAGTCAGTGTATAGTAGGTCCAAGCAATTACTAGACCTGTGAGTAGCTTCACTTATGATTTTCTCACAGCTTGATTCAGAGGCAAAGTCTGAAGCTCTTAAGCCATGGCGATTGGTAGGAGAGATAGAACTCAACCACTCCCTATAGTGAGCATTAAAATCGCCAATAAACACGAAAGAAGCCTGTTTATCATCTTTTTGTATCTTAGCCATAATGGTAAGAAGACAATCGAAGATAGAATCATCCATGTCTGGATTCCAGTAGATCGAACACAAATAAAAGTTGTTATGCCTGCCACAATATTTTATTACGTGAATCTCATGACATTCACATTTATAACAGGACTCATGAGAAGCAGGGTACTCGGTCCTAATATTCACCGCCATTCCCCGGGCCCTAGGGATGGAATCACGTTTCAATATTATGGGCATCTTAAAACCAGTTATAAAGAGCTCAGATGAGTGCCTCATATTAGAAACCAAAGTTTATGACCACAAAAGAATATCATACTATCTGGACGCAACTGTAAGGTCTTGAATATTTGCATGAAGACCAAAATATTGCAATACAGAAGACGACATTGATGGAATCAGTACTTATATCTAACATAACAATATATAGTACTAATATACTTATGCATAATATATGAAGTAATTGTACCCATCAGTGAATGATGAATGAGTTATGATGTTATTCAAGATTCTACTTTCAAGGAAATTCATATACAGATTACCAAGTACTGGGAATAAAGGGTTTCCCATAGCCATATCAAACGTTTATGCATAAAATTTTCCATTGAATTCAAATTTACAATCTTCTATACATCGTTTAATTAATTCCATTAAGGTATTTTTGGAAAATAGTAAATTCAGTTGCCTATTATCTAAGGTTTCAGATAAAAATTCCAACATGTCATCAATAGGTACTCTAGCAAATAGTGATACTACATCAAAACTGACTAGCCTACAGGTACTGTTAATCTGTACATCATACAATTTGTTAATCAAGTCTACATTATTTTTTACATTTGAATCTAAAAGGGTGACAACTACAGGGTTGAGGAAATTCACAAGGTACTTGGATAATTTATATGCTGAAGTTTTTTTTTAAAGTAGAATCTTAAATAACATCATACCTAATAATGTAAAAGGGTTTCGCTATATTGACAACATAATATGTGTGTAGCCAAGAAATGACAATTCGGATAATTTTTTCTTAGATTGAATAGCTTGATACCATCAATAAATTTCACTTTGGAGCTGGAGAATAATTGTACCCTACCTATTTTTTGACTGTCGTATACACAGATGTAAAAATAGACTCAAGTTTAGCGTATATAGAAAGCCAACGAATATCTCAGCATATGTCCATTACTACTCAAATCAAAGCAACGAAGTTAAGAAATCTCTATTTAATTTTATGTTTTTAAGAGCATTTCCAGTCTACAGCCCTGAATATATTGATGATGAAATAAATGAGATTAGAGCAATAGGTAAGAAACTAAAGTACCCTTATTGGGTTAGATCAGGGGTTCTCAACTGGGGTCCACATGTACCCTAGGGGTCCATGGAATATTTCTGGGGATCCACAGGCAAAACATAACAAACTTGGGGTCCACAGTGATATTTTGATGGTCCATGATGAAAACCAACTCATGATGGTTTTTATTATTAAAAAATTATTTTCTACTGCAATTTTGGCTGGACGATTTTACAAGGTCAAGAAAGAAGTGGCAGCTGCCTTCCTAAATAGGTTGGACTATAATCTCCTTAGGGAATTTATTCTAGAAATACTTCGATCTGTTGAATCCTTCTACATTCGACCCGAAGAAATAAGGCCGCTGAAATATGAAATGTTAGGGGAAAGTCATATTTTTCGACCAAAGACAATCTGACCAAGCTTCAAGTTAATCATCTGCCCTGGAAAATTGACCGACTTAGTCAAGAGTGCGAACAAATTCGTTGCGTTGAGACAACAAGGATTACTAGGAGGTATGTAGATTACTTACCCTTCAAATCACCTCCCACCGTGCCCAGGTGTTTAATTGCCCTATGTCTATTCCTGTGGGTCAACTATAGGGGAAACTTATTAAAAAGTAAATTCACCCAAGCAGTTGACTTCAGTCTAACGTTGAACTCCATCGTCGAAAGGTGAAAGATATTAAGAAGTTCCTAGTATAGACATTTTATCGTATTTTTTTTTTTATTTCTGCATTTCAATAACGAAAAAAATAGCTTCCCAGTATAAAAGTATAAAAAGACTGAAGATAGAAATGGCAAATTTTTCCCGTTTTGATACAAATTTTAAATATCAATGCATATCTTGTCAATTATCTGAATATAATTATCAGCTTTGAGGAAGTAAAAAATGTCAATGGTGAAACCAATGATAATAGTGAATGACTTTTATAGTTTTTTTTTAATCATTCAAGTTATCTTAACTGTAACATTTCTATTTACAAGTTTTACCTCAAACAGTTACCTTGCACTCTGTTTCTAAATACGTGTTATATTTGTCGAAAGATATATAAAAATAAATTGCAATATATATAGTTAGATATGAACTGCAATAATTGTATTACTAGCTGTATATATATATATATATATATATAATTTATATATATATATATATATATATATATATATATATATATATATATATATACTCACACACACACACACACACATATATATATATATATATAAATATATATATATATATATATATATATATATATATATATATATATATATATATATGTGTGTGTGTGTGTGTGTGTGTGTGAGTATATGTATATATATATATATATATATATATATATATATATATATATATATATATGTATGTATATATATATATATATATATATATATATATATATATATATATATATATATATATATATTTATATTTTATTTCTTTTGCAGACATCCTATGGCTACTCCAAATAAAAAGAAGTGCCGACAGTTTTCCGTTGAATATTTGTCTTACGGATTTATTCAAGCACCGCATAATGAAACGAAACCAATGTGCCTTATATGTATGGATGTACTTTCAAATGATAGTATGAAACCTTCTAAACAAAGAATCCATCTAGAAAAGAAACACACAGGAAAGAAAGATCACCCAGTAGGATACTTTAAAAATCTTTGTGATGATTTCCAAACTAGAAAAACAGTTTCTCAAGTGTTTAATAACAAAGTGAGTGAAATGTGTTATGGTTTACTGGCTTCATATGAAATTAGAAAAATAATAGCAAAAGCAAGAAAACCCCATAATTTTGGTGAAAAAGTAATTCTACCTGCAGTGTCCGTTATAATTTCGTCAGTTATGAAACAAATGCTAGTGAAATTATTAGTATCCTCCCTTTAAGCAACTCTTCTGTGTCACGACGCATTGATGAAATGGCAGAGGATGTAGAAAAACAATTAATATCCCATTTGCAAGTGAAATACTTTGTCCTTCAACTTGATGAATCGATTTTAAGAGATAATGAGGCCATTTTATTAGCATATGTTAGATTTAACAGTGATGAAGGACACAAAGAGGAGATGCTTTTTGCTAGAAGTCTTGTGACAGACACAAAAGGTGAAAACATTTTTGATAAAGTTGTTACTTATTTCCAGCAAAACAATATTCCACTCAAATATATAATCGCTTGTGCTACTGATGGTGCACCTTCGATGACAGGCGGATACAAAGGTTTTAATGCACATTTAAAAAAAGCTGTCCCGGAAGTATTTTGTATTCACTGCGTGGTACACCGTCAACACTTAATTGCAAAGAGATTGAGTGCACGTCTACATGATGCCCTTACTATCGTAATACAAGTAGTTAACCATATAAAATCAAATTCTCTTAGAGACCGCCTTTTTCATGAATTATGTAAGCAATATGGAGAAGAGTTTGAAAGGCTTGTATTACATACAGAGGTGATATGGCTATCAAAGGGAAATTGTCTTCAGCGTTTCATTTCACTTTGGGATTCTTTTATTTCCTTTCTTGCTAATACACAACTTGGAAAAGAGCTGCTTGCAAATAAATGTGACGTATTTTTCTTATCTGATATATTTGAAAAATTTAATTATCTTAATAAACAGCTCCAAGGAAAAGATTCCGACCTGATATCTTGTAGAAGTGCTATTGTTGCTTTTCTGAGGAAACTACAGTTGAATAAAAATAATAACAGGTGTCGTGCATTTGAACAGTTTCCTTGTTTAGCCTCTGTTAGCAGCGATTTGCAAGATGAAGATCTTGCATTATATGGTGAATACATGGAAAATATGCATAAAGATATGCAAATTCGGTTTAGTGACCTACTCATGATGGTTATACCGACTTGGGTTTCAATTCCTTTCGAAGTTAATGTTGCCGATATAGACATATCTTTGCAAGAGCCTCTTATCGAATTACAAAGTGAGGAAATTATACGTGCAAAATTCAAAGATGGGAAGTACAATGTATGGAAGACAAATGATGTTGCTACGAAGTACCCTTTGCTCTGGGATAGAGCACAGATCTATGTTATCCCTTTTCCAACATCTTATCTTGTTGAATCGGGTTTTAGTCGTGTTTCTCAACTTTTATCAAAAGCTTGCAATAGACTTGACATTGCGAGAAGAGGTGATCTTTGACTAATATTAACACTGATGGAACCAGCCATAGAGAAACTCGCAGAGCAACTTCAACCTCAGGGATCTCATTGAATAAATATGCTTATCTCTCTTTCTTATCACATATTTCATTTTAACTGTATATAAAAAATTTTAACCAGTGTACAGAAATGCTACAGGGAATTCAAATGCCTGATCTCTATTCTCCAACGGCTTGCCCATGGAAGAAACATTATAATATTTCAATACAAGTTACTGGTAAAGAATTAGTGTCACTATATTTTTAATATTATTATTATTATTATTATTATTATTATTATTATCATTATTATTATTATTATTATTATTATTGTAGAAAACTTTATTTGCACTAAATTAGTATTTATTTGAAAATAAAGCTTAATTATATAGTATTTCTTTGTTTATTAAAACCTCATAATTTATATTAGTGAAAAATTAAATATTGTCTTAGGACCAATAGTTATGAAGGGGTCTACCAGCAAAAAAAAAAATATATACATATATATATAATTTATATATATATATATATATATATATATATATATATATATATAAATATATATATATATATATATATATATATATATATATATATATATATATATATATATATATATATATATATATATATAAAGCATTTTTTCGGTATTGATAACAGGAAGAACTACAACACACATAATCTACTTGTACTGACTTACAGTGATTCTTTTAAAGAAATTCCACAACTGTTGAACAATTTCTATGTAAATGTAGCATTTAAGAGGAGCAATGCAATAAAAACAGCTTTAATAAAGAATTTTCCAGATATTACCAATGACTATGTATATTGTATTCTAAGCAATTCTTGTGAAAAGGTTTATATTGGTCAAACTGGTAAAGCCCCCGAAAAGAGAATTGAACAACATGAGAAAAGTTCCAGATATGCTCAAGATAATAATGCGCTCTTTGCCCACGGTAGAAATAAATCTCAAACCACTAATTGGTCATGTGCAAAGAAATTGTTTCATTCAAATAAGTTATTAGAAAGAAACATCATAGCGTCCAGTTTCATCAAACAAACTTTTGAAAAAAAACTTGAATATTGGACATGGAATGTATGAACTCGACGCCTTTATATGTAAAGAGATTTACATGCTATATATATATATATATATATATATATATATATACATATATATATATATATATATATATATATATATATATATATATATATGTGTGTATGTATATATATATATATATATATATATATATATGTATGTATATATATATATATATATATATATATATATATATATATATATATATATATATATATATATATATATATATATATATATAAAATAACAACTTGATGTAGAACTGGATGCACTGAAAAATTAACGTTACTACGAAATTGATATTTAGACCTAAGCTACTCTTCACTCATGGGTACAATTATTTCATATATTATACAAAAGTATGTAGGCAGTATATATTGTTATGGTAGATGTAAGTACTGTTATATATGTAATTGTACGTTTATGGTAATCAGCTTATGTATGCATAAATATATGTACATGTTAATCATGTGTAAAACTATATATATGTAAGTGTATTTATGTGTATGCGTATGTAAGCCTGCATGTGTACACGTGTGTATATGTCTAAGTATATATTAAGCATGTGTCCGTATATGAATGTGTGTCTGTGTATACGTATTTATATGTCTATGTATATCTTTATATATATATATATATATATATATATATATATATATATATATATATATATGTATATATATATGTATATATATATATATATATATATATATATATATATATATATATATATATATATATATATATGTATATATATATGAATGTGTGTGTTATATATATATATATGTATATATATATATATATATATATATATATATATATATATATATATATATATATATATATACATATATATATATATATATATATATATATATATATATATATATATATATATATGTACATATATATATATATATATATATATATATATATATATATATATATATATAATTTAGACTATATTTTTTATATGGATAAGGCTACCATTATTGATATAAAAAAATTGTATTGAAAGTCAAAACAAGATTATACGGTCACCAGAAATAACCCTTTTTGGCAGGTGTTTGATGAGGTTTGATATTCGCCCAGGAAACACCTGATAACAGCGCAGGTAGCTGGTATGGGAGCGTCATTGTTCTATAAGTCTCTATAATTATGTTCTTATGTTTACAGTACCTATAAAATGTGAAGAAACTTCACTCAATAGATCAATACTCTGAAGAATTATTACGGAACTAGTTGGGACTTAATCTTCTAATTCATATTTCTATTTTCCCTGTGGATCTTTCGCATCTGAGCATCACGTTTCAGTGATTTTTATGCATATATATATATATATATATATATATATATATATATATATATATATATATATATATATATATATATATATATATATATATATATATATATATATATTTGTGTGTGTGTGTGTGTGCGTGTGTGTGTGTGTGTGTGTGCATGTAGATTTTGAGAATTAAATGCTATTGGGACTCTGAAAGTTTCTTGTTATATGTGAATGAAAATGCAGAAAAACCAGTTAATTTTACTGTATATTGTTAAAGGGATGAGATGAACAAAAGAAAGGGGTTCACGCCAAGGCCTAAGGGAAATAATCTATAGATATATACTTCTTAATGAACAGATGAAATAATTTAGTAGCAAAAACGGAATAGAGGGAAACATCTAGATATTAGGCAGTAGCAGTCTTTCATCAATCGAGGTGTATACGGAAACCATATCTAGTCAATCAACGGAAGGTTGAAACGGGAAGGATTCAGGATGAATATAGGATGGACTTTAAAGTATGCAATGGGATTTAATACTTCAGAGAGAGAGAGAGAGAGAGAGAGAGAGAGAGAGAGAGAGAGAGAGAGAGAGAGAGAGAGAGAGAGAGAATTTACCTTTACGGCAGGTTCTAATATTGGCGCACTGAATTTCAGGTTTTCGAAGAAAAGATCTTCGCTCATGCAAAAAACAGAATATATCCATATCAAAAGAATAGTAGTGATTTTTTTTAATTAATACTAAGAATAAATTTTACTAAGATTAAGTCCAATGTAAAAGAAAAAATATTTCCATTGGTTTTAATATAATGCGCCCAGTCTATATGTCATCTTTTCAAAATAACGCATGTCCATATATTTTATATATATATATATATATATATATATATATATATATATATATATATATATATATATATATATATATATATATATATATATTTCTATATTAATATACATATATATATATATATATATATATATATATATATATATATATATATATATATATGTGTGTGTGTGTGTGTGTGTGTGTGTGTTTAAATATGTATGTAATGTATATGAATATATGCTTATGAAAAACTTGAACTTCCTCATTCCTGTTTTCCTGAGGCTAAACTAACTGGTTTAGCTTTTTGATCTAGTGAGATTAATGCTCTGTTGATGGACCTTGGTGCTTATGGAGGTGTACACCCAAATGGTATTTTTCCTTTGTTTTCTATAAAGACTGCAGATTTGTTAGCTCCAAAGTTATCTGTTATTTTGCGCAAGTTAGCAAGAAGAGCAGCTTTTATCACTTGTTGAAGAATTGGTAATGTTACTCCTCTATGTAAATGTGTTTGTGGTAGCTAAAGTCCCAATAATAACCGCCCAATTTCCATAATTCCCATATTATCTAAAGTTTTTGAACGTCTTCTGGCAAAACGTCTCAATAGGTTTGCTGACGGTAATAACCTACTCCCTAGTTTGCAATTTTGTTTTCGTAAAGGCCTCGGAGCATGTGATGCCCTTCTTACAATCTTCAAAGCTGTACAGAAATCCCTTGATTATGGTCAGAAAGTTCGTATGATTGGCAATGATTTTAGTGCTGCCTTTGACTGTGTTAATCATGGGGCCCTTGTTTTCAAACTCAAACAGTTGGGAGTGGGTGGGTCGTTTCATAGTATTATTATTGATTTTTTAAGTAATAGAACTCAAAGAGTTATTGTTGATTGGCACCATAGTGAGTATATGAATGTGATATCCGGTGTTCCAAAGGGTAGTGTTCTTGGCCCATTACTTTTCTTACTATATACACATGACATGTGGTTTGGCCTAGAAAACAAGCTTGTTGCATATGCAGAAGATGCTACTCTCTTTGCATCAATTCCATACCCTGAATGTAGATCTGTGGTTGGTGAATCCCTTAATAGAGATTTAGCTAAAATTAGAGCATGGTGCAAATTATGGGGTATGAAGTTGAATCCTAACAAAACTCAAAGTATGATTTTAAGTAGGTCAAAAATGGTGGTTCCTCAACATTCGGATCTCAGTATTGATAATGTTTCTTTAAATTTGTATGACTCATTTAAAATTTTAGGTGTGATTCTCGCCAGCAAATGTACTTTTGAGAAACACATTAATTCTGTGTCTTCTTCAGTTGCATAAAAAATTGGCTTATTGAGAAAGTATTACAAGATTTTCAGTGATCAATCTATTCTGAAGTGCTTTAACTCTTTCATTCTACCTTGTTTTGAGTATTGTTCTCCTGTCTGGTGATCAGCTACTGATTCTCATTTTAATTTGTTGGACAGAAATTTACGGTCTATCAAATTTCTTATTGCTGATCTAGATATTAATCTTTGGCACCGTCGTTCCATTAGTTCATTATGCATGTTGCATAGGACTTTTCATAACTCTGACCATCCTTTACATTCAGATCTCCCTGGACAATTCTATCCTGTTCGTAATACTAGGCAGGCAGTTAATTATAATAGCCAGGCCTTCTCCTTCATGAGGCTTAATACTACACAGTATTCTAAATGTTTTATTCCAGCTGTTACCAAGTTGTGGAATGATCTTCCTAATCGGGTAGTTGAATCAGTAGAACTTTAAAAGTTCAAAGTTGGAGCAAAAATTTTATGTTGACCAGGCTGACATGAGTCTTTTTATAGTTTATATATAACATATCTGTTTTTGGCGTTGTTGATATTTTATATAGGACATATCTGTTAATTGAGAAAGCCAGGCTTTTCTTTGTTCAAAAGATTACGAGGAAAAGGGTTGTTTTAAGATGGTGTTAGCAGTAGTTTGGTAGTGTCTCTTGCAAAACTGGTGGTATTTTTTTTCTTCACGAGGGGCTTGTAAGTCTGGAGGCATGGAGTAAATTTTCCCACAGCATGCCATAGGTCATAGGCGATTTGGATTGTCGGAGGAAGCTGCTGATAGGAAAAATATTTGGCAGGTAGGACCAATGAAGTCCCATACACCATTATCGCTGCTGACACATCAAGGTGATCTTTAGGAATGGTCCTTATTTCCACCAGAAACAAGGGAAATCGAGTAAACCAGGAGGAGTCATTGCATCAGGACATTAAACCTGCTTTAAGGGTAACATGAAAACATTCAACAACTCCATTGGCAGCAACGTTGCAGGAGAATGTCTGATTAAGAGGAAATTTGCTACTGATATCCACAATCGCGAGGGGAAAGTGGTACCCTTGTCAGAAGTGATATGCTCATCCACCCTGAGAGTAATATATTACAGTTTGCATGAGAATGGCTTCAAGCCAACTAGTGCAGCAGTCAATGATGGTAAACAGGTACTGTGTCCTTGTGATGTGGGAGGGCTATGAATAATATCAAACACACAGTGCACAGTGGGAGGTATCCCCTGTTGGGGTCTACCAGTACTGATGTCACAGAGGAAGGTGATGCTGGAGTAGTTGGGGACGTGTTCCTAACAGAGAGATGTGCAGGATGCCCTACATGCTTTGTAGTCTTGATCTTTTGGTTGGGATTCTGAAAAGGTGTTGTAATCCCATCCCAGGGTATTGACAGCCAAAGTGATTTTGACAGGCCATTGGAGATGGGATGCATTTTCCAGGGGACATGTTGATGGGTGCAATTATATTCAGACAAAGTGGAAAAATTTTGTAATTGACGGGTGGACTAGGCGTCAGACTAACAAGTGAATGTGTGCACCAGAGGCATATGGTCAGAGCATATGACAAAGAAAGTACATTTTAAGAAATGGTGAAAGAACTTGACAAGATAATGTACTGCTAGCAGTTCTCCGTTATAGGTAGAGTAGCCAGATTCTGCTATGTCCAGTTTTGTACTGAAGAAGGAGAATTGGCGGGGCAAGCAGTTGACCACCTGCTTGAGTAATACACCAATAGCAACGTTGCTGATATTGGTCGAGAGAGACCAGCCCGTGGCATGGGAAAAGATAAAGCAGCAGTGGTTGATAGTATATTCTTTGCATTGCAGAAGTCTGCTTCTTGAAGGGGACCCCACTTCAGGTCTTTTGGCTTGCCCCTGACAGAGGCATAGAGGGAGCCAAGAGTGGCGGCTATTGTTTGCAGGAATCGGTGATAATAGTTGATCATATTCGAGAATTTTTGCAATGGTTTGGGGAAGCTCTGAATTACTGGTACCTTCTCAGGGAAGGGGTGAACTCCTTAAGGAGTGATGCGGTGCCCTACAAATAATACTTGGTTGGCGCCAAAATTATATTTGTCCACCAAATTACAAGCCCACTCTATTGTAGGCACTCGAGGACGATACATATGTGATGTAGGTGTAGGTGATTAAGATGTAACTCTCTGGAGCAAGAGAACACAAGAATGAAGTCTACGTAACATACGCAGAGGGGGAGGTACCCTGAGGTGTCTTACATTAGGTGATGAAAAGTAGCCTAGCATTACAAACGACTAAACAGAAGTAATTAAAAGTGTATCAACTAGAGAGATGTTACTTGCTGTCTCGAGGATGTCGTCTGGGTTCATTGGCAATTGATAATACCCTTTCAGGATATCGAATGTTGAGAAAAGCTTAACTTTATGCAAGTAGGGGGTAATGTCAGCGATGTTTTGGGAGGGGGGTCGTGATTCGGTTCTGTCTGCATAATTAGATGCCTGTAATCCCCACATGCTCGAAAGGAGTCACATTTCTCCAGGACGATGTGTAGGGGTAATGACCATGAAGTTGAGGCCTTTTGGAAAAAGTTTATTTTTTCCATTTCGTTAAACATTTGTTTAGTGGCTGCCAAATGATAAAGTGTCATATGACTGAAACTGGTGAGCACTGGGGACCCATCGTCTTGATATGGTGATAGATTCAGTGTTTGGTGGAAACCGTGGGCATTTGCCAAAGATCTGGAAGGAAGAGTTGTGGGTACGATGTGAGGAGGTGGGCATAGGTATCCGTGGGTGCGCGTATGCGAAGAGCGAAGTCAAAGGGGGCTGGTTGAAGTGGTGTCGATGAGTAAGAGTGTGTGATGACTGACCATTGGTGAGGAACAAGAATAAGGAGGTGAAAATGGGAAAGGAAATCCACACCGAGGGCTGGCAATGTAATGTCGGTAATGAGAAACTTTATATAATACTTGGTGCTCCCAAACGATAATGTGAGTGTTCCGTACCCGTGTGTGTTGATTGAAGATCCATTAGCAGCTATCAGGCAGTCATCGACAGGCTTAGAAAGAATATCATGTCCTGGAGTGTGTCCTAGGCAGAAAAGAACGGCAAGCACCAGTGTCAACCCAAAATTGCACGCCCTTACCAGCGCCATGTAAAAAGAAAGATTGGTAATAGAGGCCACTGCCAAAATCAAGGGTCTTCTTACAATATTTTTAGCTATGGACAAACATTCGCACATTTTTTTGCAGCATCCCCAAATCTGGTGTAGTAGTAGCATAACTGTGGGTGATGGAAGTCAGTAACTGGCTGTAGAGGTCACTGGTTTGGGAATGATCGAGGGGTGGCATATGTAGGGAGTGGGCAGCTTTGATGCCGCTCTGGCACATCATGAGGTCAGCATCTGTCCCCTTCCAGATAACATTCGACCGTATCCACGTAAAGAGCGAGGTCGGAGGGGGCGGGCTGAAGAGGTGTCAATGAGTAAGAGTGTGCAATGAATAACCCTTTGTGAGTAATATGAATAAGGTGCAAATGTGAAAGGAAATCCACACCGAGAGTTGGCAAAGGGACATCAGCAACGAGAAACTTTTTATTATACTTAGTGCTCCCAAACAATAATGTAAGGGTTCCGTATTCGTGTGTGGTGATTGAAGATCCATTAACAGCTACCAGGCAGTCATCGACAGGCTTAGAAAGAATATCATGTCCTGGAGTGTGGCCTAGGCAGAAAAGAAAGGCAAGCACTAGTGTCTACCAAAAATCGCATGCCCTTACCTGCGCCACATAAAAAGAAAGGATTGGTAATAGAGGCAACTGCCATAGTCAAGGGTTTCCTTACAATATATTTACCTAGTGACAAACATTCGCACATTTTTTGCAGAATCCACGAATCGGGAGTGGTAGTAGCTTAACTGTGGGTGATGGGAGTCAGTAAGTGGCTGTAGAGGTCATTGGTTTGGGGATGATTGAGGGTTGGCATATGTAGGGGGTGGGTAGCTTTGATGCCGCTCTGGCACATCTCGGGGTCGACATCTGTGCCGTTCCAGATTATATTCTACCGTATCCATGTCAGCTTCGGTCAATGTTAAATAGATATCTTCGCTAGGACTGAAGGCTTTGATGAAGGTCTAGAATGTGGTGAAGAGGTTGTCCATAATGGTTTCAATTTTGGTTATGAGGTCTTACAGGGTAAGGTATTGACATTGGGGATCGCAGTGCATTCAGGTTCGCGTTGGAGTCATTCCTAAAAGGCAGAAAGTAGGTTCACCTCCTGAGGAGAGTTGTCTGCGTCCAGTTGCAGGCGATTGACACTGGTAATTTCCCTGAGGGGGAACTTAGTCTTTTGGTCCCAACAGTTGTTGAGAGAGAGGAGAAAGCTTGGCTATACTGGTGGCTGGTGATGGTGAGTACTGCTCCCTGCTCCTTGAAGTATGTTTGAAGGCATCGTAGACTATTGGGGTGTTCCCTTGTTGGTAAAGCTAATAGAAGATTTCTGTTAAATTCTCTTTGTGGGTTGCCACAAGGACATACACTACTTTGTTGCTTGAGTGAGTCAAGTCCTTGATGCAAAATTGAACCTCGGTGCACTGAAGCCAATCCTATGCCTCTGTACTAGTCAAGGGTGGTAGTTTCATCGATGTTGCGTGGAGAGAAGAGTCAATGTCGAAGGGTAGTTGCACAAATGAGTAGAGCACAATGGTGAGGGGGGGGGGGGGCGCTAGAGGGAACTGTTTCTCTGGTTGTCACCAATTGTGTGAATAGGCTGTTAGGTTATAATAGGGATGCAAAAGGAATGCAACTAAACTTGATTGAACAGACAACGAGCTTATATACAAGTACTTGCAAGAAAGAACGTCACATAAATCAAAACCATCTAATGCTTTAAAAAGGCTAGCTTAAACAGGTTCTGTTATCGGTAGGCAGGGAGACCAATATATACAAGCAACCCCCTTCACCCTGAAAAAAAAAAATCTGTAATAGTGTACGACCATCTGTGAAACATGTGTGATAAACATGACTGCTGGCGTTTTGACAAAATCAAAAGCTCTCCCATAGTCTAAAAATACCATTCTTAGCGGTTTCCCATACTCTGTTGAAATTTCGTTTAGTTAGTTAATAATTTGCATATGTTCAATTGCTGAAAGACCGATTATAAATCCTGCCTTTTTCTTGGTTGTTTACAGCTTAGCTGTCTTCCTATTAGTTCAAATATGATGTATTTCTTTTTAACAACTATAAAGCCTGTTCAATTTCAGTGACTTATTATATGTTTGTTTATATGAGATATAGCTTATACAGTAAACTCAAATAATGATTTATTAGTATACATTTTTACTCAGCCTGCTTAATTTCTTGTTTGTTTGTTTGCCATAAAAAACAGGACATATTCACAGAAGGTATATGAAAAGAGAATCTGTTTTGCTGGCATTTGGTAGCAATGGGTAGGTCTGCATCAGCCTTTGGATGAAAGTCTTATAAAAAGATTCATATCGCTCAACGTAGTCGCTGTAATTGGCAGGGTACGTTACAGCTTTTCGTTCGTTTTAGATACATATTGTATTTGATTTTGTTTGGTGAAACTGGTTTTATAGTCTTTTTTTTATGTTAAGTGCATACTGACATCTTATCCTGAAGTAAATCTCTATTTATTGGGACTTATGTTCCTTTTTGCAACAAGGTTCGAAAAAAAAAATAATAATATTAATGATAATAATAATAACAGTAATAAGCCTAGTAGAGTGTGATTTTTTAGATATTTCTGTGACTTCTACATCTGTTTACCTTTGAACTTTGAGTTCTGACTAAAAGTTCAAAGTCTAGTGCGGTCTTCTCATTTATACTTTTAGAAGCAATGAATATGTCAATATCTCCAAAAACTGTAATTATGAATACAATTAACATTCTTATAGTTTATTTATGACTTTTCTGTTTAATGTTATTATTGATATTGGTATGTTTAATAATATTTTGTTTTTCCCTATTTATATACTTTATTCTTCATTTTCCTATTTCCTTTCCTTACAGGGATGCCTTCCCTATCGAAACCCTTGTTGTGGTTTTAGCAGTCTACTTTTACAATAACTACTAATATAGGATATACAATTCTGTTCAAATCTCAGTGATAAACGTAATGAAATTGAAGACTATTGTACAGTGTATATTATTACCACATACATACTTACAGGAACGCATAAAAATACACACACGTATCATAATTACTATAGGTAGTAGGTTGGCCAGGGCACCAACCGCCCGTTGAGAGACTACCGCTATAGAGTTATAGGGTCCTTTGACTGGCCAGACAGTACTACATTGTATCCTTCTTTCTGGTTGCGGTTCTTTCCTTTTGCCTACACATACACCAAATAGTCTGGCCTATTCTTTATATGTTCTCCTCTGTCCTCAAACAAATGACAACACTATGATCATCAAATAATTCTTCTTCACCCAAGGGTTTAACTACCGCACTGTAATTGTTCAGTCACTACTCTCCTCTTGTTAAGGGTAGAAGAGACTCTTTAGCTATGGTAAGCAGCTCTTCTAGGAGAAGGACACTCCAAAATCAAACCATTGTTCTTTAGTCTTGGGTAGTGTCATAGCCTCTGTACCATGGTCTTCCACTGTCTTGGGTTAGAGTTCTCTTATTCGATGGTACACTCGGGCACACTATTCTATCTAATTTCTCTTCCTCTTGTTTTGTTAACATATCCATAGTTTATTTAGGAAATATTTATATTAATGTTGTTACTGCTCTCGAAATATTTTATTTTGCCTTGTTTCCTTTCCTCACCGGGTTATTTTCCCTGTTGGGGCCCCTGTGCTTATAGCATTCTTCTTTTCCAAGTAGGGTTGTAGCTTAGCAATTAATAATAATAATAATAATAATAATAATAATAATAATAATAATAATAATAATAATAATCTAGATTATATTTTCGTTTCACTTATGGATTCTTATGAAGATAATTATATAAAGGTAATAAGTAACCCTTTTGTTATCTTATATTTGCATATCATGGAGGATGGGGTTAATCATATCAACATTTTACGGTCGATTCAGGTATTCGTACTTGATCGAAATCAACGCCTGTCCACCGTAGAAGCGAGTTACCAAGCTTTTAATGCGCGATTCATTAGTTGTTCATACTAAAAATAATCTGCCTGAGATTCATTTATAATGGCTTTTACCCACACGAGGATTCAAATATTCCTCTACAAAAGACCAAAACAGCTCAACTTGGTTAAATCTATAGCAAAAAAAGAAAATAATCCATAAAATGCAAAAACACAATCCCTACTGGGAATATCATTTCACTAGTAGAAACACCTTTGATCTTACAAAACAATACAGGTAAATTATCCGTGTCATCATTGGATTTCTGTGTTGAATGCAACTGAAAATCCCCAAAACCAATTTGGTGATCGATGACAACATTTGAATACGGGAATCTGGTGTCACATTATTCAATACTAATAACTTATTTCCATTTAGAAGATTCAAATTCAGTTTATATATCTGTTTGAAAAATCATTCTATCATACATTTTTATAAATTCTATTCTCTAGAAATACAATATTTAGAGACTTTTGGGTTACTCTATTATTGATTGTAATTTTCATATTCTGTAAGTAAGACTCGATTAAATATTTCCTTGCATTTATTTTGCTTACTTCCATATAATCCTCTTTTGGGTTTGATGACCCTTCAGTCCAGGTGACTTCCAGAGAATGACTAATAATGTAGAATCTCATTGACGTCTTATCGGAATTTGCTGGGATCTCGGACGGAGCACTAATCATTGTTCTTGGAACATATTCTCACTCTGATATTAGATACGCTCCAAAGATATTTGCTTCCATTTGTATTAACATTCAATTGGAACATCATT
>NC_090732.1:74431322-74433822 GCF_036898095.1 Palaemon carinicauda
CGAAAGTGACGGGAAAGGTGTTGAAAGCTTGAAATGTAAAGCTTCACCTTTCAAGACATTAACACTACCTCTTCGTAAAGAGAGAACTACCATCATGGCTGCGGAAGCAGTAACATATGATAAAGACAGGTCTTCGCCTCAATGTTCCTTGTGTTCTGCGGTTGGAAATACTGATAAATTTCACTTTATTCATAAATGCCCTAATTTTCTTTCTCCTACAGATAAAGTGCATATTTCAAAATCTAGAAATGGATGTGTAAAATGCGGCCAGTTTAATCATGTTTCCGGTAAGTGCCGTTTTAAATTCAAGAGACGCTGTTCAAATTGTAACAGCTGGCATATGACTTACCTGTGTGATAGGAGTCCGTGACCAGGCAGAAACTGTAACAAAATTAATAACTGCAAATCCAAGGTGGAAACTTCTCCTCAAATAAGCAGCGGTGTTGCCGTCCTTCCTACTTGTCATGGTGATTCCATTTTACCCACCTTTTCATTTAAAGTTGGGGGGACTGTTTACAGAGAACTGAAGGACACTGGTTCGCAGAGCACGTTTGTCACTAAGAAATTGGCGCAGGAGAATAATCTTAAAATCATTAACTCTAAAGTGAAGCTAACAGTTAATGTGTTTAATGGTAACAAGGAGTATTTTACTGAAATTGTTGAAGTTCCTGTTACGATCGGAGATAAATCCTTTATAATTTATTGCTTGGTTGTACCAAACATTAAAGTAGCATTGAAATTACCTCTGTTTGGTAGATTAGTTGATAAATTTCAGGCACAAGGTGTTAAACTAGCTGATCAACTCCTTCATAAATTTTCTCATGAAATTTATAATGTTCAGCTCATTTTAGGTACAGACTTCGCTTATTGTATAGCAGGTACAGATACAGTTTTTGGAGGAATAAATTCATGGATGTATAATGAATGTCATGCAGGTATTTTGCTGTCTGGTATCATTGATTTAAGGGAAAAAATAACCCCTTGGGGGTTAAGGGTTGGAAATTTCCAAAGAGCCTGGGGGTAAAAGGGTTAATGATTAAGAATATTGATAATTTAGCTGATACGAGAGTGCAAACCTCGGCTGTTAGTAATCCATTTGAGTGTAGTTCTGCTATTCATATCCATAGTAGTTCCTTTTTGCTGAACTCTAAAGTTCATATTTTTGCCGATGATGACATTAATACTAACTTTGAGGTAAACTGTTAATTTTCTGTAATAAATGAAAGAGGTATGCTTATGGAGAAACCTCTGCAACAGGCCACTGATCAACTTCTAGAGTCTGAATGTAATTGTTAATTAAATTACGATCAGAATTTCTACAATGATGAAAGTATTGAACTTAACAACCAGTTGGTCGAATTTACAATCAAAACCCTACGTCGTAGGGAGTCTGATAGACGTATTATCGTTCCCTTGTTGTGGAATGGGAAAGTTTCTCATTTACTTTCAATGAATGAAAATTTATCTAAGTTGATATTAAGGTCTAACCTCAAGAGGCTTAAACGTCATCCAGAACGTTTGCAGCTCGTTGACCAAACAATTAAGGAGCAATTGAAGGCAGGCATAATTGAACCCATTTATGATTTTGAGGTGTTTAAAAGTGAGAACCCTCAACATTCTTTTTTACCACACATCCCTATCTTTAAACTGGATAAGGATAGTACCAAATGTAGGATTGTATTTTTGTCCAACCTACGGGATTCCTCAACTTTGTATTAGTGATCTTGGAACTCAGTTGGTGCCAGGAGGTAATACCATAACTTCCTTCATTAGTGACCCTCAGACGCAATTATATTTTGAGGAAAATAATGTAAAACCTCTCTCCTTTCAGCAATATTTCAAAGGCTGCAGTCAATTGGGAACCTTAGTAGAAGTCTGTGTAAAAATGGTCAAAAAATTAATTTTTGGAGCAATTAAGAATTTTGTATTGACGTATGTAGACTTTGAATTTCTTGTCTGTAATATTGTGCATCTCATTAATTGACGACCTATAGCCTTCAAAGAAGCAGTTCGTGCTGAGACTGACCACGTGCCCGAACCAATAACGCCGGAACAGCTCGTGCGAGGCTATGAATTGACTTCTCTAAACCTTATCCCTAATCTTCAACCTCTTTCAGTTGAAGATCCAGAATTTGACCCTGATAATCCAGCTATTTCTCAGAATTATCTAAAGTTGTGTAAAATTAGGCAGACATTAATAGAGACCTATCATAATGAATTTCTAGGTACTCTGATTGAGCAAGCATTTGACAGAAAGGGGCGGTATCGTCCCGTTACTCATAAATTACTAGTAGGCGATGTTGTATTAATTAAGGAGGAACATACCAAAAGGAATAATTATCATCTAGGCATAATTCTAGAAGTTTTTAAGAATGATTTAGGTGAAGTTACCCATGCTGTTATTAAGAAGGGAAAAACAGGCCAGACATCAAGGTTGCATGTAAATAATATTATTCCAATACTAGAAAACACAGGAAGTACCAATTCAGCTACTCCTGAT
>NC_090732.1:74438822-74446322 GCF_036898095.1 Palaemon carinicauda
CTTTCTTATTCAGAGTTTATTTTTTTTTGTCTATTTTTTTTTTCTTTTATTCCATGTTATTTCTGTGTATTATTATTTTGATTCCCATATCTATGATGTTTTGTGAATTCTTCTTTAAAGTTTTCTGTGTATTTGTTGTGATTTTGATATTGCTCTTTTCTTATATCATTCATTTAATGTTTTAATTTTTTAATTTTTAATTTGATTAATATGGTTTAATTGATTAATTTTTAGTATATTTCATCCACTTCATTTTTTAAGTATTTCGATGTATTTGTTATAATTCTTGTCTTTTTAACAGAATTTCATTGACTAACGTAATGTCTATTGATCTGTGTTTTACATTCCCCTTTTTAGCTCCGATGATGGGAAATGTTGTTCCCGAAAGCTTAGCCAATAAACTGTCCAAATGCAGAAGTATCGGCTTTCCTTCGCCTTTCTACTAAACCTCAAGCTTTCTAGAAGCGAAAATGCCATTGATTAATATAAATAAATGAATAAATATGTATATATATATATATATATATATATATATATATATATATATATATATATATATATATATATATATATATATATATATATGTATAATTTCATTGACTAACGTAATGTCTATTGATCTGTGTTTTACATTCCTTTTTTTTAGCTCCGATGATGGGAATGTTGTTCCCGAAAGCTTAGCCAATAAACTGTCCAAATGCTGAAGTATCTGCTTTCCTTCGCCTTTCTACTAAACCTCAAACATTCTAGAAGCGATAATGCCATTAATTATATATATATATATATATATATATATATATATATATATATATATATATATATATATATATATATGTATATACATATATACATATATATTTATGTATATATATATATATATATATATATATATATATATATATATATATATATATATATATATATATACATATATATATATATGTATATATATATATATATATATATATATATATATATATATATATATATATATATATACTGTATGTATACACACACACATATATATATATATATATATATATATATATATATATATATATATATATATATATTTATATATATATATATATATATATATATATATATGTATGTATATATATATTATATATATATATATATATATATATATATATATATATATATATATATATATATATATATATATATATATATGTGTGTGTGTGTGTGTGTGTGTATGTATATATATAATATATATATATATATATATATATATATATATATATATATATATATATATATATATATATATATATATATATATATATATACACCGTATGTATACACACATATTTATATATATATATATATATATATATATATATATATATATATATATATATATATATATATATATATATATATTATCAAATTAACAAAATTTATTTCTTGTTTGTTTTCTTAAATCAGCCATGTACTTTAGTTTTAAGTCCTCCATTATATTCAGTTAACGTAACGTACAGTGGTTTTGCTCAGTGATTCCTCCTCTTGTTGTTAATTGCCTAACTGTCGTGTTAACGATTGTTTTTATTTTGTTTTTGAGTTGTAATGGAACTGTAGTGCAGTGAGTGGAAGCCGGGCTAAGTCAGTTCGGGCCTGTGTAAGCTTCTGGACGTACGCTCTTTTGCTGGCAGCCTTCTGGAGATTGATATTACGCCTTTTTGGAGGAATACTCCGACGGACGTGGTTTTCCGTAGATGTGCTGAGCCATTTGCGGCGTATGTGCATTGTGGAGTTGGATCACGGCTGTGATATCGCAGGTTATCGTCACTTGCAACACCTGTACTCCTGATTCCCGCCTGAGGATTTGGAGGAAGACGTGGTTGTGGCTGTCCCGCCACGTAGGAGGTGTTACGCCAACCACTGTCGTGTCCGTCTTGAGCTGCATGTCCAGGAGAGCTAATGGCTCGTGAGGAGGCCCGTAGGGAGGAAATTACCAGGTAAGACGTAATTATCCTGTGTTGTTCCTCGGAATTGATGCCAACCCCTGAGTCTACCTGGACAATTTGTGTGCTCCCCCATATATCTGCTGGGAGGTTGAAGAGACTCCTGTGCACTTCGTTGTACGCAAGGATTTGTGTATATAATTATCAATCACATTTATATTTATTAGGATATGTTAAGTTGTTGGTATTGGGTTAGTTTCAAGTTCAGTACAAACACGGTTAGGTAGGAGATTTGAGGTTTTCCTGTATTTATTTTCTCTAGTCTTCCTTCAATTTTATAATTATAAATTAGTGGTTTTGGGCCCGTATTATTATTTGAGCCTTTGGCATGTTTTGTCCTTTCTTTGCTTTGTTACGGTTAGCTTCTAAGTATAAGGTATCCTTGTGAGCCCGTTATGGTTATTGCTCGTATTTACTGTTAAGTTTGCTCACAAGGCTTCTTTAGTATTAAGTGTATTATGTGATTAAATATTGTTCATTTTATTCTGGTGTTTGTTTCCACATTCTTCATACCCTGTGTACTTTCTTACTGCCTACGATCCCTGTGAGTATTGAAATTAAAGAACCTGTATTACGGCCAAAGGGGTCGTAACAATTTGGCGACTGTGACAGGATCGTACGCGGGTGTGCACAGAGTTTGGGTTGGTGGAGCAACTCTGGCATAGATTACAATATTTGATTTGGTTTTGTTGCTTGCCTTACTTTCCCCCCCCCCCCCTTGTAGGTAATTCATTATGTCAGACTTTGTTTTTGACCCAGCCGATTTTTTGGGGCCTTCTGACTGTATCAAATATTTAGCTATCTTAAGTAGGGAGCATTTAAGGAGTTGTACTCGTTGGTTAAATATTTTTTTTAGACTCACGGACACTAAAGCTCAGGTGTTGTTGTCTGTTGAGGCGATGGTGGCTCGTGGTATAGCCGAGGGTAAGGATTTGGCTAGAGATATGATTGTTGGAAGTTTTGATGATGAGAATTCTCTTGATGAGGTCAGTGTTAATCCGGGGCTGTCACTATTTGAGGACCACCCTCGTACTGGTGTTATTTATACTGGTCCAGGTAATTTAACCGTAAAAACGAGTTTCTATTAACCCCTTTGTAGAGGTAGAGCCAGACCCAATACAGTCTGTGGGGAATTCTGAAAATGAAGATCTTAGCATAATTTGTAAAAGAATAGAATTTTTGAAGGTACAATTCGAAGAAAATGAGAGGGCGAGGCGCCATAAGTTGGAAATGGCTAGAATTAACTTAAGACTTGGCTAGGTTACGAGCTAACCCTGACTTTAATAGTACTCCCACCGGTCCTTCTTCAGATAGGTTTAACATAAGTGCGGCATTAAAGTTAGTGCCAGTGTTTGATGAAGGTAATGTGCCGGAGTTCTTTAAGGCTTTTGAGCGAGTGGCCACTAGATTGTCTTGGCCCAGTGAGATGTGGACTGGATTGATTCAATGCAGGTTAGTAGGTAAGGGCATTCGCCAATATAATGCTTTGGAAGAGAGTGTAGCCAGAGATTATAGTAAAGTTAAGGCGTTGATTCTCAAGGCGTATGACTTGGTCCCTTAGGCTTATTGCCTGAAATTTAGAAATTCTATAAAGCCCGATACTATGTCCTATGTGGAGTATGCCCATCTTAAGGAGGAGCAATTTGACGACTGGGTAAAGAGTCGCCAGGTGGTCTCCTTCTCCTCCTTGAGGGAGCTGATGCTACTTGAGGAGTTTAAGAAAATTGTTGTAAAGAGCTCAGGATTCACCTGGAGGAGGTTAAAGCATATAGCTTAAGTAAAGCTGCTCAGATAGCTGATGAGTTCGTATTAACACACCGTGTAGGTAGTAGTAGCTTTAGTCCATCAGCCTTTAAATCCCAGTCTGCCAGGCAGAATAATAATTGGAGATCCAATAACCCCATTAAAACAAAGGTTGAAGTTAGCCAGGGAAATTACACGGGTATAAGGAACACTCAGGTGTTTTCCCAGGGTATCCAAAGTTTAATAATGTTGGTAGAGCTAGGGGAACTTGTTTTTGGTGTCACAAGCAGGGGCACTTTCAAGCTCGGTGTCCTGCCCGGATGAGGTATCTCCAGCAGAACGGAAGGGGAGGTAACAATGTCCCCGTATCTTTAATAGCCAATGCCCCTACTACCCCTAATACTGAAGTTGAGTATTCCCCAGGAACTGAAGGAAGGGTTGGGATTAGTGGTAGTGGAGGTGAAATAAATCAATCTCCTACTAGCTCTGCTTTGTGACCTTTTGACAAATATATTTGGCCTGGCAGTTTGGTTATTGATAGTAAAGTTGTCAGAGTGAACTTTTTGAGGAACACTGGGTCCACTCGATCATTGGTCTTGTCAAGGGTGTTGAAGGATGTTGGTGTGAATTCTGGAAATTATGTGGTCCTGGGTGGGTTCCCTGATACAGCGGTTTCTGCACCTTTGGTGGAAGTAGAGGCATTCTTCCCAGGGTATCACAAGGTGACAGAATTAGCAGTGGTAGAAAAGCTCCCTATCCTGGGTATTGACGGCATTTTGGAAAATGATATATTAGATCCCCAAGGTTATGAAATATTCCCAATAGTGTCCGTAACTGCAAGTCCTGTGGCAATTACCATTTGAGCTTCTGCAAAGGCTGCTGCCGCCTTACAGAATGAGGATAGTTTAAACTTTAGTAGTTTAGAGGTAGATGTAGAGAGACCCGGGTCTGTAGGTAGTGGTAGTAGTAGTTATGTAAATGAAATATTTAAACCTGATTGTGACCATGTAAGCTTTATTGAAGCTCAGAAGGCTGAATTCAATTATGAATTAGGAGGTACGGATGATTTAACAAAACCAAGGTTCTGTGTGATTAGAGGTTTGTTGTATAGAGTTAGTCGTCCTGTGGATCACGGCTTGAACCAAACCTCTCGGGTAGAACAGATTGTAGTACCTTCAAAATATCAGAATGATGTCCTTAGTTTAGCTCATGAGGATTCCTTTTCTGGTCATTTTGGAGTTTGTAAAACTCATAGTAGATTGGCAAAATATTTTTGGTGGCCAGGATTGAAATCCTCGGTGAAGAAATTTGTAGTAAGTTGTGAAACATGTCAAATAATGGGTAAACCTAATAAACCTATTCCTAAAGCACCTTTGCATCCAGTTCCTGCAATTAGAGATCCTTTTGCTGAGTTGGTTGTTGACGTGGTTGGGCCTTTGACCCGAACTAAATCTGGATTTACTTATCTTCTAACTATAATGGACAGTGTCTAGGTTTCCTGAAGCTTTTCCTATGAGGAAAATTACCTCCAAAGTAGTGTTTGAGAAACTAATAGAATTTTTTTCCAGGTATGGGTTGCCTCGTAAAATTCAAACTGATTGTGCACGAATTTTACGAGCAAAGTATTTAAAGGTAAATGTGCTGAACTGGCCATTCAGCACATTACCAGTGTACCTTACCACCCAGAGAGTCAGGGCGTAGTGGAAAGGTTCCACCAAACCCTTAAGTCTATTCTAAAAAAGTACTGTTATGAGCAAGGCGAGGATTGGGATAAAGGTCTTCCCTTTGCTCTCTTTGCTATACGTAATCATCCTAATTTTTCCACAGGTATAGCTCCATTTGAGTTGATTTTTGGACATAAAGTACGTGGTCCTCTAGAAATTTTCCATGAGTTGCTAGAGGTTAGTCATAAGAAAGAATTGAATGTGGGTGAGTTCGTTGAAGACCTGATAAGGAGATTATCAGCTGCCTGGAAATTTGCCCAGGATAATTTGGTGTTGTCTCAGGCCTCAATGAAGAAAAATTATGATAAGAAGAGCAAGGCACGTTCGTTTGAGCCTGGTGAGCTTGTTTTGGTTTTGAGTACAGACTCTGACAATCTTCTGGAGCCTAGGTATAAGGGGCCTTGGAAGGTACTCCGGAAATTGTCTGATGTCAATTATGAAGTGGAAGCTCCTGGGACGAAACGAAAGTGTCGGATATTCCATATAGATAGATTGAAATCTTACACAGTTGGTAGACTTGATCCTCTAGCTATAGTATATGAGCCAGTGTCTCTAGTGTTAGACCGCACATTAGAAGAACCAGCCGACTTGTTTTGACAGGTATCATCAGATGCCCTTACAAGTAATATGCAAAATTTTGAAACTTTAGTAAAAGGTTTGCAGAGTATCCAGAAGGATGACATGATGAAATTAATATCTTATTTTTTAAGACTTATTTCAGGCCTCTCCAGGCAGAACGACCTTGCTCCAACATGATGTTGATGCAGGCAGTGCTTCCCTAGTCAAACAAACTCCTTATCGATTAAATCCAGAAAAATGGGATATTGTCGAGAAGGAGATAAAGTATATGTTGGAGCATGATTTAATTAGACCTTCGCTAAGTCCTTGGAGCTCCCCTATTGTACTTGTTAAGAAACCTGACGGGCAGTTTCGCATGTGTGTGAACTACCGCAAGGTCAATGCTAATACAAAGAATGAATCTTTCCCTTTGCCACGTATTGAGGACTGTCTTCATCGGATAGGACGTGCTAAGTTTATAACCAAATTGGATCTTTTAAAGGGGTATTGGCAGGTTTCCCTATCTGATCGAGCTTGTGAGATTTCCGCTTTTGTTACGCCCTTTGGGCTTTACGAATGTAAGGTAATGCCCTTTTGGGATGAAGAATGCAGCGTGTACCTTCCAGCAGTTGATGAACCGAGGAATATGTGGTCTGGAGGGTACAGAAATTTATATATAATATTTGGTTATTCACAGCAATGATTGGCGGACTCATTTGGTGAGATTAAAGAAGGTATTTGAGGCCTTGAGAGCCACTGGTCTTGTTGTAAATTTGAGTAAATGTGAATTTGGTAAAGCCAAGGTGTGTTATCTAGGTCACGAGGTTGGTTTGGGTCAGGTTACTCATAAACAAGCTAACCTCGAGGCTCTATTAAATTTGCAAAGGCCACACAATGTTAGGGGGATCCGGAGAATTTCAGGTATGTTTGGTTATTATAGGAGATTCGTCCGGAACTTCTCTGACATTACTCAGCCCCTTACTCAACTATTGCAAAAGGTACAAAAGTTTGTATGGTCTTCTCAGTGTGAGGAATATTTTTTAAAACTGTATTGATGTCTAACACCATTCTAATGTCTCCTTGCTTTCAGAAACCTTTTATTGTGGCTGTAGATGCCAATGATGTGGGTACAGGTGGAGTACTATTTTAAAGACATGAAGATGATGAAGTGCGTCCAGTATCATACTTTAGTCGTAAGTTGCTGGATGCTGAGAGAAGGTATTCTACCACCGAGAAGGAGGCTCTAGCTTTAATTCGTACCTTGGTTCATTTCAAACCATATGTTACCAATTTTTCCTTTCCCGTAGAAATTTGGACGGACCATAACCCTTTGGTGATCATTGAAAGAATGAAAGGTTCAAACTAGGGGATTTTGCGTTGGGCTCTTCAGCTACAGGAGATTGCTTTAAGTATTAAGCATGTTAAGGGTGTTGATAACTGTATTCCTGACGCCCTTTCTATGATGTAAGTCTGGTCAATTCTCTATTCAC
>NC_090732.1:74458822-74463822 GCF_036898095.1 Palaemon carinicauda
TTTAATGCACAAACAAATGAGCTCAATAATAGTATGGGTAGATAAAGATAAATCATAAGCATCTAAAATACCCGACGGGAAATCCAATAAGTCATCAACCGGCACTTTGGTAAACAATGAAGTTACATCAAAACTTACTAATCTATGTCTAGACGTAAGGTTAACTTTTTGTAATTTTTCGCAAAGATCAACAGAATTTTTTATATGAGAGGTTGAAATAGATCCTAAGATCGAGGAAAGTAATTTGACTAAATATTTGGATAATTTATAGTTAATAGAACCTGTAGCACTGATAATTGGTCTGATTGGATATCCTGTTTTATGGGTTTTAATTAAACCATATAAATAAGGCAAAGACGGACCAGTAGAGATAAAGGCATTAATTAAGGATTTTTCTTGTTTTAAGATAGATTTTAAGTTTTTATTAAAATCTTTGATGACCTCGTCTAAGGGATTAACTCTTAATTTTATGTAAGTGGAAACATCAGATAAAAGTATCAAGTATCAAGTGAAGTAAAAAAGGCCTTGGGGTATGGTTTTCATTCGCAGTAAATAAAAAACCTAATAGTGTAGATATTGCCTCTGCCTTTGTAAAATTGGAAAAAACTAAGAAAATTCCCCAGTGTAACATCGACATTGCTAAAGGGCTTATTTATTCGGTGATGGGATATGCAAACACCTGCAATTTCCCTAAACGGTTTTTAACAGCCTTAAAATCGTTGAAAAATGACTGTGAATTACATATTACAAGAGCAGACAAAGCTAATGTATTAGTTATTATGAACAAAACAACTTATTTAGAAAAGATGTATGTACTTTTATCTGAGGTTTCCACTTACATAAAATTAAGAGTTACATAAAATTAAGAGTTAATCCCTTAGAAGAAAATTTTAATCTTGAGGGCTTTGTTTCAATCATTAATTCATTAGTACCATCAATAAAATTCACTATAGAAAATGAAGAAAATAACCGTATCCCATTTTTAGACGTTTTAATAGTTAGAGAAACAGATAAATTTAAGTTTTCCATATATAGAAAGCCTACAAATAATTTTTCATATGTACATTTTTACTCTGGTCACTCTAAAAATATTAAGCATTCAGTTTTTTCCTCCATGTACCTTAGAGCTTTGAGAATTTGTAGCCCAGATTACATTGAGGAGGAGTTCACTAAAATAGAATAAATTGCAACAGATCTTTGTTATCCTAAATATTTCTTAGAAAAATGTATGAATAAGGCTAAGAAAACCTTTTATAGTGTCCAATTAGAGAGAAAGGAAACAATTAATAATATGCTTTGTTTGCCATTTCATGTTTGTTTTTTAGATGTTATACCCCTTTTGAAAAAACTAGACATTGGTGTAGTGTTTAAATATAATTGTACATTAAAAAACATGTTAATTAAGAATAGTTCTGGAAAAAATAATAATGTAATATATAGCATTCCTTGTTCAGATTGTAACCTATTTTATGTTGGCCAAACATCAAAAAGTATACCAGTCAGATTAAAACAACATCAGGTGGCCGTCTCCAGGGGTTCTCTTAATAATTCCTTGGCCTCCCACTGGTTAGGGTCAAGTCACAGAATTGGTTGGTAAAAGACGGAAAAAGTAATCCATATAAATGACTATTTCCAAAGGAATATTGTTGAATCATTTTTAATCTCCTGTACTCAAGGTAGAAATTTGAATCTAAGCCCAGGTCTGTTTTCCGTTAATCCAGTATTATCCTTTTATCTAAAATCTGACTTCTCCGGAATTATTAAGAAACTGACAGCTGTTGGATCCCCTTCTCCTGTATAAATACGATGTCTTTGTATATGTATTCTCATTGCTGAGTTTGATAATGTCCTGAGTGGATGAAAGTACTAACTCCAATCAAGTCTTTTTCATTTTTCTTTTCGTGGCTATAATACATATATATATATATATATATATATATATATATATATATATATATATATATATATAAATAAATAAATGTATATATATATATATATATATATATATATATATATATATATATATATATATATATATATATATATATATATATATATATATATGTGTGTGTGTGTGTGTGTGTGTCTAATAATCATCATCATTACTATTATTATTGTTATTTTTATTATTATTATTATTATTATTATTTTTATTATTATTATTAAGGTATCTATAACATTCCAGCTCTTTATGAACGAAGTTACTGATCATAACTTTAATGAGCTAGTTACCCATCAAATCTTAACACAGCTGTAATAAAGAAGTTACCCTTATAATCTGTTTTCTGCGCACGAAGCCCCGCCCCAATCTGCAGAACTGCTTGGGAAAAAAAAATTTGCAGCCGGGCTGCCGGGCTATGGCAGTTCTGGCCTGTATAAGCTTTTGGACGTACGCTCTTTTGCTGGCAGCCTTTTGAAGATTGATATTACGCCATTTTGGAGTTAATACTCCGACGGATGTTCCTTGGAAGCGGTTTTTCCGTAGATGTGCTGAACCATCTGCGGCGTTTGTGCATCGTGGAGTGGGATAACGGATGTGATATTGCAGGTTATCATCACTTGGGACACTCTACTCCTGATTCCCGCCTGAGGATTTGGTGGAAGACGTGGTCGTCGCTGTCCCGCCACGTAGGAGGTATTACGCCAACCACTGTCCTGTCCGTCTTGAGCTGCATGTCCAGGAGAGCTAATGGCTTGTGAGGAGGCCCGTAAGGAGGAAATTGCCAGGTAAGACGAAATTTTCCTGTGTTGTTCCTCGGAATTGATGCCAACCCATGAGTCTACATAGACAACTTGTGTGCTGGATCTTGTCAAGATTAGCGAACCCAACCATCACAGGGTTCGCTATTCTTTACATGTGGAAAATTGGGTTCCTTATTCTTGACATGTGGTAAATTGGGTTCCCTATTCTTTACAGGTGAAAATGGGATTCTTTAATCTTTACAAGCTTTTCAGTTGCTACTAAAAGCTACTATTTACTTGTTGAACTTTCTTTTGTTCACCTAAATAGCTAGTTAAACATTTTTGTACTTACTTAAACAGCTGGATGAGAAATTAAACAAGTCCAAGCATTTCAATTGCTACTTAGAGCTTCTATTTACTTATTAAACATTCTTCTATTCACTTAATCAGCTAGTTAATTTTTTTCCTTCTTACTGAAAAAGCTGGATGAGTAATTACCCAAATCCTTCAAAAATGGTTTTCATCTATAAAGTATAATAGAAAAACTAATTTAGATATTCAGATATCTATAATCCATCAAAATGGATAGGTCTACGTTCACGGAGGTTGTGAAACCATTAGTTGGGAAGGAAATGTTACCTATGATTGACTAGATGAAGAACAAATCAATTATTCGACGGGAATTAAAATGTGAATCAAGTGACATATTTATGAACTGGATCAAGTTCTGGGCCTCTGTAGACGGTTATGTCTGGACGTGCCATGTAAAAGATTGTTCAGGGTAAAAACGAAACTCATCAATAAGGAAGGACTAATTTTTTTCAAAATCAAAAGAAAAATTGCAGCTGTGAATTCATGTCACATATTGTTTGTGCAATGAAATGCGGGCACAGGAAACTTCTCGTTTTGTAAATATGTCTCGGTAGACCATAGTGGTTTTTTACAGTTTATTTAGAGAGTTGTGTACAAGACATTTTTACCATAATCCTTTAAAACTTGGTGGTCCTAGGATAATAGTTTAAGTTGATGAATCGTGCTTTCCACATAAACCTAAAGACCATCAAGGACGATCCCCTACGCGGAAAGTCTGGGTTTTTGGCTTGGTAGATACTAGTACATCTCCAGCAATGAGATATATGGAAATAGTGAAACACAGGGACCATGAGACAATTCTATCAATAATAGATAAAGTAGTGAGACATGGATCAACTATTCACAACGATGAATGGCGAACCTATAGAAATATAGCTAATAACCAGAACTGCCAGTACAGAACCGTGAACCACGTTATTCTTGACGTGAGGTTAATTGGGTTCGCTATTCTTTACAAGTGGAAAATTGTGTTCGTTATTCTTTACATATAGAAAATGGGGTTTCTTAATCTTGACATGGAAATGTTAGGTTCGTTAATCTTGACAAGATCCTGTGTGCTCCCCCGTATATCTGTTAGGAGGTTGAAGAGACTCTTGCGCATTTCGTTGTACGCGAGGATTTGTGTATATAATTATCAATCACATTTATATTTATTAGGATATATTAAGTTGTTGGTATTGGGTTAGTTTTAAGTTTAGTACAAACATGGTTAGGTAGGAAATTTAAGGTTTTCCTGTCTTTATTTTCTATAGTCTTCCTTCAATCTTATAATTAAAGGTTAGTGGTTTTGGGCCCGTATTATTATTGTTTGAGCCTTTGGCATGTTATGTCCTTTCTTTGCTTTGTTAGGGTTAGCTTCTAAGTATTAGGTATCCTTGTGAGCCCGTTATTGTTATTGCTCGTATTTACTGTTAAGTTTGCTCAAAAGGCTTATTTAGTATTAAGTGTATTATGTAATTAAATATTGTTTATTTTATTCTGGTGTTTGTTTCCACATTCCCCATACCCAGTGTACTTTTTTACTGCCTACGCTCCCTGTGAATATTGAAATATAAAGAACCTGTATTACGGCCAAAGGGGTCGTAACATATATATATATATATATATATATATATATATATATATATATATATATATATATATATATATATATATATATATAATTATTATATTAAGAAGCTGTTCTAGTGTAGAGTAAATTGAGTAGTTAATTCATGATTTTATTTATGTTATTGAAGAAAGGTTAGCTAGCTCTCTAGAGGAGTTCTTCTCACGTAGATTTAAGTTTATTATGCAAAGTACTTAAGACTTTCGTTGTTAATTCTTTATTCAAGTCAGTATATGTAAATTTACGTTATTTTTTTAAAATAATTTTTATTTAGGGTATGTTTGTTACGAAGTCTTTCGTAAACTGTTTCAGAGTTTTATATTTTCATGAGGTATTG
>NC_090732.1:74468822-74471322 GCF_036898095.1 Palaemon carinicauda
CCATTGAGATACTACCACTAGAGAGTTATAGGGTCCTTTGACTGGCCAGACAGTACTACATTTGATCCTTCTCTCTGGTTACGGTTTATTTTCCTTTTGCCTACATATACACCGAATAGTCTGGCATATTTATTACATACTCTCTTCTTTCCTCATACATATTCCAACACTGAGACTATCCAAATGTTTGTTCTCTAGTCTTGGGTATTACCATAGTCTCTGTACCATGGTGTTCCACTGTCTTGGGTTAGAGCTCTCTTGCTTGACGGTACACTCGGTACACTATTTCATTTTATTTCTCACTCCCTTGTTTTGTTAGAGTTTTAATAGTTTATATCAATATTTATTTTGATGTTACTGGTTACTGTTCTTAAAATATATTTTTTTTCTTTTTTTCCTTTCTGCCTGGGCTATTTTCGCAGTTGGAGCCCATGGGCTTATAACATCTTGCTTTTCCAACTAGGGTTGTGACAGGTAATAATAATAATGATAATAATAAGAAGAATAATAATCTTTTCTGTGTTCTTTCTTATTCCCATGTGTCCAATCTCATGTGCTACGACGATCACCTTTCTTCTCAGTGGTGTAGGAATCAATATCTGACGGTATATGCCCCAATCGGCATTCAAAATGATATCGGCATATCTATGCTTACTCATATGCAATCCATCCTTGAGGTAATAACAGCTGGGAGACTGCTGCACCTCCGTCTCATCCACCACAGTGTATATTCATTCCGTTAACGTCATATCCTTCCGTTGTAATCCTATGACTCTTTTTCGACTCACTTATTCTAATTCTAATGTTTAGTTTTCAATTTCTTCCAAGTCCATTTCTTCTTAGACATCCTATTCATTATTCCTTCATTCCTCTTCTCTTGGCTTCTCTTAGGAGCTCTCCTCTGGAAAACTGTCTTTGGAAATTTCTTATTGTAAAAATCTTCCAGGTTCATCATGTCCTTCGGTTTCTCTGTCTTCTTCTGCAGCCACTTTGTTTGTTATACTTCTAGTCGTCACACAACTAGGAAACATATATTGATATTCATTCTCGAGTTCAGTATTAGGGCTATACTTCAGTGGTTTCTTCATTACAATGGGACAATAACCAAACGGCACTCCACTAACCTCATTTCCCGGTAGGACTTCTACTCCTTCGACAGCCAATGAATCCCTTGCCGCAAGATGAAAAGGACATGTCATCAACTGGCATGACAGTTTCAAACAGCAAATAGGGGTAACCACCACACCTCCTATTCTTTTCAAAATCATAGAATCTCCTCTGAGAGACTGTTCCACCACTACTGTGTTCACCTCGCGTCACCAAACTTTGATCACATCCAGTGTCGCACAATATTTTGACCGGGATCTGCTTGCCCCTATCCAGAGCGGCTAACTTATCTTCATAAATATATGGTTTGAAAGTATCCCCGCTGTTTGGCTTTGTCCTGTTCATCGTGTAAACATTAGCTGGTTTATTTTCCTTGACGCCCTTTCCTGTTTGATTCTTCGTCTTCGTATTCTATGGAGTTGAATTAACCTTAATCACTTGGGAGACTGCTTTCGGTTGGTTTAACCAACATTCATTACAGATATGGCCTTTTTGGCACACTTATAACAAATTATATTATTCTTCTGCACGTCTTTCTCAACATCTGAAGGAGGACGATTAGAAAATTGTTGCTCTGGTACTGTCATATTCCAGGCATTCTGCTTTGGCATAGTAGCCATCCTTTTCCCCAACAGCTACAATTGGCGAAGCCCAGGGGGATTCGCTCTCCTCAATAATCCCTTGTTTCCATAATATAATAATTTCCCTTCCTATTTCTCCTTGGAAATGAATGGGTACCTTATAAGGCCTTGACCTGATCGGCTCAACCTGCCAAGTTTCATTGCTAAAGGGAAATTGATGAATCCTCCCAGGTGGCTCGTCTCCGATTGCAATTTCATTGTAATAATTATTAACAATGTTACTAGGTACAGGTTGATATTCTGGCGGACTTAGTTTTAGCTCTTGCATAATCAAGTTCTGAGTGCGTTCGTCTGTGCGGGTTGGAGTTCTGACTCCCAAGATCCCATTATTAGTTATTTCACATGACTCCAATTTATATACAGAATCCCTTCCTAACATAATTTTCTTATTTGACAGATTAATTATTGTAATGTCCACCCCGTGAGAAGCCCTCTAAGACTACAGGTGCCCATTTGTCATGGGGTTTAACCATGATTTTGGTTCCTTCAGGGAGAGGCAGACATGGGGTCACTGATAAGCTCGTAAGTGTCTGGGGAGGCAATACTTCTCCTCTTTCAGGTACAGCTGTTACCTTGCTTAATTGTCTCTCCTCTCCCACACAAACACTCACTCTCTCATGACTTTCCATAATCAAAATGCACCATCTTGCTTCTACTGCTATTCCATCTTTCCCCCACTTGATTGCTGTAACTCCCAAGGTGGGCCAGTCAAAAAAAATCTTGTATAGACTTCACAGATCCCAACTTAAAGT
>NC_090732.1:74481322-74486322 GCF_036898095.1 Palaemon carinicauda
CACTTATGCTAGGTTCACCTTTGGAAATGGAACAGTCTACATGGGCAACTCAGTGCCCTCACTTAGTTTGTAGTACAGTATGTAACTACACACTCACCCTGGAATTAATCGTCCCAATTAAAACCACTGTTCCTCGCAGAGTTAAACAGTAGGGTTAACGACGCGACCCACTGCTACCACAGATCTCTTTAGTTCCTCTACTTGCTTCGCATAGTGGCGAAAGAACACTCTGAAAGACTTCCAGCCAGTGTATGAACAGATATGTTCAAAATCCATACAATTAAAGAAATTTAAGGATGAGGCAACTTTCCTCGGATCGTGACTTGCGGGTGTACTGTCAGGATCCGCTCTGCGAATAAAATATGTGATTTTCGCTCTGAGTTGATTCAGAGATAAATTTGAGCCTGATGTTTCTCCCCTGAATAGTTGACCACCCTTGAAGTCTGAAGTTCTATGAAGATAGACCTTTAGGCATTCTACTGGACATAGAGATGCATCTTCTTTCAGAGGGCAGATTCTCCAGGGACCCCACCTGTTGGTGGGTAACTCATTCTTGGCGAGAAACGTAGGATCCAGAAACAGGTTCAGTTCTCCCCCATCCAGGAACTGAACACGACCTGCCTCTCTCGAGAGGGCTGCAATCTCACTAACCCTGGCCCCGGACGCGAGTGCAAATAGGAAAATAACTTTTTGTGTCAAATCCTTTAACGCACACTCTTCATTGCTCAACAGAGAAGTGAAATGAAGAACTTTGTCTAAAGACCATGAAGTGGCCTTTGGAGGTGCTGAAGGTCTGAGCCTAGCGCAGGCTTTCGGAACTTTATTAAAGATCTCGTTACCTAGGTCGACCTGGAAGGCATATAGAATGGGTCTTGTCAAAGCAGACTTACACGCTGAAATCGTGTTAGCTGCCAATCCTTGACCATGGAGGTGGATGAAGAAAGATAAGCAGAAGTCTGTCGAGATCTCCTGCAGATTCTTCGCCTTGACAAAGGCCACCCATTTTCGCCAAGATGACTCGTATTGCCTTCTAGTAGATTTGCACTTATATTCCTCTAGGAAGTCTATGCTGGCATTCGAAATCCCGAAACGCTTTCCCACCGATAGGGAGAGAAAATCATGAGCTGCAGGGTCCGGGTTTTCTGTAAGGAAGCGCAGACAGTCGACTTCTGGACTCGCTGGGTCAGAACTGGATCTGGTAGCGGTACAAACTTCAGCTGTAGTTCCAATGCCAGGGGGAACCACACGCTGTTCGGCCACTTGTGGGCCACTATTGCCGCTACCCCCTTGAAGGATCTCAGTTTGTTGAGGACCCTCAACAGAAGGTTGTGAGGAGGGAACAGATAAATCCTGGACCCTCTGTTCCAGTCGAGGGACATCGCGTCCACTGCTTCTGCTAAGGGGTCCTCGTACGGGGACACGTACAGGGGTAACTTCTTGTTGTCTTTCGTCGCAAAGAGGTCTATCTGCAGTTCTGGGACTTGATTCAGAATGAAGTAGAATGATCCTGCGTCTAAGGACCATTCCGACTCTATCGGTGTGAACCTGTATAGAACATCCGCTGTCACATTGCGGACTCCTTGAAGGTGAACTGCCGACAGGTACCACTTCTTCTTTTCCGCCAATCGGAAGATGGCCAACATCACCAGGTTGAGAGGTGGTGACCTCGATCCTTGTCGATTCAAGCATCTCACAACTACCTCGCTGTCCATCACCAACCTTATGTGGATCGAGTGACGCGGGGAGACTTTCTTTAAGGTAAGGAGCACTGCCATAGCTTCTAGAAAGTTTATGTGAAAGGTCTTTAATAGCTTGGACCAAGTCCCCTGGACTTTTTTCCGATGAGAGTGACCTCCCCATCCCTCCTTCGAGGCGTCTGAGTGAATCGTCACCGACGGGGGAGGTAGCTGAAGAAGAACCGACTTCTTTAGATGTCTGGCTTGGGACCAAGGCCTGAGAAGAGTACGTAGCCGAAGCGGAACTGGTCTTCACAGATCTCTTCGCGCGTTTGATGCATAACTTCTCCAAACTCTGATTGCATCCTTTAGCTTTAGCACTGGGTCTGTCACCGAAGCAAACTGGAGAGAGCCCAGTACCCTCTCCTGTTCGTGTCTTGATATCCTTTCGGAATCTAGAAGTCTCTTGACAGAACCCGCTATCTCCTTCCTTTTCTTCGCCGGGATGGAGAAACGGTGTGACAAAAGGTCCCAGTGGATTCCCAGCCACTGAAACTTTTGAGATGGAGAAAGTCGAGACTTTTTTCTGTTGATCTTGAAACCTAGGTACTCTAGGAACTGGATCACTTGACTGGAAGCTTGCAAGCATTCTGTCTCGGATGCTGCCCACACCAACCAGTCGTCCAGGTAGGCTACTACCTGAATTCCCTTTAGGCGTAATTGTTTGAGAGCTACGCTCGCAAGCTTCGTAAAAATCCTTGGGGCTATGTTTAGCCCAAATGGCATGGCTCTGAAGGCGTATAGTCTTCGTTGTAGCCTGCACCCTTGGTAGGGGGAGAGTCGACGGTTGATTGGAATGTGCCAATAGGCGTCTGACAAGTCTATAGAGACGGAATATGCCCTCTTGGGCAGTAAGGTCCTTATGTGTTGCAGTGTTAGCATCTTGAATTTGCAATACACTATGAACTTGTTGAGTGGCGACAAGTCCAGAATGACTCTGAGCTTTTCCGAGTCTTTCTTGGGAACACAAAACAGCCTCCCTTGGAATTTGATGGACTTCACCTTTCGGATCACATTTTTCTCCAACAGTTCTTGAACGTACTCCTCCAGAACGGGGGTGGAGTGTTGGAAAACCCGAAAGCACGGGGGTGGAGTGCTGTACCAGCTCCCGCCCAGTCCATTCTTGAGTAGGCCGTGGGCCCAGGGATCGAAGGTCCACCGATCCCGAAATTTCAGAAGTCTCCCTCCTACCGGTATCATCCCACTTGGACTGCCGTCCCGAGGTCTTGCCTCCCTGACCACGACCACCCCTGAATCCCCTTCCCCTTGAGGGGCGCCCAGACGAGCCTCTGGCTGCCCTCTAGGCTTTGCTCGAAAGGAAGTAGACTGCCCTTCGAACGATGGGGTGAATGCCGTGGACTGTGTCGACACGGCCTGGGGTACCCACTGAAAAGTGGTCGGGGTTTGTGCCACGATCTGGGGCACTGGAGGCAATGGCAATTGCAGTTGCTGTTGCTGTCTAAAAGGCTTGGCTGGCCGAGACGGTAGCCTAGTCCTCAAAGTCTTCCTCTTTGGTTGAGGACCCTCATCCGGGGAAGACTTTCTTTTGATAGCCAGGCCCCACTTCTGGAGAAGGTTTCTATTCTCCAAGGCGGCCTTATCAACTACTTCTTTGACCAATTCGGTATGGAAAAGGTCTTTGCCCCAAATGTTGGAGGAGATTAGTTTCCTTGGCTCGTGCCTCACCGTAGCCGAGGTGAACACGAACTCCCTACAAGCTCTCCTTGCCTTGACGAAGCCATAAAGGTCCTTCGTCACTGTGGCCAGATGAGTCTTGGCCACCACCATGAACATTGCATGGACCTTGGGGTCACTTGCTATCGTCTCAAGAGTAGTCTGAAGAGATATTGAGGCACCCAGTCTTTCTTTTGTCTCGAACTCTCTCTGCAAGAGAAAGTCAGACAGCTTAGGGAGGTCCTCGCCGAACTGACGTCCGGCGATATCAGCCTCCAACTTCCCAACTGAGAACGTAAGATGGACGTCCTTCCAGTCTTTGTGGTCCATAGGTAGGGCCAGCGACAAGGGTTTACACTCCTCCAGGGAGGGGCAAGGCTTGCCGGCCTCGACTGCTTTTAGTACAGCCGCAAACCCTTTCTGTAAAAAGGGGAAGGCTCTAGCAGGAGAGGACACAAAGGAAGGGAGCTTCTTGCTCAATGCAGCTACCTTTGAGTTAGAGAAGCCCCTCTCTTTCAACGAGGATGAAAGCAGAGCTTGAGCCTTAGTATGGTCCATTACTATGGCCTCCTTCGGCTCTGTCTCCTCCTTTGAAGCTGGTTCCTTCCTCAGCCAGACACATGGTTTAGCATCTGAGCACAAGGGAAGGTCTTTGACATTGAGCCTTTTCTGGGGCCCATGTGATTCTGCAAGGCTCTGCATCCGCAGTTCCATTGCAGCCGCCTTCTCCTGATTCTCCTTCTGCATTTGTTGGATCATTCCAACAATGGAGGAGAGGGCCTGTCCCAGCTCTACTGGGAGACCGGCCGATGTTGAGGGAATAGGCTCCGGGATCTGAACCGGAGTAGCCGACACCTCGTCGACCTTTTCCTCTACAACGTCTGGGGCTTGAACTTCACCCTGGGCTTCTGCCAGGAGGTCTTCCTCCAGACGCTCGTCCACGTCAGACATCCTGTCATCTAACTGGATGTCTTGCATAGCGACCGGGACTTCAGCATCCACCTGGATCTGAACTTGGGGGATCTCCTCTTGAGGCTGGGGAATCACTGCATCAGCTGATGCCTTAGGGAAAAGATACGCCCTCATCTTCTCACTTGGAATATAAGGTCCAGAGGTGTTCTTCTGGAATCCCCTTACCCAGGTACGAAGCTTCTCCCTTGCTATATCCCTTGATTCCGCCATCCTAGGGGAATCAAAGGCCTCCGTAATAAGATTAGTGCACACAGTACATACCTGAGGGTCCCAATACCGGAGATCACCCTTGGAGACAGCGCATGCTGCATGTCTCCTACCAAACTCATGTCCGCATAGGCTCTTGCTGCGGACGTTGCAGAAGACACTTCCGCACTTCGGAGGGTCCTTCTGTAAAGAGAAGAAATTTCCATGAGTATCAAGTGAACTATGTATCACTGGATATGCATAGTATAGCATAACAATTCAGAAAGGAAAGACACACACTTGTGTTTCCTTCACAACCAATTGATGCAGCCTTCCATATAATAAAATCGAATGGTTAGTCTCTTCTAGAATAACCAATGCAAAGTTTCCAGAGGAAACAGGTGGAGCTCACACCTAAGCAATGATTTTAAA
>NC_090732.1:74491322-74503822 GCF_036898095.1 Palaemon carinicauda
TAAATAGAATGTTAGGAAGACTTCATCAGGTAGCTAACATGCTTAATTGCGCGCAACAAGTCATACCACATACCTCAACAAATGGATAAGGTTGTATGGCCCATCCACATCTGGCAGAGATTGCACCTTTATCTTCATTACTGAGTCTGGGGTGTGGTCCCTCACCTCGACTAATTAATCTCTTACTGCAGCGGCTTAATATATCTGTGGCTCCATATTCTTGACCTTACTTTCTCACCTTGTATAAGACCACATTTTCAATGTAATGCTGACATTTTATATTTATTCAGAATGGTATATTGTTGTGTGGCGGATGAAATGAGTTGTAAAGCTTGTGTAGTATGCTGAATTAACTTGTAGCCTCATCAGAATCATTACTAGCATTAGTTGTAATCCAATGTAAAGACTGAGTCCCACATGGAGCAAGTAGAGCTCTGGGATTAATTTCTATGAGCCTGGATTAAACCTCCTTATTTTGTGGTCAAACTACCTGGTGTGGCTGGAGTTCCCTTTTTGCACATGGTTAATGTGCTCTTGAATTACATGATAAACTTTTTCTGTTACTTAAATCTGTTTAAAATATTGCTATTTGCTGTAAGGAACGAGTTTTCTTCTTTTAGCACTCTTAAAGCCAAATGTCTAATTGCCAGAAAATGCACAATAGCACTAAGACATGTTAGTGGCGCATTCCATCTCAACTTCAGAGACTCCAGAAGGGCCATATCTACCTTTTTTATACTCATTCTACCAATTCTTTCCACATTTTCAAATAATTTAGGTGTTCTGAACAGTTTTCATGGGATATGAGCAGTCATCTAGCATATTTTTCAGTCCGAGAGTGCCACTCTTTTCTAATTATCTTCCGCTTGGAAAATGATGTACAGGCGAAACAAAAAAACAACTTATGATTATTTCCCCCAATAACTGATGACTTACTTAAGTGATAGTTGCAACTTTTTCTGTCACTGTTGTCTCTATAAAATACGAAGACAAATGGTACCTGAGTTGGTTCTCTAGAAACCAATGGATCCAAATTTTTTCTGCTAAATCTGAAGACCAAAACAGCAGTGAGAATATGATAGCGATCTTCAAAAAGAACCAATGAAAATATGATAGAGATCTTACCTATATTCGTTTTTTCTCTTCATCTTTCCTGACAGCTTTGGCTGCTTTTTATCTATTTGGGTGGATAAATTACAAGATTCATATTTTGTATTAAAAATAGGTTAATCATTAATATTAATGAAATATAATTATTGATAGCAATAATGGATATTTTTGGGTGATAGAAATATTATTCGATTTCTTATTACTTCTCTCAATTTATTTTTCCTTAGTTTTGTTATCCATATATTTTTTTTCCACTGGGCTCTCATAGCACACGCCCCCCCCCCCAAAAAAAAAAAACCCTGGCTGGCTGCCCATAACGCCCATATTAGAAACCGCCCCTTTTCGGAGGAATATGAAGTTTGTGTAATCTCATGACGACACTGAAAAAAAAGTTATTGACACGTGGCAGCCTGAAAAGGGTCTTACAGAAACTTGACTTGCAAATAACTAACTTTGCGCAAACAAGATAACAAGCGTGTATGTACTACAAATTTTTTATAGTGATTATGGCAAACAACTTTAAGAATGTTAAGCATGCAAAGGAAATCTTAGAAAATTTTCCTGTTATCAGTAGGTACGAGAGAGAGAGAGAGAGAGAGAGAGAGAGAGAGAGAGAGAGAGAGAGAGAGAGAGAGAGATTATATGAGGCATATGAAATATGGAACCCTGCCCTAGAGAGAACTGTAGGGGGATCATCTTGCAGGAGATACTTAGATTTTAGGGAATCAATGGATACCAAGTTTTTATTTTTTTATCACAGAATTTTATTTGAAGTTGCCTTCTATTTTCGATGGATAACAATGAAAAGGCCGTGTTAGAGGGTGTCAGAGATGGGTTGCAGGTGCAGGTGCACACAACGACATATGTGGTGGTCTTTAAATGCTTTGGTATGTGTGGCTTTGCTGGGAGCTTGTAAGTCTAGCACCAGAGAATAATTTACCCAGCAACGTAATGTAGGTGGTGAAGATAAAAAAAAAATCAGTAAAAACAACTTTCATGAGTAGACATAATACTTTTAAAGAAGATGTCTTAAAAGACAAAATATCTATTCCCAAAGTGTGATCAGTGAGGTGAGATGAGATTCGACTACGGCCCTGTTTGGGCAAACCTGTCATCACTTTACTGTCGTCAGCACTATGGAAGTAATTCAAGCCTTGCCGATGACACCTTCCATGATAAGGTATCTGTCCTGTTTTGACCAAGATATCATCATCTTTATTAGTGGAGTCAGCATATTTCGAGAAAGCAAGTCTGAGAGAAATCCTTGTTTAAGATATATGTCATCATGGAAGGACACGTGCTGCTCTTTGGTTACGATTTCACACATGGTCCAGATTGCATCAGAAATTTCTTCTAGAAGCTTCCATGGCATGATCAAAGTGGTCGTTTTTGAGGAAGCCAATAGAGATGCAGAATTGTTAAAAAGAACGCCTTCTATGGAAATGACCACTGCCCACTGCAATTAACTCCACCCATACATGGGTATATAAACTTCAAGAAGAGATTGTCCAAGAGAGATAGGAAAGGATATAAGACAAAAGAGGAACTATGTCCGAAGCAGATAAGATCCAAGTCCTAACGAGATAAGAAACAGAGTAGACCAGAAGTCTGATAGAGCCAGATTCTTACATTCCATTCAGACAACAAAACCCTATCTCCAAAAAATCCTTTTATGGCCGAGAAGAGAAAAATTGAAGCAGCAAGCCCTCCCTGTTTCTGACAAGGAGTAGCCATCACTGCCTACAGCCTGCCTTAGTTAAACACTATCATCGATTCTTGGAAGAAGACCTTTGATGTACCTTCTTGATGCCACCCTTTATTTTTTATGTCTTCGAATCCGGTCATCGCGCAAGTTTCATTTGAACTTCAGCTCCCCTTCTGCAAAGTTCTCAAGCCTTACTTCAACAGTATCATCAAATTCTTAGAAGAAAACCTCTGATGTCCCTTCTTGATGCCACCCGTTTTGTGACGTCTTCGAATCCGGTCATCATGCCAGTTTCATCTCAGCTTCAGCCGCTCTTAATCAACGTTCGCAAGCCTGCAGTCTCCGTATCAGTATAGTCTCAGCAGCTGCAGATAACTATTCCTTAATTAGCCCTACCTTACTGACTGTTCCCCATTTCCATTGGTGTTTGATTGATTTAATTTGTCAGTTAAAGTAAACAAATTAGTAACGTTGATTTTCTTTATATAAGTTTGTGAATATGCGTGTTGTGTTTTTTCGTGAGTTTCTTTTTATATTAATTTCCCATATTCAATTGGTTGTTGTTGAAAGTTTATTTTACTTCTTAAAAGAACCTGTAACGATTTTAAGATCGTAATAGTCGGTGACCTTGCCAGGATTTTCAACAACATAACCAATTGAAACAGGGAGAATATAGAAAGAAGCAGAATGAGTGAGATTACGAAAGATTTGATAGCTTCAGGTAAACTTCTTGGTCTAGATGGCGATGCTATTCGTGAGTATGTTTTTAAGAGAGAACAAGAAATGTTTAAGAGAGACGAAAGAGAAGCTGAAAGAGAAGAAAATGAAAGACAGCGAGAAAAAAAAATGAAAAACAGCGTAACCATGAGTTAGAAATCGCTCGATTAAGGCAAAATCTTCGTAATAGTTCGCCAGGTAGCAGATCAGGAAGTAATGTGTCAGGTAGCAGACGGGGCAGTAATTCATCATTGAACGATGATTTTGATAATTTAGGTATGGGTGCAGTATTGAAATTAATTGAAAAATTTGATGAGGAAGATGTAAGAAAATATTTCATGTCTTTTGAAAATTTAATGAACTGAGTAGGGTGTCCCAAAAACACATGGACTTTGTATTTACAGTCAGTCATAAGTGGTAGGGCACTTTCTGTGTATAGTTGTATGTGAGAGGATTAAAGTGGAGAATATGATATTGTGAAAGAAACTGTTCTTAGGGCATACAGGTTAGTACCAGAGGCACACGGTAAGAAATTTAGAAGTTTAAAAATGGATGAGAGCAGTACTTATATAGAATACGGAAAGAAGTTAGAAAGATAATTTTGTGATTGGTTAACTTCCACTGAAATAGATAGTTTTGATGATCTCAAGAACTTAGTTTTGTTAGAAAACTTAAAAAATAACATATCTCCAGACATTGAGCTATATATAGAAGATATGCATGAAAAGTCTTTTACAGATGCAACAAGATTGGCAGATGAGTAGAGTCTTATTCATAGTTTAAGAAGAAAAATAACCCTTCTTCTACCAAGATGCAACATAGTAAAGGTCGTTTTAGCACTATTAATACTGGGAAATATGTTTATCATTATTATTGTTATACATGTGGAAAACCAGGTCATACTGCCAGGTTTTGTAAGAGCAAATGGGAAGGTAGTAGTTCAGAGATAACTTGTTCTCGATGTAATTAGAAAGGGCATATAGCAAGGAATTGTATAGTAGAGGAAAAGAATATCATCAAACCAGTGTCTCTAGTTATAATCTTTCGTCAAGCAGAAATGATATTTTGAAAGAAACTATGAAATTTTACGGAGATTTTTTGTCTTGAGGCGTAGTTTCTTTGCTTGAAGGAGGGGATTCGAGAGAAGTTGCCTTGCTTAGGGACAAAGGAGCAGCCATTTCCCTTATTATGAAAGAGTGTGTGCCAACAAGGGAAAAAATCAGCATGAAAGAAAAAGTTATGTTAGGTGGGTTTCCGAATACTTGCGTTGTTTGCCCTTTGTTGAAGATGAACTTGATAAGTCAGGAATTGTCTAGAGATGTAAAAGTAGCAGTTGTAGACTATTTGCCAGTTGACGGCGTTGAAATTATTGTCGGTAACAATTTAACAACATCCAAATGTGTGAATCCTATTTTAAGTGAGGTTTCAACACCTGAAATGGTAGTAACTAAGTCAGCTTTAGATACAGATCTAGTCTAAAGTCATAATTTGATCGAGGATTCAAACGTGTGTGATGGAGGCGGTGAGGTTGATCTTAGCACGTGTGGCCCTGAGAAGACCGACTTCATCGGTGTTGACATTGCTAGTCAAGTTGATGATATAGATGCCGAAAGTAGTGACGTAGATGTAGTTGAGGTGGTGGATTCAAGTAATAGTTACTGCAATGGTTTAGGCACTAACATTTTCAATAGATATGAGCTGATTAAGTTGCAGAGAGAGACTGAGACACTGTCTCGAATTTTTTAAAGTGAGTTGGATGATGATCTCGATAATGTTTGTAAGAAAACCTTTTGTTTAAAAGATAAAATTTTGTGTCGCTATGTTCGTCCCAAGTCATTTACAAAAGAGGAAGTAATAGAACCATTAGGAATTCCCAGGAAGTTTCGAGAAATAGTTCTGAAATTAGCACAAGATGATCAAGGACATTTACGGGTAAATAAAACTTTCAAGCATATAAGTAAGACGTACTTTTGGCCTAAGATGAAAAGTGACATGAAGATATATGTATTAAGCTGTCACAAATGTCAAATTGCTGGTAAACCCAATCAAGTAATTCCCAGGGCTCCCTTATGTAATATTCCATCAGTGGGAGAACCTTTTGAGAATGTCGTAATTGATATAGTTGGACCTTTGCCTAGATATAAAGGAGGGAATATATATCTATTAACAATCATTGGCAGACTAACCTATTATCCAGAAGCAATCCCAGTAAGAAGATGCAATGCGAAAACTATAGTTAATCTCTTGTTGATTAATTTTTCCAATTTTGGTTTGCCTTGCAATATACAAATTGATAATCGCAGTGATTTTGTGTCCAAATATTTTAAAGACAAAATGAAAGAGCTAGGTATCAAACTTGTAACTTCAACGCCGTATCACCCAGAGTCGTAAGGGATTGTAGAACGTTTCCATCAAACATTAAAAAAATTGCTTATAGAAATTATGTAATAACTTTGAACATGACTGGGAAGAAAAACTATTTTTTGTTTTATCAGCCTTGAAATTGGCACCTAATGACACTACAGGATTTATTCCTTTTGAGTTGCTGTTTGGTCACACTGCTAAAGGACCTTTAGAAATTTTAAAGTGTAAATTAATGCTTCAAGAATGTAAAGAAGATTACATTTCAACCTTAGAGAATTACAAGGAGAATTTAAGAAAAAGCTTGGAAATTAGCAATAGAAAACGAGAGCAACAACCAAAGGGAAACTAAAAGAAGATGCGATCTTAAGGCAAAGGAGAGAGATTTCCGTGTGGGAGATAGAGTCTTAGTATTGATCCAGAGAGAAGGTCAATCATTATCTTATAAGTTTGAGAGTCCTTATCCTATATCAGGAAAAAGGGGCAATTGGAATTACTTAATTGATATGGGTAGGCGTAGAGCCAAGTAGCTACTCATAAACTTACTAAAGAAATACAACGAACGCCCAATCCCAGTAATAACTGTGTCGCAGCAAGAATTTGAAGTTATTTAACTCTAGCTTAGGAAAAGAAAAATGAAGTGAATTATATAATGATTTTCTAAATTATCCAGAAACTGTTAGTGATAAATTAGGTTTAACTAATATGTTTGAACATGATATTGAGTTACAGGACACTAAACCCTTTAGACAAAGTCTGTATCGTTTTAGTCCAGCGAAGGCAAATTTAGTACGAAAGGAAATTAAGCATATGTTACATAATGATTTGATAGTTCCCAGCGAGAGTGAATGGTGTTCTTCGATAGTTCTAGTAATAAAGGAAGATGGATCAGGTAGGATGTGCATTGATTTCAGGAAAGTAAATAGTGTTATTAAGCAAAGAAATTTTCTACTTCTCAGGATCTACGATTGCTTAGATAGTATTAGAAATGCTAAATTCATCTCCAAGCTTGATTTGGCCAAACGTTATTGGCAAGTATCTCTAAGCAGACGAGCTAAGAAAACAACCGCTTTTAAAACACCGTTCGGTAGTCATAAACCTAAAGTAATGCCTATTGAGTTAAGAAATGCATTCAGTACTTTCCAAAGATTAATGAAAAGTTTTAAATGGTATTGATAACTGTGTCGTGTATTTAGATGATCTTGTTATATTTTCAGAAACTAGGGAAGAACATTTACGAATTTTAGCTAAAGTCCTGTCAGCCCTTGAAAAAGCAAACCTTGTATCAAATTTAAAGAAATACGAATTTTGGAAAACCTATATCACTTATTTAGGTCATAAAGTGGGTCTCGGTAAGATTTATCCTAAAAGTGGGAACACAGAAGCTATCATCAATTTCCCTAGCCCAACAACTAAAAAGCAGGCCATTAGATTTCTTGGGATGGTTTCATAATTCCATAAATTTCTACCCATTTTTTTAGAAATAAGCGCCTCCATAACTAATCTTTTTTAAGAAGGGATGAAGTTTTGTATTTTATGAAGAATGTGTAGAAGCTTTCAATAAATTAAAGGTTGTAATGCTTCATGAGCCAGTATTATTGTTACCTGATTTTAGCAAAGAATTTAATTTAGCGATTGATGTTAGTGACATTGATATAAGAGGAGTCTTGTTGCAAGAAATGAATGTGACGAAGCCCCCAGTCGCATAATTATTCACAGAAACTAAATAAAGCTCAACAAAATTATTCAACTATTGATAAGGAATTGTTCAGTTTAGTTTCAACCGTGCAGCACTTTGAGATTAATGTACGTAGTAGTAATGTTTTAACTATGTATAAAGATCTCAATCCGTTAGTTTATTTGGAAAGATTTAAGAATAAAAATAAACTTATCATGCGTTGGAGATTAGAGCTACAATATTATATTCTGGAGATAATGATAAAAAAGGAAAGAATAGTATTATTGCTGATAGCCTTTCCTGAGATTTTTCAGAATAAGAAAAAGTTTGTTTTGTTTTTTATTTCACCAACGAATTATGATTTTTTTTTTTTTTTTTTGCTGGAGCTTTGTATTGATTAAATGAAATGCAAAAGACGAATGTTTTCCTGAGGTTAAGTTGGATTTTCATGCAGATGTTCCTCAGTTTGAGGATGAATGAGTTTCTATGTTGCAGACTTTAAAAAAAAAGTATATTCAGTAGATTTTTTGTTTCTTTGTGGTGGGGACGTGTCATGGGTAGATATAATACTTTCAAAGATGTTTTAAAAGACAAAAACATCTATTTCAAAAGTGTGATCAGCGAGGTGAGACAAGATTCAACTATGGCCCTGTTCGGGCAAACCTGTCATCACTTCACTGTTGTCAGCATTTTGGAAGTAAACCAAGCTTTGCCGATGACGCCTGCCATGCACGGCATGATCGAAGTGGGCGTTTTTGAGGAAGCTAATATAGATGCAGAATTTTTAAAAAGAACGCATTCTATGGAAATGACCACTGCCCACTGTAATTAACTCCGCCCATACATGGATATATAAACTTCAAGAAGAGATTGTCCAAGAGAGATAGGACAGGACATAAGACCAGAGAGGAACTATGTCCGAAGCAGATAAAATCCAACTCCTAACGAGATAAGAAACAGATTAGACCAGATTTCTGATAGAGTAAGATTCTATCCTTCCCTTCAGACAACAAAATCCTATCTCCAAAAAATAATGTTATGGCCGAGAAGAAGAGAAAAATTGAAGCAGCAAGCCCTCCCTGCTTGTGACGAGAAGTAGCCAACACTGCCTACAGCCTGCCTTAGTTCAACACTATCATCTAATTCTTGGAAAAAGACCTCTGATGTCCCTTCTTGATTCCACCCTTTTTGTGACGTCTTCAAATCTGGTCATCGTGCCAGTTTCATGTGAACTTCAGCCGCCCTTCTGTAACGTTCTCAAGCCTTACTTCAACAGTATAATTGAATTCTTGGAAGAAGACCTCTGATGTCCCTTCTTGATGCCACCATTTTTGCGGCGTCTTCGAATCCGATCATCGTGTCAGTGTTATCAGAACTTCAGCCGCCCTTCAGCAACATTCTCAAGCCTGAAGTCTCCGTACTAGTATCATCTCAGCAGCTGCAGAAAACTATTCCTGAAGTATTTCCACTTTATTGCCTGTTCCCCTTTTCTATTGGTGTTTGATTTATTCGACTTGTCAGTTAAAGTAAACAAATTAGTAACGTTGGGTTTCTTTTATGTAAGTTTGTGAGTAAATGTGTTTTGTTTTTTCGTGAGTTTCTTTTTATATTCATTTCCCATATTCAATTGGTTGTTCTTGAAAGTTATTTTACTTATTAAAAGAACCTGTAATGATTTTAAGATCGTAACAACACTTAGTGGGTCTTCATACACCATATCAGCTGCTGAGACATTTAGCGCGTCCCTAGGATTGTGTCCTACTACAGGGAGGATGTATAGAAGCTGATTTAAATCAGTTGGAGTCATAGAAGTGGGACATCAAATATCCTAGGATGATGCCCAGTATATTCACTAATGGTGTTCACAATTAAGAAGTGAAATTGGTAGCCATGTTAGAAGTAATATGCTTAAGGATGCTTAATTTCGGTATCCATCCCGGGTGTAAGGCGGATGTACATGAAGAAGTTACAGTTTGCATGGGGGTGGCTTCAGGTAATGAGAGGAGTGGTTGATGATGGTGAAAAGGTAACGGTGCCTTTGTCATAAGGGTATGGGACTTACTATGTTGATGTGAATATGGGCAAAAGGATACTGAGGTTAAGGGAAGCTGATCATTCCTGAATCCATATGTCGAAGTACTTTTGAAGTTTGTCATGAAGTAGAGGTACAGACCCAATCTTTAGTATTGCTGAGGAAAATGGGCTCAATCTTTATTATCTGTGCAGTAGATCGGCCCGAAAGATGTGACAGTCCATGGATGAGATCACACACCTGTCTGGGCATGGGATCAGATATCAATGGCTGTAAACTACTGATATTGACTTCACAGAGGAGAATGGTGTTGAAGTCGTTGATGGGGACGTTTTTTCAATGGAGGGATGTGCAGGATATCATATATGCTTGATACTCTGGATCTTTATGTTGGCTTTTGCCAAGGTGTTGTAATCCAATCCCATGGGAATGATGGCCAATATGTTTCATGACAGTGATTCGGCAACAGGATTAATTTTCCCAGTGATATGTTGAAGGGTGCTGTTTTATTCACCCAAGGTGAAGAAATGTTGTTGTTGGTGTGTTGACCAGCAAAGAACTATGAAGTGAAGGCCTGCACCAGTAATATGTGGTCCATGCGAATGACTTACCCTCTAATAAGTGACTTAAGTGACAGAGAGTGACATTGGTGGAAGGGAACGGGAAGCACCAGTGTCTACTAAATATTACACATCAGTACGTGAATTGTATGAAAGGAAAATCTTAGCGACAGGGAAGGTCAATGCTACAAGCGATGACCTACTTACAAGTCTTTTGGATACTGACAACCATCCGCACATTTCTTTGCAGCATCCCCAAATTTGGATTGCTAGTAACACAACTGCTGCAAATTGGCATTGGTAAGTGGCTTTTGATATCATTGGTTGAGGCATGAGTGTGGGTGGTGGGCAGTTTTGTCGCCACTCCAGCAGGTCATGAGTCAGGCATCTGCATCCTACCGCAATCAGATGAGCTTCGGTCAGTATTGATTGGTTGTCTTTTCATTAGGATGGAGGTCTTGAAGGTGGTAAGTGACTGTCCATAAGGGCGTTGATTTCAGTCATCAGGTTCTTTATAACTAAGGTATCAACATCGGGGATGACTGCTCGTACAAGTTCGTGTAGGAGTAGTACTCAAAGGGCACTGAGAAGGGTTACTTCCCGAGGTGAACAATCTGCGGCATGTTGCAGGCGAGCAATACTCGTCACTTCCCTGAGGGAAAGCAAATTCTTTCGTCCCACAATGGTTGTTAACAGTGCTGAAAATCTTGGTTAAACGGGCGCTGGGAGATGATGAGTACTGGTCCAGCAAGTATGTTTTGAGGACGGCATACTTATTTGGGCGTGTTCTTAGTCTCAAAGCAATTTGAAGATATCTGGGAAAGTGTCCTTAAGATAGATCCCGGCAATGACAAGGTCGGCTTTTGTGCTTGTGAGAAAATCATGCCCTTGATATGAGACTGAACTTTGGTGTGCTTAAACGAGGCAAAAACCTTTCTACTGGCGAAGGCCAGCAGTTGCATTTATGCGGCATGTGTAAAACCTAATTTGTCGGCTGGCATTATAAAAGAGTAAGGTGCAGTAGTGAGCGGGAATGTAGGTAGACAGCAGCTGTTCTGGGCTTCACCAATGTGGCAGACTGATAAGGGACTTAACGGAAACAAGACCAGGACATGTCTGAGTTTATTAAACGATATAACAAGCTTATATGGAAACGGCATAAACTTTAGCAATGTAAAAAATACAATGGCAACCTTAAACAGGTTTTTCTATTATCAGTGCATGAGAGAGAGAGAGAGAGAGAGAGAGAGAGAGAGAGAGAGAGAGAGAGAGAGAGAGAGAGAGAGAGAGAGAATCACATTTTATGAGCTTGTGTGAAATACACGTGCATTGCAATTGAAACTCGCCCGCAGGAACACAATAGGTGTTGCTCTTTTGACCTCCATAATAGTGCTGTAGCTAAGACAAGCGTTTAGATCTTGATCTTAGAAATAGTTTGATAATGTCAAAATTATTCATAAAGGTTTGATATTCTTAGTTGGAGGGTGGTTGAAGGTTCAATGATTTGTGAAATAGCGTCTTTTGATGATCATCAGCAAGGACCATTTGGATAACAAGCCCCACCAAAATTATCAGAAAGGGCACGTAAAGCAAAGCCTTCAGTTACTTGGCGACTTACTTTTTACTTTACTGTTCACTCCTCGCAACTGCCTTTTCTTCTTAACCTGTCCTTTTAGATTTGAATGCTAGTGGAGAGGCACTTTACAAAAAGTTCGAAGCTCAATACTTATTGTCATTGTTATCATGGTAATCATTATTATCGTTTTAAACCTACGAATCTGTCTTATGCTATTTGTACAACACTATATAGTATACATTTTTTATGTTGATCAAATTTATTTTTGTATTGTGAATTGGGTATATACTCGGCTATGGCTTTTCAAGAGAGAGAGAGAGAGAGAGAGAGAGAGAGAGAGAGAGAGAGAGAGAGAGAGAGAGAGAGAGAGTGGAAATGATAATATTTTTTTAGTATAAGATTATGATATAAAATGCTAAATTATATGTTAGAGTACATTGTTGAGCTTTGACGTATTATTTACGTGCGTTTTATATAGTTTCGCTGTTTCGCACATGAGAACATGGATCATTTGAAGAGTGGATTCTTATGTTGAAAAGTTCATAAGCTCTTCAGATAAAAGAACATACAAAGAGAGGATTTTTAGGTTGAAGTTTATAAAGCCAAATATTCGTCTAGGCACGGAGCTTATAATTCAAGACTCCCGCCGTTTACTTATAGCAAGTAGAGGATATTGCTAGTACAAAGGAGTAAACTTACATGTTTATCAAGACTTCTTATAGCTTATTCTACATAATATAAATTTTTTTTTTCTTTAATAT
>NC_090732.1:74512583-74545083 GCF_036898095.1 Palaemon carinicauda
GGATTTCGGTTAAGGACCTCCCGGTATGCTCGCACACCAACCCCTGGAGGTATGCCGAGCATATGCCCATCGCAACGGGCAGGATCTTCATCAGCGAGAAGGTCGACTCGGTTGCCCTGGAAGAAGTGGAGTTCTTCCCGAGTTTTGAGGCTTATCCGGACTGTTACGTCCGGCTTCGATCCGAACCTGCCTCTAAAGAAGAGACCGAACCTAAGGAGGTGATAGTGTTCGATCTCCCGAAGGCCCAGGCTATGTTGGCCAACGGTTTTAAAAGTAGGGGCTTTACCTGCTCAAAGCTTCCGGCGCTGAGCAAGAAGCACCCTACCTACGTCGCACCTGATGATGCGATCCTCCCCTTTATGGAAAAGGCCTTCACTGCGATTCACAAGGCAGTGGAAGAAGGGAAGCCTTGCCCTGCACTGGAGGAGTGCAGACCCTTCTCCCTGGTGACTCCCCCCGATGTTCGACACTGGAAGGATATCCAGCATACCTTCGTGGTGGGAAAACTAGATCCTGACGTTGCTGGACGTCAGTTTAATGAAGACCTCCCGAAACTTAATGACCATCTCCTTCGTCGGGAACAAGACACGAAGGAAAGGCTCGCCGCATCCATGTCCCTCCAAGTACAGCTTGACGTCATGGCTGGTGACACTAGAGTCCCCGACCACTACATGGTGCTCGCCAAGACGCATATGGCGACTCTGGTCAAGGACCTGTACAGCTTCATGAAGGCTCGGAGAGCCTGTCGTGAATTCGTGTTCTCAAGTGCCACAGTGAGACACGAACCCCGGTAGCTGATTTCCTCCAACATCTGAGGTAAACACCTCTTTCCCTCTGATCTTGTGAAAGAGATTACCGACAAGGCCGCCACTGAGAACAGGAACCTTCTCCACAAGTGGGGCATGTCGAAGAAGAGGAAATCCTCTCAGGACGATGGCCCTCAACCTAAGAGGAAATCCTCCAAGCCAAAACCCCAGCAACGTCAACAGAGACGGCAGTTTCCGGGACCCGCTACTCCCCAAGTGGCTGCTCAGCCACAGCAGACCTTTCAACTGGTCACCCAACCGGTCTTGTCCCAGTCACCGGTTTTCACCCCTGCCTTTCAACAACAGACGACTACCTTTCGTCCCAAAGGTAGAGGCTTAAGCAGAGGTGCAGGCAGAGACGCATCTCGCCGTCCCTCCAAAGGCAGAGGAGGAAGGGGAGCTAGCGGCCGAGGCAGTAAGCCCTCGGGACACCAGAAGCAATGAAGTGCTTCCGGTGGGAGGAAGACTCCGCCAATTCCAGGATCGTTGGACCTTCGATCCCTGGGCACACAGCATCGTCAAGAAGGGTCTAGGCTGGAGTTGGACTCAACCACCCCCAACCTTCCAGCAATTCTTCCAACAATATGTCCTAGATCTCTTGAACAAGAAGATGATAAGGAGGGTAGAGTCATCCAGGTTCCAAGGGAGACTGTTTTGCGTCCCCAAGAAGGACTCCGACAAGCTCAGAGTCATTCTAGACTTATCCCCCCTCAACAAGTTCATAGCGAACAACTAGTTCAAGATGCTGACTCTTCAACAGATAAGGACCCTTCTGCCTCGAGGTTCTTACACGGTCTCTATAGACCTGGCGGATGCCTACTGGCACGTTCCAATGAACCACCACGCTTCCTCCTACCTAGGATTTCGACTCCAAAGGAAAAGCTACGCCTTCAGGGCCATGCCCTTCGGCCTCAACGTGGCCCCTCGGATCTTCACAAATCTGGCGGACGCCATAGTACAACAGCTCCGCCTCCAAGACGTCCAGGTGATGGCCTACCTCGACAACTGGCTAGTCTGGGCTCCATCACCCGAGGATTGTTTAAGATCCTGCAGCAAAGTCACCCAGTTCCTAGAACACCTGGGATTCAAGATAAACGCGAAGAAATCTTGCCTCTCTCCAGCTCGGAAGTTCCAATGGTTAGGAATCCAGTGGAACCTTCAGTCACACCGCCTTTCCATCCCCCAGAAGAAAAGGAAGGAAATAGCAGGGTCTGTCAAGCGACTGCTGAAATCCAAACGGATCTCAAGACGTCAGCAGGAACAAGTTCTAGGCTCTCTACAGTACGCCTCAGTGACAAACCCAGTGCTTCGTGCACAGCTAAAGGATGCCGCGGGAGTCTGGAGACGTTCTGCATCCATCGCTCGAAGAGACCTCAAGAGACGGCTCCCAAACAGACTTCGGCTTCTCCTCAAGCCGTGGTCGGAAGCAACGGCCCTGAAAAGGTCCATCCCTCTTCAACACCCACCTCCATCACTCAACATCCACACGGACGCTTTGCTGGAGGGTTGGGGAGGTCACTCCACCAAAAACAGGCTCAAGGCACATGGTCTCCCTATTCAAGACGTTTCACATCAACATCTTGGAGGCCATGGCGGTCCTTCTAACACTGAAGAAACTCTCCCCGCCTCCCTCGATCCATATTCGTCTAACCCTAGACAACTCGGTGGTAGTTCGATGTCTCAATCGCCAAGGCTCAAGATCGCCCCAGATAAATCAGGTGCTTCTGACAATCTTCCGTCTGGCAGAGAGGAAGAAGTGGCACCTGTCTGCTGTTCACCTACAAGGATTCCGCAACGTGACGGCGGACGCTCTATCCCGGACAAGCCCGATAGAGTCGGAATGGTCTCTAGACGCAAGATCATTCTCCTTCATCTCTCACCAAGTCCCAGAACTTCAGATCGATCTCTTCGCAACGAGCGACAACAATCAACTTCCTCGATATGTGGCCCCGTACGAGGACCCCAAGGCAGAGGCAATGGATGCCATGTCTCTGGACTGGAACAGATGGTCCAAGATCTACCTGTTCCCTCCCACCAACCTTCTGCTGAAAGTCCTCTCCAAGCTGAGAACCTTCAAAGGGACAGCGGCCCTAGTGGCTCCCAAGTGGCCCCGGAGCAATTGGTACCCACTGGTCCTGGAGCTGCAGCCCACGCTGATCCCTCTCCCGGGTCCAGTTCTCTCCCAGCAAGTACAGAAGTCGACTGTCTTCGCTTCATCATCGAAAATCAAGGACCTTCATCTCATGATTTTCTCTCCCTAGCCGCGAAGAAAAGGTTTGGGATCTCGAAGAAAAGTCTAGACTTCCTCGAGGAATACAAGACCGAATCCACAAGACGGCAATACAAATCATCCTGGAGAAAATGGGTCTCATTCGTCAAGGCAAAAAATCCTACGGAAATCACCATTGATTTTTGCATGTTCTTCTTTATTCACCTTCATGGACAGGGCTTGGCAGCCAACACGATTTTCTACTTGCAAATCGGCCTTGACTAGACCACTGATGTATGCCTTCCAGATTGATCTGTCCAACGACATCTTCAATAAACTGCCGAAAGCATGCGCTCGTCTACGCCCAGCACCCCCACCAAAACCGATCTCCTGGTCTCTGGACAAGGTGCTCCATTTTGCCTCCAACTTGGACAATGATTCATGCCCTCTCAAGGATCTGACTCAAAAAGTTATATTTCTTTTTGCTCTTGCCTCAGGAGCCCGAGTCAGCGAAATAGTGGCATTATCAAGAGAAGAGGGTCATATCCTGTTTACTGACTCAGGAGACCTTACCCTCTTCCCGGATCAGACGTTTCTCGCCAAGAACAAATTACCCACCAAAAGATGGGGGCCTTGGAGAATATGCCCCCTGAAAGAAGATGCCTCTCTATGTCCAGTAGAGAGCCTGAAGGTCTATCTTCGCAGAACTTCGGACTTTGGTGGAGGCCAACTCTTCAAAGGAGAAACATCGGGCAGCGACCTGTCACTGAAACAACTAAGAGCGAAAATCACCTACTTCATTCGCAGAGCGGATCCTGACAGTACACCCGCCGGTCACGATCCTAGGAAAGTTGCATCGTCTCTGAATTTCTTTCAGAGTATGGATTTGAAAGCCTTAAGAGTTTCACAGGCTGGAAATCTTCGCGCGTTTTCTTCAAACATTATGCGAAACAAGTGCACGAAGTCAAACATTTTGTGGTAGCCGCAGGTGATGTTATGAAACCTGCACCTAACTCTGCATAGAACAGTGAGTTACTTGGGACTCTAACTCTATGGGTGCCTATGTTGACCCTCGAGTGATACGTAGTGATTTCAAAAACACTCAGTGTTTTCATATACTGTTCTTATCCCAGGTGAAATGTCATAGTCGTCACACGAGTGCCGCATGCCTAGAGCATGATGTGTTCACTTTTAAAGACTGACGTTCCTCTGGAACGAGTGCCTACTAATAATTTGAAATTCTCTTTCAGATTCAAGAGCACGTCTTTCATTACTATGTACATTATAATTTGTTGTAAATTACTTTTACATATTTATTGCATTTCATTAATATTCTCTGCAATTGTGAAATAAAATTTCTATTTTATTACTTGTGCGTCTCAATCCGCTCCTACTTATACTATGAAATACACGTCTGTCATAGTTTTATTATCCCCTTCCTCTTATGGTTGATGAAGATTACTAAGGTTTCAACCCTTATTATATACTCACCTGTGCAATGTAATATTCCTACACGAATACTTACTTACTTCATATCTTAGAGACCAGACAATTCTCCATTAACATACAGTGCCTAACCACCACTTGACTGCCCTTGAGAATGTTCCTATATGAATGCCAACCATTCAGTCTTGTCTCCAAGTTCTTCAGGTTCTCCCAGCAAGGTGAGTAGCCCTTCGATGACCACTGATCTCGGCATGGCCCGTGGGGACTTCACTGCTAGGGGGGCAGGAAGTTCTCTTCCCTACGGTTCTTCTATTAAGATTACTATGCTAACCTGTTCAAAGCCCTCGGCACTTACTCAAAAAAGGGGAAAATCTACCACGATACATTGATTCTCTGGTATTCTTCCACCAGGACGCCATGGCTTGAGCCCAAAAAACGGATTTTGAGCGAAGCAAAAAATCTATTTATGCGTGAGATAGCCATGGCGTCCTGATGGACCCTCCCTGCTACTTCGTCCAGTTTTTTCATGTCCCACCCTGCTCTGCTGTATCATGGTGATCGGCAAGCAACTGGCTTCAGGATGAGGACGGACGTGACGTCATTTAGCAATGGCGCCCGTTTGTTTACGTCTCGAGTACCAAAAGTAACCACGAACGAGATTAGCTGTGGAACGGCTCCCCAGCTATTCTCCGCCCCTACACTTCGAAGTGTTAACTCTATGTAGGGTGTAGATAGCTATGTGGCGCGTTAATACATGCGTCCCCTGTTGATATACGATGTCTTAAAGGGAAACCTTTAGGATACTCGCTCCAGAAGTTAGAATACTGTGATAACCTGTGGTTAAATTCTCTGGGAATATTTAGTAGTTATATACCCAAGGAAGCTACCAAAAAGGAACCTTCCATCAGGACGCCATGGCTCAAAATCCGTTTTTTGGGCTCAGCCATGTCGTCCTGATGGAAGTTTACAAGAGAATTACTTGAAAGTACCATATCTGTGGATTTGTAAAAGAGCCTTTACTTTGACTCAGTTCTTTATATGGTCTCCCAGACCAAATATATGTATGACATTACTGTTATTTTTCATATCCACTGAGTTTTGAACTAACCTAGGGCTTCCTGGCCCCTGCAGGGAAATTGTCGATACCGAATATAAAGCGTCAAAGTTGTATTTCGTAGGAACAAGGTGAAACTTTTTAGCGATTACTAGGTTGTTCTTACAGAGGTATACTGACAAGTATTTTTATTTTTAGGGAAATAAAAGGCTCTGGAATATTTATTCAATTTCATGTAGGAAGAATGAGATGCAAATAAATTTCATGCATTTATTTGTATATATAAAAATAAATACAACAATAAATGTATTATAAATAGAATCTTTTAACAATTCAATATCTTCAAGGAAGATATATATATATATATATATATATATATATCTGTAACCTGCAAGGGAAGAAATGCATATATGGGTTAATCACAAGTGCCACTCAGTATTGTGAAATTATTAGATTGATTTCACTTAGATGTTGGATATGTTTTAACACTGTACGAATGTTCACATGGCACTAGTGTTATTGATTAGATTCTACACCTATATAAAACAGTCCGAGATTCACTATAGTGATCTCCACTAATGGGTATTACACAAAAAGATGCTAATACCTGTTCACCCCGTATGCTGTTTAGTCCCAAACAGTTCACTGTTCATTACAGCACTAGACGACAGGTTTTATGACACTACCTGCCACCACCACAGAGTGTTTTATTTCATGCCCCTGCTTCGCGTAAGGTTTATAAAAGACTCTAGAGGATTTCCAACCAGTATATGAGCGGAGTCTATCAACGTTCATATGCTGAAAAATGTTCAGCGAGGAAGTAATTTTTCTAGGATCGTGACCTGCGGGTGTACTGTCAGGATCTGCTCTGCGAATAAAGGAGGTGATTTTGCCCTCAGTTGTTTTAGGGATAAGTTTGATCCTGGGGTTTCGCCTAGGAAGAGCTGTCCTTCCTTGAAGTCTGAAGTTCTTCGAAGATAGACCTCAAGACACTCTACTGGACATAGAGAGACTCTTCCTTCAGACGGCAGATTCTCCAAGGACCGTACCTTTTGGTGGGTAGCTCGTTTTTGGCGAGAAAGGTAGGATCGGGAAAGAGATTCAGTTCTCCCTCTTCTGTGAACTGAATATGGCCCTCGTTTCTAGATAGGGCCACCATTTCACTAACTCTAGCCCCTGAGGCTATAGCAAATAAGAATATCACTTTCTGTGTTAGATCCTTTAGGGTACAATCTTCGTTGTTCAAGTTTAAGCGTAGTGCAAGACTTTGTCCAAGGACCATGATATGGGCTTTGGAGGGGTTGCTAGTTTAAGTCTAATGCATGCTTTCGGAATCTCATTGAAGATTTCGTTCGACAGGTCCACCTGGCAGGCGTAGAGAAGAGGTTTAGTCAAAGCTGACTTACACGTAGTTATCGTGGTGGAAGCCAGGCTTTGCTCATGAAGGTGGATGAAGAAGGAAAGGCAGAAGTCTATCAAGATTTCTGCCGGCCTGTTTACTTTGACAAAGGAGACTCACTTCTTCCAAGACGATTCATATTGTCTTCTGGTTGACTTTGAATTGTATTCTTCTATAAAGATGATGTTGTATTTTGAGATCCCGAATCTTTTCTTGGCTGCTAAGGCGAGAAAATCAGGAGATGTAGGTTTTGGGTTCTCAACGATGAAGCATAGACAGTCGACTTCTGAACCAGTTGGGATAAAACTGGGTTCGGTAGGGGAAATAGCCTCAGCTTCAGTTCTATCACTAGAGGGAACCAATTGCTCTTGGGCCATTTGGGGGCCAATACTGCTGCTGTCCCCTTGAAGGATCTCAGCTTGTTGAGGACCTTCAGTAGGAGATTTTCTGGAGGGAACAGATAGATATGATTCCATCTGTTCCAATCGAGGGACATTGTGTCCGTCGCTTCTTCCCGAGGGTCCTCATATGGGGCCACATATCGAGGTAGTTTTTTGTTGTCGCTCATAGCGAAGAGGTCAATCTGCACTTCCGGGATTTTTTCCAAGATGAAGGAGAATGAGTCTGCGTCTAGGGACCATTCTGACTCTACCAGTTTTCACCTGGATAGAGCATCTGCCGTCATATTGCGGAACCCTTGTAGGTGAACTGCTGATAAGTGCCATCTTTTCTTTCTTGCCAAGCGAAAGATGGCCAACATTACGTTATTGATGTAGGGGGATCTAGAGCCTTGTCGGTTCAGACATTTCACTATCCCCTCGCAGTCCAAGACCGACTTGATGTGGGCTGATCTGTGAGGAGATAGTTTCTTCAATGTTAGGAAGACTGCCATGGCTTCAAAAAAGTTAATGTGAAAGGTCTTAAACTGGTGTGACCAGTTCCCTTGTACTTTCCTTTGATGGAAATGACCTCCCCATCCTTCCGGTGAGGCATCTGTGTGGATGCCTACTGACAGTTGAGGTGGTTGTAAGGGAATTGTCCTTGCTAGGCTCTTGACCTTTGACGACAGCTTCAGAAGCGATTGCAGTAAGGTCGGTGTCGATCTCTGTTGATCTCTTCGAGCGTTTGATGCCTATCTTCTCCAGACTACTGACGCATCCTTCAGTTGTGCTTTCAGCACTGGGTCTGTTACTGCTGCAAACTGGAGAGCCCAGTACTCTTTCCTGTTGGTGTCTTGAAATCTTGTTGGATTTCAGTAGTCTCTTGACAGAACTCACAATCTCTCTCCTCTTCTTTAGTGGAATGGAGAGGCGGTGTGACTGTAAGTTCCAATGGATTCCTAACCCTTGAAACTCTTGAGCCATAAAGAGGCGAGACTTCTTGTAGTTGATCTTAAAGCCCAGATGGTCCAGGAACTGGATCACCATCGTGGCTGCCTGCAGACAAGCAGTCTTGGATGCTGCCCACACCAGCCAGTCGTCCAAGTATGCTGCTACCTGAATGCCTTCTAAGCGTAGCTGTTGTAAGATTGTGTCCGCAAGTTTTGTGAATATCCTTGGGGCTATGTTTAGTCCAAAGAGCATGGCTGTGTCTTCTGTAGTTTGAATCCTAGGTAGGAGGAGAGGGGGCAGCTGACTGGAAGGTGCCAGTAGGCATCTGCCAGGTCTATTGAGACTGTGCACGTCCCTTTCGGTAACAGGGTCCTTATGTGTTGTAAGGTTAACATCTGGAACTTATTGCTCTCGATGAACTTGTTGAGTGGAGACAAGTCCAGAATGACTCTGAGTTTGTCCAAGTCTCTCTTGGGAACACAAAACAGCCTTTCCTGGAATTTGATTGAATTTGCTTTCCTTATAACCTTTTGGTTCAAGAGTTCTAAGGTATATTCCAATAAGGGGGTGGAGTGTTGGAAGAATTGAGGAAATGAAAGTGGAGTTTAGTTCCATTTCCACCCTAGTCCATTCTTGATTAGGCTGTGGGCCAGGGATCGAAGGTCCAACGATCCCGAAAGTGGAAGAGTCTTCCTCCTACCTGGAGCATCTCATTGCTTAGATGATCCGGAGGGTTTGTTACCCTGACCACGTCCTCTTTTACCCCTTGAAGGGTTTCTTGAGGAGCCTCTTCTAGATCCTCTACCTTTAGGGCAAAAGGTAGTGGTGTGCCTCTCAAAACCTGGGTTAAAGGCTGGTGACTGAGCTACTAACTGCTGAGGCACCATCTGGAATGTGGTTTGAGGCTGGGCAACCATTTGGGGCACTGTGGTCATGGTAACAGTGGGATGCTGTGCAGGTCTATGAGGCATTCGTGGCCTCTTCGTCTTCCTGTTCTTGGGTTGGGGACCAGCGTCAGAGAATGATTTCCACTTGGAAGACATGCCTCGCTTTTGGAAAAGGTTCCTATTCTCCGTGGCAACTTTAGCAACTACCTCTTGGACTGCTTCCTTTGGGAAGAGGTCTTTGCCCCAGATACATGAAGTAATCAATTTCCTGGGCTCGTGCTTGACCGTTGCGTTGGCAAACACGTGGTCTCTACAGGCCCTCCTAGTCTTCCCGAAAGCATACATGTCCTTTTGTTAGGGTAGCCATGTGCCTCTTGGCTAGGACCGTGTACATATCTGGGGTACTTGAGATGCCTGCGCACATCTCCAAGCAGTTCTGGAGAGACAGAGAGGCAGCTAGTCTCTCTTTTGTCTCCTGTTTCCTTCGCAGAAGAAAATCCGACAACTTCGGACAGTTCTCAATGAACTGCTGTCCTGCTATATCTGGATCCAGTTTCGAGATTGAGAAGGTTAGATGGACCTCGTTCCAATCCTTCTTGCCAGTAGACAGGGCTAGAGACAATGGTTTACACTCCTCTAGCGTAGGGCATGGTTTGCTTGCATCAACTGCTTTTAGCACGCAGTGGAGAGCCTTAGCCGTAAAGGGAAAGGCTCTGGAGGAATGAGCAAGGAAGGTAGGGTGCCTCTTGCTCAATACAGAATCCTTCGAATTCGTATAGCCGGCATTCTTCAGGCTACTCGTCAAGAGAGCCTGTGCCTTGTCACGATCAACGACCATGACCTCCTTATGTTCAGTCTCTTCTTTAGATGCAGGTTCGAACTTCAATTTCATGAAGCATTCCGGGTAAGCCGAAATGTTCGGCCAGAATTGGAGATCGTCGAGGGGTATGATCCCCATCTTCTCAGAGACGTAGAGTTTCCCATTCATCATGGGCAAGTCCGTTGAGGGGTTGGGGCTGAAGAAGTTGACGGCACAGGTTGATATGCCGTCACACACAGTAGAGGGTCTTCCGTCCTTCTTCCTCCTCGGGTAGCTAAGCCACCTCTTCTTCAGGGTCTTCTTGAAGAAGATACTTTTCGGTGTCCGAGGGCACCTCTGACATCCTTTCCTGATGGATGTCGATGCCTTCTAAAGTCTTGTTAATGTCAGCCTCTATCGTCAGTTGTATGAAGGGAGGCTTGACCTGTGCCTGAGGCACAACCGCGTCGGATATTGCCTTAGGGAACAGAAGGCTTCTCATCGTTTTGCTTGGTAGGTAAGGTCCCAGAGAGTTCTTCTGGAACCGTCTTACCCACCTTCGAAGCGTTTCCCTCGCAGTATCCCTCGACTCCGCCATCTTGGGATCACCAAAACCCTCGGACATCAACGCCGAGCAGACGGTGCAACCCTTCGGATCCCAATACCTTAGGGTTTCAGTTGCGATGATACTCCCAGAGAATTGACCATAGGTTTCCAGAATTCTAACTCCTGGCACGAGTATCTTTAAGAAAATTCTTAAGGATATCGCGTAATATCAGGGGACGTATTCCTTGATACGACACATGGCAATCTTCACCCCGAATAGAGTTTTCGCTCTGAGGGGGAAGAGTGGCCAAAATGAAGGGAAGCCATCATCAAGGTTACCCGGTCGATCCCCTTCCCGTACTACTACAGGGCCACGCATGGCAACTCATTGCTTTTAGAGTAGCAAATTAAGCACGGTGTATCTCCCGCTTGCTCTTGGTGTTTTGTTACTATTCCTGGATACATTCTCCAGCATCTTCATCCTCTGGAAAGTTGAGTATTTAATCTTTCCTGTGAAAATTTTTAGCTCCCTTCTCACAGTTATATTAGCATAATTTAGATATGTTTTTTGGAGTATAGCCGTTCACCGGAGGCGCCATTTTGGACTCTGTCGTACGCCATAAATCCTTTATTTACTCAGTAGTACGACGTTCCCAGTATTTAGCTTTAATGAATTATAGCTATTTAGGCAAATTATACTAGTGAAGACAAGATCATGCATGTATATTTCCTCTTCTGTGAAATGTTTCGATCGTATACGATAGGGCCTCGATGATGTAGCGTAGCTGAGATCCCGACTCGCGTTGGGGTAGCCTAATGCGTTTTAGTGTACTTTTGTACATTATCCACGTTTACCCTCTTATATCATTCTATCAATTCAATCAGATAGCATATCTCCTAGAAACTACTTATATAATTCGATGCTTGTCTCTTTTAGAGATTTTAGGATAACCCTACCTTCCCTCTGAGTGCCGTCATTAGGCGACAACCCTATCTTGGTCTTGCCATAGAGTAGTGTACTCTGGCTTGACTAGGCTAGTGTTTCTGTCTTCCCTCTTTGCCGGTAAGTATCCCGGCTTTGATTATGACAGTAACAGAGTATTCAGTCTTGTTGTCGGCAACTCTACTGATGGGGGACTAGTCATCCCACTGCCAATTCACAGTTACAGGCATAGGAAGCCCAGCTTCCCTAGCCCACAACCGAAAGTGGTAGTAAAATTGCCGCCACCTTCTTCCTTGTGGTCTAGAAGACTATGTCTTATATCCGGCAAGGCCTTAGGCTGGAAAATAGTTATTCCTCTGCCGCCTAGGACAGCGCCGGTATAGAAACTATGTTTCCGAGTTTGTAGCCGATAGTGGGAGGCAAAATATAAGACCCTTTTCCCTTCCCCTTTCTGTCCTTCAGTGATGGCTTATCTGTCACAACATCTAAGGCCGGTATTCTACAATCTCCCTGCTTGCCGGGTGGATTGCGATACTGGCTGGGCTCCTACAAAGGCGGCTTGATTGCCGCTTCGACCTTCTCCCTAACGGGAGCAAGGCTCCGGGAATGCTTGTGCAAGCCATGACGGCTGCCAGTGGGAGAGCCTTATAACTTTGAGTATTCTTCAGTCCTCTCTTGGACTGCCATCCACAAACCCTGGGACTGGCAGAGCAGCCGGCAACAGATACTGTGGCTAGATGGAAGCTAGAATGATTACATTCCCCCCTTCCATTTGAATCCTCATTCTGGAAGAAGGCAGTAGGGACAGTAGTCCTTACAACCCTAGTTATTGTACTAAACTATAATATGGTAGCCCTTCTAACCATGCTTTCTCTCTCTCTGTCGGCTAGTGCCGCCAGGTACTAACCTAGCCGGCAGCAAGCCAGCAGAACTACAGTATAAGATTATACAGTAGCCAGTATTTCTGCAGTATAGTACCTACTGCAGTTAGAAAACTATTGTATATAATATACAGTAGTATAATTTTCAACATATTCTGTGTCCTTTCACAGTCCATTGTTGAGACCGCTAAATAATGTCGAAGTGAAGTATTCCTTCAATATCCTGATGAGCCATAGGTCATCAGAACATAATATGCTTACCCTAATATTAATATTCCATTATTGAAGGGTTAGTGCTAGTATACACTAACTTTAGCTCTAGAATTTAGAGCTCTTCCACCCTAGATTTCCCTAATAAGGAAATTCTAAATATTAATATTGAGGGAGGTCACAGCAATTGCCTGGACAGGAGACACAGATATGTCTTTCCTATTTTCCTTTCTAGCTTACTATCCTAAGCAATAATGATAATAGTCAGTGCTAATTTAATGCATGAATTTAATTTATCAGTGTGATAAATTACCTGATACTCATTTCACCTTTTTCTTTCTTTACAGGAGGAGGCCAAGGTGAAGTGTGAGGTCATCTTCTGTAATCACAAGAGTAAGGATTTTTGTGGTCACACCATGGGCAGGTCTCATGACCCCTGCTCCATCGCAACTGAAACCTTAAGATATTGGGATCCCAAGGATTGCAACGTCTGCTAGGCCTTGATGATGTAGGGTATGGTGATCCAAAGATGATGGAGTCAGTGGATACTGTGAGGGAAACGCTTAGGAAGAGGGTACGAGGGTTCCAAGAGAACTCTCTGGGACCGTACCTACCAATCGAGTTAATGAGAAGCCTGCTGCTCCCGAAGGCAAGAGCTGATGCCGTCATACCTCAGACACGACCCGGACCTCCCTGCATACAACTTACAATAGAGGCCGATAACAACGGGGCTTTACAAGGCATGGACATCCATCAGGAGTGGATGTCAGAAGTGTTCTCGGACACCGAAAAGGGTCTCCTTCAAGAGGACCCTGAAAAAGAGGTGGCCCAACCACCTGGAGAAGAAGATGATCTTGAGTCGACAGAAGTGGAGGACCCTCTTCAGTCTGTGTCGGCATTTCACCCTGTGCCGTTAACTTCTTGGGCTCCAACCCCTCAACTAGACCCGCTGGGCCAAGTGGTTGTGGCCCAGATCCAGTAACTAGTTGACTCCCTACATAACGAAAACGTAGATATGAGGAAGGAATTCCGGGAAGCATCCTGCGTAGTTGCTTCTCGTGGGTCATACAAGCGACCCAAAGTGTCTGACCTGCCACCCTGCTCCAAAACCAATCCTTGAAGGTATGCAAACATGCCCATTATGAATGGGAAACTCTACATTTCGGAGAAGATTGGGGCCATCCCCCAGGACGACATTCAATTCTGGCCAAACCTTTCGGCTTACCCAGAATGTTTCATCCGGCTGAAGAGTGACCCAGAGTCTAAGGAAGAGATGGAACCCAAGGAAGTCATGGTTTTCGACCACAACAAGGCACAGGCTCTCTTGACGAGTAACCTAAAGAAGGCAGGATATACCAACTCCAAAGTTTCCGCGTTGAGCAAGAAGCACCCTACCTTTCTTGCTCCTTCATCCAGAGCTTTCCCATTCTCGTCGAAAGCTCTCCACAGTGTGCTTAAAGCAGTTGATGCAGGCAAACCATGTCCTACGCTAGAGGAGTGTAGGCCATTGTCTCTGGCTTTGCCGACGGGTGAGAAGGATTGGAACGAAGTCCACCTAACCTTCTCAGTATCGAAGCTCAACGCGGACATTGAAGGACAGCAGTTCAGTGAGAACCTCCCGAAGCTGTCGGACTTTCTCCTGAGAAGAGAACAGGAGACAAAGGAGAGACTAGCCACCTCCCTGTCCCTCCAGAACTGCATGGAGATGTGTGCAGGCATTGCAAGCACCCCAGACATATATACAGCCCTAGCCAAGATGCACATGGCTACCCTAGTTAAGGACTTGTATGCTTTTGTGAAGGCTAGGAGGGCCTGCAGAGAGTTTGTGTTTGCCAATGCAACATTCAAACACGAGCCCAGGAAGTTGATCACTTCCTGTATCTGGGGCAAGGACCTCTTCCCAAAGGAAATAGTTCAAGAGGTAGTCACCAAAACCAACTTGGAGAATAGGAATCTTTTCCAAAAGTGGGGCATCTCTGCCAAGAGAAAATCTTCCCTTATGATGGTGGTCCCCAAGCTAAGAGGAAGACAAAGAATCCAAGACTGCCTTCTCAACCTGTGCAACATCCCACAGTAACCATGACCACGGTGCCCCCAAATGGTTGCTCAGCCACAAACCACTTTCCAGGTGGTGCCTCAACAGCTGGTAGCCCAGTCACTAGCCTTTAACCTCTTCAGCACGATGGGTCACATGTGTGACCCTTTATTTTTCCCATATGTATTACGATGGGTCACACGGGTGTCCCAAAATTCTATCAAATCTCCCCTAGACATAAAGAAAGTTGGAACAGCCTCGATAGATTAGTTTCCCCTATTCGTAATGCCTGTGGAGGTTATATTCGTCTACTATAGAAAATGGGATTTTCCAGAATAAAAGAAAACTGGGCATTCATCTTACTCGTAGCAGTATCGTCAGCGGTTGCATGGGAGTTGTTGGTGGCGGACATACGAACGTTTTCTGACGTGCCTTTGCCTTTTTTGTGTATATTACATAATGTCTGACATAGAAATTTTGGACAGTGATGATTCATATCATCCGGAGGATTCAGAGAGTGAAGATTATGCGTCAATGTAAAGTGCTATCCATGAAAGTGATGACGAAACCTTCATATCTTTAGGTGGCGGATGGTCACGTGTTTTATATATATATATATATATATATATATATATATATATATATATATATATATATGTATGCATGCTTGTATGTATGTATGCATGCTTATATGTATGTATGTATGCATGCTTGTATGTATGTATGTATGCTTGTATGTATGTATGTATGCATGCTTGTATGTATGTATGTATGCATGCATGCTTGTATGTATGTATGTATGTATGCATGCTTGTATGTATGTATGCATGCTTGTATGTATGTATGTATGTATGCATGCTTGTATGTATGTATGTATGCATGCTTGTATGTATGTATGTATGCTTGTATATATGTATGTATGTATGCATGCTTGTATATATGTATGTATGTATGTATGCATGCTTGTATGTATGTATGTATGTATGCATGCTTGTATGTATGTATGTATGTATGCATACTTGTATTTATGTCTGTATGTATGCATGTATGTATGTACATACCTGTAAGTATGTATGTATGCATATATGCATTAATGTATGTATACATACTGTTACAACCTACCAGGTTGTAATGCAGGTCCTTTTAGGATATTTAAATTCTCATGGATTGCAGTCGGTAAAAGTACGTCAGTGATAAGGAAAGACGAAAACAGAGACACAAGAAAACTTAACAATATTTATTATAAACTAGAACAAAGACTTAAATCAACCTTGTGAGATAAAATACACTTAATTGTACAGAATATTCAAGAGAACAAATAGCTGGTTCTCGGGAACTCACAAGAAAAACCTAAAGCTACTACACTAAACCCTAAACATGAGAAAATTTTAAGAGGAAATATTTAATAATAACCAAGTGGATCCAAATACGGCTAGCCAAAATAATCAATAACCTAATGATAAAAAGGTAGAAGGAAGTAGAAGATGAAAACAATGAAAACCTTAATATTCCTACCAACAATACAAATCTAAACAATGTGGAACTCTGATTACAAAAATTAACACACAACATACATCAATGAAACTCCAATATATACAAACCATTGTAAACAAACAAAATGGGTAAAATAAACAACTTCACCTCAAGTGAAGTACCAGAAGATAAAGTTGAACTCAGGGCCGTGCTTAATCCATTAAACTGCTAACGGAAGGGTAAAGCTGCACGCCAGGCATTGAAGGGCAATCCACTTCCCTATACAAGAGGAATGATAATTTGTCTTACCTGGCGTCAGCCGCCCTACGTATCTCCTCACGAGCCAGTTTGCTCTCACTTCCGTATGTAACAGCTGGACTAGAAGGACACGGCCAGCAAATGCAAAACTCCAGTGTCGGGAAGCAGCGACGACACAACTCCCGTGCAAATCCTCCGACGGGAACAAGTAGCAGAAAACTACCGTCGCAGATGACAGAGCACCTGCTAAACACTTCAACAGAAGTGCGAAAGTAATGGCTAAAGTTGTCCTCCAAGTCACAATAAATGCTGAGACGGGAATTAGTGTTGGTGAGAGCTTGTCAAGACCCGAACTGCATTCACCGGTCGACCATGTCCACTCATCACCTTCCCAGCGTTCATCAATACTCACAGTAAAAAGAATAACATTCGTTAAAACGATAGTCCACTAATACACAAAGGAGGAGGAGGAGGCGCAAAAACACTATCCAACAATCTGAGAGCCACTTAACTTACATTAACACTATAGTAAACAAACAACAAAAATATTTTAACTTAAAAAGAAAAACAAGGCTGATTTAAATAAAACAAAGAAATAATTTTACGTTAACCTAATACCTTCCTCCCCCAAAACAAAATAAATTATTCACATAGAATACATTTTTTTCAAAATTGAATACTGTAAAAATGCTGAAATGAAAAGGAATTAACAATGTTACGGAAATACAAAACCTGAAAAGAAGTTATAAATATAACAATACACATGCCAAAAAGAAAAAAAAAACACATAGCTTCACGAAGAAAACTTACCAAAACAGAAAATGGGAATCTAAAATTAAAGGCTAAACTATAACTCCAACGAGTACAAAATAAGAGAAAAAAAATTGATGGACCTTACTAAGGTTGAACATACAAAAACAACGCAGTTAACCAAACCTACATCTAAACTAAACTCTGAGATAAGGACTCACTCATACTCACACACATACTGGCCATTAGATTTTACTATGGACAAATAGTTTTATACAAACCCAATGAAGACACGAGAAGGGCGAGGGAGGGACAAAAGCCAAAATTACATACGAGAAAGGGCATCAGGAATACGGTTCTCCGATCCCTTAATATGTTTTATAACCAGAGTGAATTCCTGCAACTGCAAAGCCCATCTCAAAATTCTCTGATTGGACCCTTTCATCCTTTCTATGAACACTAGAGGATTGTGATCAGTCCAAATCTCTATCGGGAAGGAGAAATTGGTCACATAGGGTTTAAAATGCAACAAAGTACGAACCAAGGCTAAGGCCTCCTTCTCGATAGTTGAATACCGTTTTTCTGCTGCCAATAGTTTACGGCTAAAGTAAGACACGGGAAGTACCTCTCCAGCCCTATTTCTCTGAAAGAGGACACCTCCAATGCCCACATCACTAGCATCCACCGCGATAATGAAAGGTTTCTGAAAATCAGGGGACATTAATATTGGGTTTGATATCAGCACCAGCTTGAGTTTAATAAAAGACTCCTCACATTGAGGAGACCACGCAAATTTCTGTCCTTTCTCCAATAACTTAGTAAGTGGCTGAGCAATGTCCGAGAAGTTTCGCACAAACCTTCTATAATAACCCGTCATTCCAAGGACTCTCCGAACTTCCCTGACATTACTCGGCCTCTTCAAATTTAAAATGGCATCGAGATTGGCTTGTTTAGGGGCTACCTGACCCAAACCAACCTCATGACCCAAATAGCACACTTTGGCTTTACCAAATTCACACTTACTCAAGTTCACAAAAAGACCGGCATCCCTCAAAGCTTCAAACACTTTTCTCAATCTTACTATATGAGTTTGCCAATCATTGCTGTGAACAACTAAATCATCAATATAAATCTCAGTGCCTTTCAACCCACAAATGACTCTGTTCATAAGCCTCTGAAAGGTGCATGCAGCATTTTTCATCCCAAAGGGCATCACTTTGCATTCGTAAAGCCCAAAGGGAGTTACAAATGCGGAAATTTCCCGGGCTCGATCGGACAGGGGCACTTGCCAATATCCTTTCAGCAAATCCAACTTGGTTATGAATTTTGCAGACCCTATTTGATCGAGACAGTCGTCAATGCGAGGCAAAGGAAAAGAGTCATTTCTGGTACTGGCATTAACTTTACGGTAATCCACACACATTCTGTACTTTCCATCAGACTTTTTAACTAAAACTATCGGAGAGCTCCAAGGACTTATCGAAGGTTGGATGAGGTCATGTTTCAGCATATACTTTATTTCCTCCTCGACTATGTCCCTTTTCACTGGATTTAGTCGATAAGGACTCTGCTTTACAGGGGAAGCACTGCCCACATCCACATCATGCTGAAGCAACCTCGTCCTACCTGGCGAACTACGAAATATTTCTGGAAAAGAACAGATTAAATTAATAATGTCCCTTTTCTGGGTAACTTCCAGATGGTCCAGCTCTCTTTTCAAAACTTCTAGATTTTGAATGTTATTAAAGAGAGCATCAGAAGATACCTGACCAACCAAGTCCTCAAAATTATCCTCTGGAGAGACTACTTCTACAGACACAGGTTCATACACAATAGCTAAAGGATCTCTACCACATGAAATTTATGATTTCAGTCTATTAATATGAAAGACCCGGCACTTTCGTTTGGTCCCGGGGGCTTCAATTTCATAATTCACTTCAGACAATTTTCTCAAAACCTTCCAGGGCCCCTTATACCTTGGCTCAAGGAAATTGTCTGAGTCGGTACTCAACACCAATACCAATTCCCCAGGCTCAAACAATCGCACCTTGGTTTTCCTATCAAAATTTGATTTCATGATTACTTGGGAGGAAGCCAAATTTTCTCTTGCAAATTTCCACGCAATGGCTAACTTTTTACGTAAATTCTCTACAAACTTCATCACATTAAGTTCCTCTTTCTGCCCAGATGATAACAATTCATGGAAAATTTCCAACGGACCACGTACTTTGTGCCCATAGATCAGCTCAAAGGGAGCTACACCTGTAGATGCATTTGGATGGTTCCTTATGGCAAAGAGAGCAAAGGGAAGTCCTTTTTCCCAATCCTCTCCTTGTTCATAGCAGTATTTTTTCAAAACTGATTCAAGTGTCTGGTGGAATCTTTCCACCACCCCCTGACTCTCTGGGTGGTAAGGTACGCTGGTAGTGCACTGAATGGCCAGTTCAGCACACTTACCCCTAAATACCTTACTCATAAAATTCGTCCCACAGTCGGTCTGAATTTTACGAGGAAGTCCGTATCGGGAGAAAAATTCAACGAGCTTCTCAAATACTGCATTGGAAGTGATCTTTTTCATTGGGAATGCTTCAGGATATCTAGAAGCTCGGTACATGATGGTCATGAGATGAGTAAACCCAGTCTTTGTTCTGGGCAAAGGCCCCACCACATCTATAACCAATTCCACAAAAGGTTCCCCAATTGCAGGAATAGGATTTAGAGGTGCTTTAGGGATCACTTGATTGGGCTTTCCCATCACCTGACAAACCTCACAATTACTAACAAATCGTTTCACTGATGATTTCAACCCTGGCCACCAAAAACATTTCGCTAATCTTTTGAAAGTCTTAAATACTCCAAAGTGACCAGAAAAAGAATCATCATGTGACAACTTCAAAACAGACTCCCTAAATTGTGAGGGAACCACAATTTGTTCCACTCGAGAAGTTTTGTTCAGATCATGTGTAGATGGACGACTAATTCGATATAACAAACCTTTCATTACACAAAACCTAGGTTTAGTTAAATCGGCTGTGTCACCCAACTCAAAATCAAACTCTTGTTTCTGAGCCTCAATAAACGTTAAACGGTCCCAATCAAGTTGCAAGATATTACTAGTACTACTAGGACTACCTACTGGCCCAGGCCTTTCTAACTCTACTTCTAAACTACTTAAATCTAAGTCATCATCATTTATCCAATCAGCTGCCTTAGCGGAGGCCCGAGTCACCACCGCCACAGGACAAGCATTCACAGTCAAAATAGGGAATAATTCCAGACCCCTATGGTCTACCATGTCATTTCCTAAAATACCATCTATATTTGGAATAGGGAGATTCTCCACCACAGCCAACTCCGTTACCTCATTATACCCAGGGAAGGATAATTCAACTTCCACCAATGGAGCTGAAACCACAGTATTCGGGAAACCTCCCAGAATCACATAATTCCCTGAATATTCAACTAAACCATTTAAAGATTCCCTTAATACTAAAGACCGAGCTGACCCTGTGTCTCGCAAAAATTTTACCGTTAGAACTCGTGAATTTGTAACCAGTCTACCAGGCCATATATATTTATCATAGAGTCATGAAGGTCTATTACCAGTTGGTTTTACATTGCTGTCATCACTACTATTTACATTGCTACCTTCCGTTACCGGTGGATTCTCAACCTGGGGAGTAATAGGAACAGTCTTATTGGTAATTACAGATATAGGGTTGTTAATATTGTTATTATTTCTCTCCAGATACCTCCTCCTGGCATTACACTGAGCTTGATAATGTCCAGGCTTATTGCACCAAAAACAGGTCCCATTACCTTTGCTCACATTACCAGACACTACCCTGTTTTTGGAGAAGAATCTAGAGGGCTCTCCATTTGAAATATTTCCCTGAGTCCTCTCATTCTTATAATAGGTTGGAACACCTGAATGCTTTACCCTGTTGTTAGCTACATTATTAGATTTATTATTACCATCATTTGGCTTGGCAGACTGGAAATCTAGACCCTGAGACCCAAAATTGCCGGACCCTGCTCGATGGGTTGAAATAAATTCATCGGCAATCTGAGCCGCTTTACTTAGATTAACTGCTTTCACCTCTTCCAAGTATATCCTCAGTTCTTTACTACAATATTTCTTAAATTCGTCCAATAACATTAATTCCCTCAAGGAGGAGAAAGAGACTACCTGACGACTCTTCAGCCAATTATCAAATTGCTCCTCCTTGAGCCTAACAAACTCAACATATGAAATGGAAGCATGCTTGCTAAAATTTCTAAATTTTAGACGATAGGCCTCAGGGACAAGATCATAAGCCTTGAGGACCAATGCCTTTACTTTACCATAATCACGGGCTACGCCCTCCTCCAAAGAATTATAAACCCTGATTGCCTTGCCCACCAGCCTACACTGAATTAAAACTGTCCACATCTCGGCGGCCCAAGACAACCTGGTAGCAACACGTTCAAATGCCTTAAAAAATTCCGGCACATCTTTTTCGTCAAATATGATATTTTAATTATAAAATAAATTTTTGAATATACTTACCCGGTGAATATATAGCTGCAACTCTGTTGCTCGACAGACAAACTCTATGGAAAAAACTCGCCAGCGATCGCTACACAGGTTGCGGGTGTGCCCAACAGCGCCATCTGTCGACCAGATACCCAGCTCTTATGTAAACAAAGACTCAATTTTCTCCTCGTCCCACTGCGTCTCTATTGGGGAGGAAGGGAGGGTCATTTAATTTATATATTCACCGGGTAAGTATATTCAAAAATTTATTTTATAATTAAAATATCATTTTTAAATATTTAACTTAGCCGGTGAATATATAGCTGATTCACACCCAGGATGGTGGGTAGAGACCAGTAATATATGTTTACATTTTATGAGCTAAGAGTTTTTTATTTCATTTTAGAAGTTATCAAAATAACAAAAACAAAATAAATAGGTACCTGGTAAGGAAGTCGACTTGAACAATTACTCTGCCTTTTAAGTACGCCTTCCTTACGGAGCCTCGCGATCCTCTTAGGATGCTGATCGACCCCTAGGAGCTGAAGTATCAAGGGTTGCAACCCATACAACAGGACCTCATCAAACCCCTAATCTAGGCGCTCTCAAGAAATGACTTTGACCACCCGCCAAATCAACCAGGATGCGAAAGGCTTCTTAGCCTTCCGGACAACCCATAAAAACAACATTAAAAACATTTCAAGAGAAAGATTAAAAGGGTATGGAATTAGGGAATTGTAGTGGTTGAGCCCTCACCCACTACTGCACTTGCTGCTACGAATGGTCCCAGTGTGTAGCAGTCCTCGTAAAGAGACTGGACATCCTTTAGATAAAAAGACGCGAACACTGACTTGCTTCTCCAATAGGTTGCGTCCATTATACTTCGCAGAGATCTATTTTGCTTAAAGGCCACGGAAGTTGCAACAGCTCTAACTTCGTGCGTCTTCACCTTAAGCAAAGCTTGGTCTTCCTCACTCAGATGTGAATGAGCTTCTCGTATTAACAGTCTGATAAAGTAGGATAAAGCATTCTTTGACATAGGCAAAGATGGTTTCTTAACTGAACACCATAAAGCTTCAGATTGGCCTCGTAAAGGTTTAGTGCGCTTTAAAAAGAACTTAAGAGCTCTCACAGGGCATAAGACTCTTTCTAGTTCATTGCCTACAATCTCCGATAAGCTGGGAATATCGAATGATTTAGGCCAAGGTCGAGAAGGCAGCTCATTTTTGGCTAGAAAACCAAGTTGTAGCGAACATGTGGCTTTTTCTGACGAAAATCCGATGTTCTTGCTGAAGGCATGAATCTCACTAACTCTTTTAGCTGAGGCTAAGCATACCAGGAAAATTGTCTTTAAAGTGAGATCTTTCAGGGAGGCTGATTGTAGCGGCTCAAACCTGTCTGACATGAGGAATCTTAGTACCACGTCTAAATTCCAACCAGGTGTAACCAAACGACGCTCCTTAGTGGTCTCAAAAGACTTAAGGAGGTCTTGAAGATCTTTATTGTTGGAAAGATCTAAGCCTCTATGCCGGAAGACCGATGCCAACATGCTTCTGTAGCCCTTGATAGTGGGAGCTGAAAGGGATCGTCCTTTTCTCAGGTATAAGAGAAAGTCAGTTATTTGAGCTACAGAGGTACTGGTCGAGGATACAGAGACTGACTTGCACCAGTCTCGGAAGACTTCCCACTTCGATTGGTAGACTCTAATGGTGGATGCTCTCCTTGCTCTAGCAATCGCACTGGCTGCCTCCTTCGAAAAGCCTCTAGCTCTCGAGAGTCTTTCGATAGTCTGAAGGCAGTCAGACGAAGAGCGAGGAGGCTTTGGTGTACCTTCTTTACGTGCGGCTGACGTAGAAGGTCCACCCTTAGAGGAAGACTTCTGGGAACGTCTACCAGCCATCGAAGTACCTCGGTGAACCATTCTCTCGCGGGCCAGAGGGGAGCAACTAGCGTCAACCTTGTCCCTTCGTGAGAGGCGAACTTCTGCAGTACCTTGTTGACAATCTTGAACGGTGGGAATGCGTAGAGATCTAGATGTGACCAATCTAGGAGAAAGGCATCTATATGTATTGCTGCTGGGTCCGGGACTGGGGAGCAATAGATTGGAAGCCTCTTGGTCAGCGAGGTTGCAAAGAGATCTATGGTTGGTTGGCCCCAAGTGGCCCAAAGTCTCTTGCATACATCCTTGTGGAGGGTCCATTCTGTTGGAATTACTTGCCCTTTCCGACTGAGACAATCTGCTATGACATTCAAGTTGCCTTGGATGAACCTCGTTACTAGTGAGATGTCTTGACCTTTTGACCAGATGAGCAGGTCCCTTGCGATCTCGTACAACGTCAGTGAGTGGGTCCCTCCTTGCTTGGAGATGTACGCCAAGGCAGTGGTGTTGTCTGAGTTCACTTCCACCACTTTGCCTCGAAGGAGAGACTTGAAGCTTTTCAAGGCCAGATGTACTGCCAACAGCTCCTTGCAGTTGATATGCATGTTCCTCTGACTCGAGTTCCACAGTCCTGAGCATTCCCGACCGTCTAATGTCGCGCCCCAGCCCACGTCCGATGCGTCCGAGAAGAGAAAGTGGTTGGGAGTCTGAACAGCCAGGGGAAGACCCTCTCTTAAGTTGATATTGTCCTTCCACCAAGTCAGACAAGACTTCATCTTTTCGGAAATCGGGATCGAGACCGCTTCTAGCGTCTTGTCCTTTTTCCAGTGAAAAGCTAGATGGTATTGAAGCGGACGGAGGTGTAGTCTTCCTAATGACACAAATTGTTCCAGGGATGATAGCGTCCCTACCAGACTCATCCACAGCCTGACTGAGCAGCGTTCCTTCTTCAGCATGTTCTGGATGAATAACAGGGCTTGACTTATTCTGGGGGCCGACGGAAAAGCCCGAAAAGCTAGACTGTGAATCTCCATCCCTAAATACACAATAGTTTGGGATGGGACCAGTTGCGACTTTTCCAAATTGACTAGGAGTCCCAATTCCTTGGTCAGATCTAGAGTCCACTTGAGATCCTTCAGACAGCGACGACTGGAAGAGGCTCTGAGAAGCCAGTCGTCCAAATAAAGGGAGGCTCGGATGTCCGATAAATGGAGGAATTTGGCTACATTCCTCATCAGCCTCGTAAACACGAGAGGAGCTGTGTTTAGGCCAAAGCACAGGGCCCGAAACTGGTAGACCACCTTTTCGAAAACGAATCTCAGAAAAGGTTGGGAGTCTGGGTGGATGGGGACGTGGAAGTAGGCGTCCCTTAGGTCTAGGGAGACCATCCAGTCTTCCCTTCTGACCGCTGCTAAGACTGACTTTGTGGTCTCCATGGAGAACTTCGTCTTTGTGACAAAGACATTCAGAGCACTGACGTCTAGCACCGGCCTCCACCCTCCTGTCTTCTTTGAAACCAAGAAGAGGCAGTTGTAGAATCCCGGTGATTGAAGGTCCGAGACTTTGACCACCGCTCCCTTCTCTAGCAAAAGAGACACTTCCAGTTTCAGGGCTCGTCTCTTTTCTTCCTCTCTGTACCTGGGAGAGAGATCGATGGGAGACGTTGCTAGAGGGGGTTTTCGTACAAAAGGGATCTTGTACCCCTCTCTGAGCAACTTCACAGATTGTGCATCTGCGCCTCTCTTCTCCCAGGCTTGCCAGAAGTTCTTGAGTCTGGCTCCCACTGCTGTCTGAAGTTGCGGGCAGTCAGACTCTGCCCTTAGAGGACTTGGATCCTTTCCTCTTCCCTCGCTTCCCTTCGGCACGAGCACCTCCTCTGCTGGAGGCTCTGCCACGAAAGGGCGGAATAAAGCGAGACGCTGGAGTGTCCATCCTTGGTCTAGCTGACAAGGTAGGCAAAGGGGGAGCTTTGCGAGCTGAGGACGCAACAAGATCGTGAGTGTCCTTCTGCACTAACGAAGCGGCTATTTCCTTTATCAGGACTTCTGGAAATAGGCACTTGGAAAGAGGAGCAAAGAGAAGCTCAGATCTCTGGCACGGTGTAACTCCAGCAGAAAGGAATGAGCAGAGAGATTCTCGCTTTTTCAGGACTCCGGACACAAATGAGGCAGCAAGATCATTGGACCCATCACGGACGGCCTTGTCCATGCAGGACATAATGAGCAAAGAAGTCTCTTTATCTGTCGAAGAGATCTTCCTGCTTAGGGCTCCTAGGCACCAGTCTAAGAAGTTAAAGACTTCAAAAGCCCTAAAGATTCCTTTCATAAGGTGGTCCAGGTCCGATGATGACCAACAAATCTTTGAGCGTCTCATGGCAAGGCGGCGGGGAGAGTCTACAAGACTTGAGAAGTCGCCCTGGGCAGAGGCAGGAACTCCCAAGCCGAGAACTTCTCCCGTGGCATACCAGACGCTCGATCTAGAAGAGAGTCTAGCAGGGGGAAAAGCAAATGCTGTCTTCCCTAAACTCTTCTTGGACTCTAACCAGTCTCCTATCACCCGCAAAGCTCTCTTGGACGAGCGTGCGAGGACGAGTCTAGTAAAGGCAGGTGCGGTAGAAGGCATGCCTAAAACAAACTCTGAAGGCGGAGAACGAGGAGCCACAGAAACAAACTGGTCAGGAAACAGCTCTTTGAAAATAGCCAAAACTTTTCTAAAGTCCAAAGAGGGTTGAGTAGACTTAGGCTCGTCCAATTCTGATTGTTGTTCATCTTGATGTGCAGCAACATCATCATCAGAAAGTTCCTCATCCGAAAACTGATGAGGAAACGGCAACGGAGTGGGTAACGGCTGGTTCGCTGGGTCCGGTCGCACTGGTGCATGCGTGACTGAGCCGGACGCAACGTCATGGACCTGCTGCACAGTCTGTGAGCTGTCAACAACCATGGTAGCGCGAGGACGCACAGCGTCTACCCGAGACTGTCTAGACTGACTGGGTTGCGCAGTGGAAACCACACTGGGTTGCGGAGGTTGACGCACCGCGTCAAAACAAGGCAACTCTGATGGTTGTTGAACGTCCAGAACGTCAAAACCAACCTCCGTGCGTCGCTTAACGTCAACATGCGGCTGGCAGCCCACACTGGAACGCATCGGTGGAGGAACTCCCTCAACTGGTGTACGTGAGAAGGTTACCTCAGCGTCCACAGGACGCACAACCGATCGCTTGGAGGGTTGTAGGCTAGGTACTGCACTCGCTGCTGGTACGGCAGCAACCTTCTCCGCATGAAAGTCCTGCATCAGAGACGTAAGCTTGGACTGCATGTCTTGCAGTAAAGCCAATTTAGGGTCTACGGGAGCAGGTGCGGCGACAGACGGTGTTAGTGTCTGAAGCGGTACCGCTTTGCCTCTCTTAGGCGGTGAGCAGTCATCGGATGACGGCAACGAGTCCGAACTGACCCAGTGGCTACAACCGGGACGTTGGACTTGTCCTGAAGGGACCGATTTACGTTTTAACGGTCGTGAGACCTTGGTCCAAAGTTTCTTGCGAGAAACACCTTCAGACGACGAGGTATAAATGGGCTCTCTCGTCTTAGGTAGGTAGGGGCGATCTTGGGGAGATACGCCCGATACCACTGAGGGAACGTCTGTTCGCTGATTAAAGCCTCTCGAACCCATGCGTCGTACGACATTGCTTCTCCCCTGGACTTGGGAGCTTGCAAGAGGTCCCGGACTAGGAGGACGACAGGCACGAACAGACGAACCCTCAAGCGCAACACTGTTCACAACACTATCACTTGGCACTTTAGCACTTCCCACTGCACTTTGGCACTTAAGCTCCTTAACATCCGCCATGAGCTGATTGCGGTCACTTGCAAGGGACTCAACTCTCTCACCCAGAGCCTGGATGGCACGCATCATGTCAGCCATCGATGGTTCCTGAGTGCTAGGAGGGGGGTTAGGAACAACCACTACAGGGGAAGGAATAGGTTGTGGGGCATGAGGAGAGGATACATCAATAGACCGAGAAGAACTTCTCCTAACTCTATCTCTCTCTAGCCTGCGTGTGTACTTTTCAAATTCGATAAAATCGAATTCCGAAAGGCCCACGCACTCCTCACACCGATCTTCCAATTGACAGGTTTTACCCCGACAATTGGAACAAACAGTGTGAGGGTCGATAGAAGCCTTCGGAAGACGCCTAGAACAGTCCCTAGCATTGCATTTCCTAAATTTGGGAACTTGTGAAGGGTCAGCCATTTTGAATTGGTCAAGGGAAAATTCCAAAAACGATCTAAGTCATCAACAATGAATCCGTTACAAAAAAAGAGTTCAAGGATTTGTTTGAAGAAAAACCCTGCACAGCGAAAGCTCAAAACCAGAATATAGTACTTCACCAATAAGATGTGAAAAACTCCAGTTTAGCAACAGCGAGTAAGGTACGTCTTGTCGACACCTCGACAGAGAGAAAATTGAGTCTTTGTTTACATAAGAGCTGGGTATCTGGTCGACAGATGGCGCTGTTGGGCACACCCGCAACCTGTGTAGCGATCGCTGGCGAGTTTTTTCCGTAGAGTTTGTCTGTCGAGCAACAGAGTTGCAGCTATATATTCACCGGCTAAGTTAAATATTTAAAAACAGGGATTAACTTCAAAGCTGCCCCTATATTAAATTTATCGACATATGAACCACAAGGAGTACTTAATCTATTAGGAACACTTTGCAATTTAGCCAACTCCAAATTTACATTAGCCATCTCTAGCTCATGTCACCTCACCTTCTTGTTCTCTTCAAACTCGAGTTTCACTAACTCTATCCTCTTGCAAATTAATCTATATTCATAGTCCTCTTGGGACAACACAGGTTGCACTGGGACTACATTCTCCGGGACAGATTTTTCTACAACAAATGGGTTTGTAGACACGTTAGCATTCTGTTGCAATTTAGCATTTCCTTCAAAGATAGTTCCAGTACGAGGGGGGTCCTCAAACAAAGAAAGGCCTGGATTCACACTCACATCATCAATCATACTATCCTCATGCTCTGAACCACTATCACCAACACTGTCAAAATCCCTAGCTAAATTCTCTCCTTCAGCTATACCCTCAGCTACCTTACTCTCTACAGCTAACAACAATTGGGCCTTAGTGTTCGCAGCCCTAAGTGGGACACCTAACCAGCGAGCACAACTCGCCAAACACTCTTTACTCAATACAGGAAGATGCCTAAGGCAATTTGCCGACCCCAAAAACTCTGCTGGATCGAAAATATATTCTTTCATGATTACAAAATTAAAGGGGGAGTAAGGCAAAACACTAAAAAATAACAAATATTGGTAAATCCCCTGAGCACCGATCCGCCAACCAAACCACCAAGTACGCCCGAGTGCAATCCTGTCACGGTTGCCAACTGTTACAACCTACCAGGTTGTAATGCAGGTCCTTTTAGGATATTTAAATTCTCATGGATTGCAGTCGGTAAAAGTACGTCAGTGATAAGGAAAGACGAAAACAGAGACACAAGAAAACTTAACAATATTTATTATAAACTAGAACAAAGACTTAAATCAACCTTGTGAGATAAAATACACTTAATTGTACAGAATATTCAAGAGAACAAATAGCTGGTTCTCGGGAACTCACAAGAAAAACCTAAAGCTACTACACTAAACCCTAAACATGAGAAAATTTTAAGAGGAAATATTTAATAATAACCAAGTGGATCCAAATACGGCTAGCCAAAATAATCAATAACCTAATGATAAAAAGGTAGAAGGAAGTAGAAGATGAAAACAATGAAAACCTTAATATTCCTACCTACAATACAAATCTAAACAATGTGGAACTCTGATTACAAAAATTAACACACAACATACATCAATGAAACTCCAATATATACAAACCATTATAAACAAACAAAATGGGTAAAATAAACAACTTCACCTCAAGTGAAGTACCAGAAGATAAAGTTGAACTCAGGGCCGTGCTTAATCCATTAAACTGCTAACGGAAGGGTAAAGCTGCACGCCAGGCATTGAAGGGCAATCCACTTCCCTATACAAGAGGAATGATAATTTGTCTTACCTGGCGTCAGCCACCCTACGTATCTCCTCACGAGCCAGTTTGCTCTCACTTCCGTAAGTAACAGCTGGACTAGAAGGACACGGCCAGCAAATGCAAAACTCCAGTGTCGGGAAGCAGCGACGACACAACTCCCGTGCAAATCCTCCGACGGGAACAAGTAGCAGAAAACTACCGTCGCAGATGACAGAGCACCTGCTAAACACTTCAACAGAAGTGCGAAAGTAATGGCTAAAGTTGTCCTCCAAGTCACAATAAATGCTGAGACGGGAATTAGTGTTGGTGAGAGCTTGTCAAGACCCGAACTGCATTCACCGGTCGACCATGTCCACTCATCACCTTCCCAGCGTTCATCAACACTCACAGTAAAAAGAATAACATTCGTTAAAACGATAGTCCACTAATACACAAAGGAGGAGGAGGAGGCGCAAAAACACTATCCAACAATCTGAGAGCCACTTAACTTACATTAACACTATAGTAAACAAACAACAAAAATATTTTAACTTAAAAAGAAAAACAAGGCTGATTTAAATAAAACAAAGAAATAATTTTACGTTAACCTAATACCTTCCTCCCCCAAAACAAAAAAAATTATTCACATGGAATACATTTTTTTCAAAATTAAATACTGTAAAAATGCTGAAATGAAAAGGAATTAACAATGTTACAGAAATACAAAACCTGAAAAGAAGTTATAAATATAACTATACACATGCCAAAAAGAAAAAAAAAACACATAGCTTCACGAAGAAGACTTACCAAATCAGAAAATGGGAATCTAAAATTAAAGGCTAAACTATAACTCCAACGAGTACAAAATAATAGAAAAAAAATTGATGGACCTTACTAAGGTTGAATATACAAAAACAACGCAGTTAACCAAACCTACATCTAAACTAAACTCTGAGATAAGGACTCACTCATACTCACACACATACTGGCCATTAGATTTTACTATGGACAAATAGTTTTATACAAACCCAATGAAGACACGAGAAGGGCGAGGGAGGGACAAAAGCCAAAATTACATACGAGAAAGGGCATCAGGAATACGGTTCTCCGATCCCTTAATATGTTTTATAACCAGAGTGAATTCCTGCAACTGCAAAGCCCATCTCAAAATTCTCTGATTGGACCCTTTCATCCTTTCTATGAACACTAGAGGATTGTGATCAGTCCAAATCTCTATCGGGAAGGAGAAATTGGTCACATAGGGTTTAAAATGCAACAAAGTACGGACCAAGGCTAAGGCCTCCTTCTCGATAGTTGAATACCGTTTTTCTGCTGCCAATAGTTTACGGCTAAAGTAAGACACGGGAAGTACCTCTCCAGCCCCATTTCTCTGAAAGAGGACATCTCCAATGCCCACATCACTAGCATCCACTGCGATAATGAAAGGTTTCTGAAAATCAGGGGACATTAATATTGGGTTTGATATCAGCACCAGCTTGAGTTTAATAAAAGACTCCTCACATTGAGGAGACCACGCAAATTTCTGTCCTTTCTCCAATAACTTAGTAAGTGGCTGAGCAATGTCCGAGAAGTTTCGCACAAACCTTCTATAATAACCCGTCATTCCAAGGACTCTCCGAACTTCCCTGACATTACTCGGCCTCTTCAAATTTAAAATGGCATCGAGATTGGCTTGTTTAGGGGCTACCTGACCCAAACCAACCTCATGACCCAAATAGCACACTTTGGCTTTACCAAATTCACACTTACTCAAGTTCACAAAAAGACTGGCATCCCTCAAAGCTTCAAACACTTTTCTCAATCTTACTTTATGAGTTTGCCAATCATTGCTGTGAACAACTAAATCATCAATATAAATCTCAGTGCCTTTCAACCCCCAAATGACTCTGTTCATAGGCCTCTGAAAGGTGCATGCAGCATTTTTCATCCCAAAGGGCATCACTTTGCATTCGTAAAGCCCAAAGGGAGTTACAAATGCGGAAATTTCCCGGGCTCGATCAGACAGGGGCACTTGCCAATATCCTTTCAGCAAATCCAACTTGGTTATGAATTTTGCAGACCCTATTTGATCGAGACAGTCGTCAATGCGAGGCAAAGGAAAAGAGTCATTTCTGGTACTGGCATTAACTTTACGGTAATCCACACACATTCTGTACTTTCCATCAGACTTTTTAACTAAAACTATCGGAGAGCTCCAAGGACTTATCGAAGGTTGGATGAGGTCATGTTTCAGCATATACTTTATTTCCTCCTCGACTATGTCCCTTTTCACTGGATTTAGTCGATAAGGACTCTGCTTTACAGGGGAAGCACTGCCCACATCCACATCATGCTGAAGCAACCTCGTCCTACCTGGCGAACTACGAAATATTTCTGGAAAAGAACAGATTAAATTAATAATGTCCCTTTTCTGGGTAACTTCCAGATGGTCCAGCTCTCTTTTCAAAACTTCTAGATTTTGAATGTTATTAAAGAGAGCATCAGAAGATACCTGACCAACCAAGTCCTCAAAATTATCCTCTGGAGAGACTACTTCTACAGACACAGGTTCATACACAATAGCTAAAGGATCTCTACCACATGAAACATATGATTTCAGTCTATTAATATGAAAGACCCAGCACTTTCGTTTGGTCCCGGGGGCTTCAATTTCATAATTCACTTCAGACAATTTTCTCAAAACCTTCCAGGGCCCCTTATACCTTGGCTCAAGGAAATTGTCTGAGTCGGTACTCAACACCAATACCAATTCCCCAGGCTCAAACGATCGCACCTTGGTTTTCCTATCAAAATTTGATTTCATGATTACTTGGGAGGAAGCCAAATTTTCTCTTGCAAATTTCCACGCAATGGCTAACTTTTTACGTGAATTCTCTACAAACTTCATCACATTAAGTTCCTCTTTCTGCCCAGATGATAACAATTCATGGAAAATTTCCAACGGACCACGTACTTTGTGCCCATAGATCAGCTCAAAGGGAGCTACACCTGTAGATGCATTTGGATGGTTCCTTATGGCAAAGAGAGC
>NC_090732.1:74578422-74594166 GCF_036898095.1 Palaemon carinicauda
CTTGAGCTTCTAAATCCATACTTATCCATTCATCATCTCCTACTTCCAAGTCATAGTCCTTAGCCATGTAGGTCTAGGTGTTCCAACTCTTCCAATGCCTTGTGTAGCCCAGGTAAATGTTTGGTGAAAAAGTTTCTAAGTGGCGAGTGCGTATAGCATGCCCATCCCCTCTCCATGTACCCATCATCATGATAACATCCACATGAGTCTCTCGAGTAATCACTCTAACAGTTTCTTATTTAATCCTGTCCAGCCCTTCACCTTACAATATTCTTCTTGAGGATTCTGTTTTCAAATCTAATTCTGTTGTAGATTCTTTCATTGTCATGCAAGACTCAGGTCCATACAGCAACAGAGATCTCATTTCTAGATATTTAGCCTGAATTTCATATGTAATTTTTGGCAATTTGATTTCGAGATTTTACTTAACCAGGCCAATTTTGATCTGCTTTTTGTAATATTTCATTAAAATCAAAACAGATCACAGATCCTAAATATTTAAATGAATCTACCTCATTAATCCTTTTTCCTTCCAATGTTATTTCATCTCCTTATGCATATTCCATTCTCATCATCTGTTTTCTTTTTTCATTATTTATCTTGATCCCCCCCTAACAGGATATTTCAAGCATTCTGGTAAGCAAGCTTTGCTACTCGTGAACTGTTCTCCTATTGAGAACAGCGTCATCAGCCTTCTCTATGTCAGCTAATTTCCTGCTACCAATCCAATCCAATCCTTTTCCACCATCTCCATGTGCTATACACACTACAAAATATATGAGGGCGATAAATAAGATTAATGACTACACATTCCCTTGGAGTACTCCACTGTTCACTGGAAATGCACTTTATAGGTCTTCACTAACATCAATTTAGCATTAGCTGTGCTCATGAAAAGACTTGATGAATTCTATATATTAAAGAGGAACTCCATAATTACACAAGACTTTCCCCAAAATTGGCCGGTGCACACTATCTAAGGCTTTTTCATACTCCAGAAATGCCATCAGATGTAATATCTATATTCTACACATGGCTGTACAACCTGTCTGAAAATTAATATTTAGCTTGTACAACTTCTATCTTTTTTCGAAATCTTTGTTGTTCGTCTCTCAGCTTTTCATCAATAATTCACTCCAGCTCCTGAAACTATAATAGAATTACTCGAGTGTCATATGTGAATAAGATCATGGTGAGGGGCAGAGGGAAATAGTTTGGGCATGCTCTTCGCACTGCCCAAGAGAGATTAGGTCGCCAAACATTCAACTGGGCTCTGTAAGGCACTAGAAGAGTTGTCTGAGGATCATGAAGCATGAAGTAAGAGATGACGAATGGAGAAAGTATTGATTTAAAAGGTTGAGATAGAGACGACTAGCGAAATCTAACTGAGGCCTTTTGCCTCAATAGGCGTATGAGATGATGATGATGATGAGTGCCTTTAGAATGCATATGGTATAGAGTTCTGTGACAATTGGCTGTAATTATTGTGAGATCATTTTTTTTCAGCCATTTTCAACAACACCCCTAGTTCTTATTCATAAAGTTTTGCCTCTTCACGCCCCTTTCTACTTAATATTCTTGTAATTATTCTAGGAGTCATTTCATTTGTGGCCAATATCATCTCAGTAGTTACATTGTACCCAGGAACTTTCCCTCTCATGAATTTATTAAAGATAACTTCGACTTCAAACACAGTAAATTCATTCATAGGCACATCAATGTCTTCTTCGGCTTCAGGTATATCAATCAAATTATTACCTTCATGTCTCCTATACATGACCTCACTATAGTGTCCCATCCAGGTTGACTTTCTTCATCTGCTGCTGTTATAACTGATCCATCTCTATTCTTGACGTGTATATTTCTTCTTATATGGTCCAGTAGATATTTAAACATTAATTCTGTGAACAATTCTTACACCATACCCACTCCCTGAATTCATAGCTTTGTTAGCCTCATCTGCTTTACCGTCTAAATATTTTCTCCACTCATTTCTGCCTTTTCTTTGGGCTTCACTATCAATATTTTAATACCCTGCATACTCTACCTTTTTATTTTTGCTACTTCCTCTAAACCTTTTAGAAAAATTTATATGGCCTTATCTCCTTTTTATATTATATAAAATATCATTTAATACCTGTGGTTTTCTCCTTGTACCTGCATGTCCCACAACTTAACTATCAACTGATTGATATATGTTGTTAATATCCCGCTACTTCCTAAACTGTCAGCGCTTCGTCTCTGAGATAACGAATTGATTCCTAAATTCAATTGCAAAGGTTTCTGTGCTCATCTTCAAGAAGATTTTTCGTATCGAACCTAGGTGTTATACACATTTCTGTTAGGTGCTTTCAGTTCAATTTCAGTGTTGCAATGAGGAACTGGTGATCACTACCAATATCTGCACCTCTATATCTTTTTAAATTTTGGATTTTTGTAATTGCTAAATGGTAAAGTCCAAGTATATTTTTGGATGTCTTTGTGATGGAATAGACTACCTTCAATGACAAGTTTGTTTTCCGTACAAAAGCTTATAAAATTTGCTCCATTTTCATTTGCAACTTCGCCAAGACCCTCAAGACCAATCACATTCTCTATTTATTGGATATTCCTTTCAAATTTAGCATTGAGGTTACCAATCACAATATTCATACCTCTCTCTGTGATCTCATTTAATTTTAACATTGCAAATAACAATCTCTTATTTACAGCTCGCCACTGTGGTAATATTTTTTTTTCCTCTTGGAGACAATATCATTCCCCCCCCCCCGCCCCCTCTCTTCCAACTCCATCTATTCTTTTTGAATTTTAGTTATTTTTTATTGTAAATTAATTCTTAAGAAAAAAAAAAAACATTCGTATTGCTTTTTCATCAATTGCAAAAGAAAAGGTTATTGTGACCAATTCTTCAATACCTTTAGTAACCAATCTATTGTGGAGAGGTTTTTTTTCTATTCTTTCATTCTACATTGTTTCCAGTATTGTATTCTTGTTTTGTTGTCAGTTGCTGACTCTTATTTATTTTTTTTTTTTTGACAAAAAATACTGACCTACTATTTTTTTTTCTACTTTGAATCTTAATATTAATTCCTGCACCATCGTTCAGTTAGTTCCTTATGAGCATAATTCTGATAATTTTGAAGACTGGGGGCCATCGATTTTAAGCTGGATATCGTACTTTTCTAAACTAGAATATCCTGACACAATTTGTGTAAAATTTGGGTTTTGTATCAGCATGTGAACAATCATATGGGATATTGTCATAATCTGGCCCACTATGGGCGAGGGTGCAGTGGATGTAAGTATTGATGGTTGATTGTATTTAACGGTTGGTCACTCTCTTATCAGTACCACAGGAGGCTGATCTTTGTCACCCCCAATGGCTCATTTAGCGTATTTTAGACGGCTTTGATTTCTACGGTTTCATAGAAGTAATGTCATTAAATAATGAGATTTTTCCATTTCTTGAAAGTCCTTTTTTATGCAGTTCTTGATAATCTGATACATTTGATTATGTGATTTCTAGATAAACACAAAAAATCTACTATTCTAAATGTAAATTGACAGAAACAGTTATTCTGACAGTCTCTGAGTGCTAAGATAAATCACTAATGAGAAGAATTAATAAATATAATAATTATATTACGGTTAGAATACTCTTACTATCAAATATGCGATTAACTTACACTTAAATTCCCCAATTTTCATATTTTCCATGACATGAAGAAGATATCAGGCATCAAACAAAACTCAGAAAGGCTCCAATCTTAAGTCATAATTATTGATGAAAAAAAAAAAATAATGATAATGATAAATTTGCAGTTTCAAGAATCTACTCATGTTCGTTGTATAAATTTTGGATTTCAGCCAAAAATTTAATTTGGAATAAAACGTCCCTTTCTTAATAAAAAAAAATAAATAAATGTAATGTTATATCCTGTATTTTTAATAGACAGCACGAGCGAGTTACGGGTCTAATGGAAACCTATAAAAATCTACCGATTAATTTTTTTTTTCAATTGCGAGGAATCAAATGCCTTTGTGGTTTTATAAAGCTGCACTCAATGCTGAGGTACCATTAAGAATAACTACTATAAAAAAATACTCCATTGCAGTGTATGGAATTAACGGAAAAAATCATATTAAACAACAACAACAAATCGCTGTTCTAAATTTGTATAGAGATTGAAATAAATATAAAACACTTTTTATATCGCAATATATGAAGAAATGACACTCACGTACATTGTCGTATTAAAATCCCGTATATTGAACACACACACAAATACCCGGCTCTTACAACTTAGTAATGAGCTCACCTTATGGAGCTAGTGACTAAATTCAACAGAAAGATGTAGAACAACGCAGGAATCAAGTTATAGACCTCTATGTGATGTAATGGTCTAAGTAAGTATTCGGTATAAGTATTAGGAATAACTTGACCCCTAAAAAGGATTGAAAGACTAAATGTGATATCCCTTTTGTAACTCATTCCCAAGCCTGTTTAAATCTGATATTAAAAAGGATTATGGCGTAATATCTAAATTTATGAATCACTTACGCTATTCATAAAATTCTCAGAAGCAAAAAAGGGATAAAAAAAGTTTTCACTCAATGTTTGAAGGAATGCAAGTTGTATGTGTAAGACATATGTGTACAATAATAATGCACTTGTTATAAATTTAGCAATGTTGTATCTTCATGGAAATGGGCTTATTTGGATTCTATATGAATATGCCTGAATTTAAATGAAATGAGTACAGCAGAATCAGAATTAACCCCCATCCCCTCTCTCTCTCTCTCTCTCTCTCTCTCTCTCTCTCTCTCTCTCTCTCTCTCTCTCTCTCTCTCTCTCTCTCTCTCTCTCTCTCTCTTTGTTTAATTTCTCGCTTGGGTAAAAGCACTTCGTGATATTAATTATAATAGGTTAAATATTCAATGATTAGAGTGAATTTGATAGATATCTTGAAGTGTTAAAGCAGTTTGTGTTGTAACAAATTATCATGTATAGTCACACGTCGTAGGTTTACCAATAAACTAATTTATCATATCTGAAATTGGGTGATTCCAGTTCTAGTAACAAATATCAGGACTCATGAGAAATAGAAACACCAGGGCTGGAATCCAATTGTATTCCTCTTGGTAGCTCAGTAACTTTGTCTACCATCCTCTATATATATATATATATATATATATATATATATATATATATATATATATATATATATATATATATATATATATATATATATATATCTGAGATTCAGACTAAAGTGTCTAAATTCCAGAGTAAGGTGTGAAGAGAAGTCTAAACCAAATCGAGTTTATCTTGGTTCTTGATAGTTCTGCGGTTAGGGTTAACATTGCAGATATGTTTTTAGTCTAAGGTTTCCGTTCAAATCCTGGACCGGATTTAATTTTGCTTTGGGTGTTCAATCACAAAGTAGAGTGAAATTGAGGTTAAACACTTTATGTGTGTATATTTGAATATGTAGAAGTCATCTATGTGAGTGACAAGAATATAATAGAGCAAAGCTACAAATTCAAAAATGATTTTTATGGTAGATAATAGTTAATCTACATATTAATAACTCGTTTTATTCGTCAGAAATATGAACAGTGCAGTAAAAGATACCGTATCTCTTGATATTTTAATCGTGATAACCAAATACAGTGGAACCTCTACATCCGAACGTATCTACATCCGAATTTTCCAACATCCGAAGTAAAATACGAGCAAATTTTTGACTCTACACCCGAATTTTATTTCGACACACGAAGTAAGCAATTTTTGTCGTACCGGTTGTATCCGAATTTTTCGACACACGAAGTACAATTCAAACACGTTCCGACCCTACACACGAATGTTTTTTTCGACACCCGAAGTAAACAATACTCGTACGCGTAGTCGGTGCTCTTAGCGCCTGAAGCGTTTTTTATTTCCGCCGATAGAAGGCAGCATATCGACCTCGGAAGGACGATCAATTAGCGGGGCTTGGGTCAGTCCTCTGTTCTCGTCGGCTTCTTGCGGTTGTGCACTGTGCGTTCTGCTATTAACTCTGTTTTAATCGTGATTTTTTACGTGCATCCTTTAACGGTAATTTACGTAAAGTATGGGTCCTAAAAGGCTTAGTTTTGCCAGTGGTAGTGGTAGTGGTGAGAAAAGGAAGAAGGAAATGCTTTCTTTAGAAATTAAGCAGGAAATTATTGAAAACCATTGAAAACCATGGCGTCCGCGTGAGTGAACTTGCTAAACAGTATGGCCGTAATATGTCGACGATCTCGACAATCCTTAAACAGAAGGAAGCTATTAAAGCAGTGAAACCTTCTAAGGGGATCACCATAACTTCCAAACGCCGTACCCCTATCATAGAAGAGATGGAACGACTTCTACTAGTGAGGATTAAGGACAGAGAGATCGTTGGTGACACCATCACTGAGACCGTCATCTGCGAGAAGGCGCACGCCATCTTTACGGACTTGAAGGAGGAGAGCTCTAGGGGTGATGCTGGGGAGAGCTCAACCGAGCCTTCCTCAGATGATTTCAAGGCATCTTGTGGCTGGTTCGAGAAATTTAAGAAACGGTCCGGGATTCATTCAGTTGTTCGCCACGGAGAGGCTGCTAGTGCGGACACAAAGGTTGCAGCTGACTTTGTTAAGAACTTCGAAAAGATCGTGCAGGAAGAAGGCTACGTAGAGCAGCAGGTGTTTACATGTCTATTATCTAATTTAGTGTTCATTATTCTCATGGGAAAATTATGTGTAGTAGTTTATTAAGATGTTATCATAGGTTTTTGGGCTCAACCACGGATTAATCCTATTTCAATATATTCTTATGGGAAAATTCGTTTCGACATTCGAAAATTTTCTACATCTGAAGTTGGTTCTGGAACGGATTAAATTCGTATGTAGAGGTTCCACTGTATATATATATATATATATATATATATATATATATATATATATATATATATATATATATATATGTATATATATATATATATATATATATATATATATATATATATATATATATATATATATATATATATATATATATATATATACATGATAAATTTTACATATTTAGAAGTGTTTTTCATATTCAAATAAGCCATATATATTTTTGATACATTAATGTCTGGATTCTCTTAACGACCTCGGGATCAAAGCCCCAGGCGAAATCACACATAGACAAGAGCTTGTGACCAGCCGGGAATCGAACCCTGGTCGGCAAGCTTGTATAGACAGTGACTAAACCACTTGGCCACGAAGAAAGATAAAAGTTAATGACAATTATTCTCTACTTATACCTGTCGAATTCAGGTGTTTTGTACTTAGAATTGAAATCAACCCATCTTCACCATCGTAGCTAATTGGTAGTTTGTTACTTGCCATTCGATTAATGATAAATATTTCACATTTAGACGTGTTTTTCATATTCAAATAAGCCATATATATTTTTGATACATTAATGTCTGGATTCTCTTAACGACCTAGTTCTAAATAAGTATCGATAGCGATATTTGCTAATAAAAGCTATAATCCTTTACTTTTCATCATACTCTCATAGAATCTTATAGGATAACTTTGACTGTTGATATCTCAAAACTATACTTGTTGAGCTTCAAAACGATTTTTCTCCGCTATTTATTAACCAATTTCAAAACCAAATCCATTGTTGTAAAGAGGACTAAATTTCCAATATTCTGTATTGAGGATTTTTTTTTCTAAACTATACTTTCTATTTTCCATATTTTTTTAAACTTTTGAAAATGTGAAATATAAAAATATTTATATAAAAAATACTGAAAATATGGAAAATTCATATTGATATATTATTTATATCATAACAAACACAATTTGCAGAGATTTCTAGTTAATTTTATTTAGTATTTCCATAAAAATTAAATTTATTTTTTTTCGTTAAAGAGATTCTTTATGAATGTAAAGAAAATAATACTTAGAATTAAATGAAACTTGCACATATTTATCTTTGCGCTAGTACGTATAACATATAGAAAAATTAGATTAATCCAGTGATAAATAACGGCTTTGAGTTAAAAATGTTTGCTTCAACCATGTGTAGCCAATGGAAAGAGGACAATGAGTAGTCTCTCCCTTTTGGAGCACCATATTATACCTCTTAGGAGAGATGACTTTCATTATTTCTTTCATCTTTTTCCGTATAGTCTATTTTAAGGTTGCTGAAAATTGTTATAAAACGAACTCGTAATTTTTGGTAAAAATTCATTACAAAGGATTGGGTATCTTTTTTGTAGCGATTGAACTGCAACATTCTTTGTCAATAAAGGCACCTCCTCATTCCCAGGCATACCTACATGCAACATAACCCTGAAAAGTTTAACCGTTATACCTCTTATTCCAATAATAATGTCAATCTAAAATCTTAAAATTAAAAGGGTCATTTGGGATCAAAAACTTCTAAAACTTGTAGGACACTTGTTGCATCACTAAAGCTTGTAAAATTCCCGACCTCTTTTCAATTACGGTTTGCATGTCATACAGTTCAGCTGTGAATATAGACAATACGAGGGGAAGTGCACCTCTAGAATTAAAGGCACTGACATATACTTAAAATCCAACATCAGGCTTCAGATTTGGAGCCATCAGTATAAATAAAAGTTAATTTCACATGTTCTTCTACATGTCCCATGAAAAGAGACCAGACGTCTAATTAGATCATGTTCTTTTTTTACACCAATATAATATTTACTGAAGGATATCTCTAGTAATTTCCATGGAGGGGTTAGTGATATCCTAAATGGAAGAACTTTACTTCAAGATATATCAATTACGATTATTAACTTTCACAGAAACCCATTAGTTTGAGTTGATTTTGGGTGCAACTCGAATGTTTCCAATGACTTACAAGGCTGAAGGATCAGGAATTCTTTGCAATCCAAACCAATACCAATCAATAAAATACCATTGGTACAGGCCTTAAAGTAGTATTCTCCAGTGTCTACAAGGAGGCTTGGAATTGGTGAAATTATAAAAGCTCCCGTCGGTAACTTGCTACCAGTATACTGTATAATTGAGAAATATATTTCAAACCTGTATCTTATTTAAAAAAAAAGTTAAAACCTTGCACAATATTAAAATGGATATATGATCTACCCCACACCATGATGTAAAAGACAAAATTTTCAAATATTCAGAGCTTCAAAACATTTTACTTTTAAGGCTTTCAAGTTAGTAGCCTACATCAGCCTGCAACCAATATCAATTCTAAAAATCTTACTTCAATTTCATATGGGATCTACAGCCTTTGATATATCCATCTATTTCTGGATGTATTCCCTAAATACATAAGAAATTAACAACAACAGTTTTGCTTATCAAAGACCTAAGTCCATTCATATAAGACAATAATCACTTTGCCAATTGAGAGTTATAGTTTTCTCTCAACCATTACCATTCTAGTTCTATATATTGATATATGAAGAGGTCATCTACAAAAATTGTTAATAAGATATCTTATGAAATGACATGAAAATAACACCGGGTATCCCAATTATGGCTAATGAAAATAGGGTTACACTCAGCACAATACCTTCTTCCTACCATTTCTTCTCTGACAGATTTCATCTATTTTAAGTTAAAAAAAGAAATCTATGTGAAACAAATGCTTGACTGAACAATGGTCGCTATCTTCTTAATCCCAATTTATGAATGTTTTTAAATATACTATATCTCCATGTGGTATCATATGCATTTCATGATAAAAGAAGAGATTCTTCTATGGTTCTGTTTAGAAGCAAATGTATCACAAATAGAGCACCCAAGTCATACCTATACATCAGTCATTGAGTGCATTCATATAAATCAACACTGGATAAATGATAAAATACCTTTCTTTTCCAGGTAAAGCACAAGTGTTTCATTGGCCATCTTCTCTATGATCTTACGTAAGCAAGATGACAACGCTAAAATCTTATCCTAACCAGGTTTTACACGGACTAAAATAATGGCTAAATCCTAGAACCTTTGGATTATTATTGTTTGAATATAATAACTTAATATCAATATGTACATGTTTAATAATTGCATATGGAATTCTCCTTCTGTAAAAGAAATATTATAGTATTACATCTTTTCTTATGTTAAATTTAAGCTATTTTTTTTTTCATAATAGTGACCAGGAGGTACTAAACACTTGCATGATACATTTTAAATTTTATTAGACAATACTTTGCTAACCTCAGGTGCTCCAGTCACATGCTTTTGATGGGCTGGAAGTAAAATTGCCTGGGATCTTTTTTAACTTTCTTCCCTACAGAAGTTGGTGGTTATCCCAGTCTGGCACCTTCCTTCTTTCAATGCACGACTGTGCTCTATATTTCTTGTTTATTATGAAACTCTCATCTATATGGTGCCTAAACTATTAAGATAAAGATTTTCTTGTAACTCTGTGAAAGGCACTTAGATCTGAATATCCCCAAGGGACTAGTCACAGTTTGAATAAACTTGTTCTTTTGGGAATAAGTTTGACTTTCGTTGTATAAAGAGTTCCTTTCAGTAAGTCTAGGACATTATCTACACTTTAAAACTGTTTTGCAATCTCTTCAGTTTTGCTCAGCTTCTGATATCTATTTCAGTCTGCCCTGTCAAGTTTCCCCAATGATGATCACGGCAATGGTAGATCTTTGTAGGTGTTTATAATAATCATGAGTGACTACCAATTTACAGGCATTTACAGTTCGCCGTGGATAGGTCTATGTATGGAAAGATACCTATCTGAACATAAAAGTGCATGGGCTCTCCTGTTTTATGGAGTCATACATCTTGATTTTCCACAATTGATGAAATAATATTACCCCTTTATTTGCTGAAACATCGCTCCATAAACGGATTTTGAAGCGAAGCGAAAAATAAATTTTTGGGTGAGGTAGCCATGTCGTCCTGATGGAAGTTCCTTCATTAGAAGCTTCCTACTAACGTTTCCAGAGGCCGTGTAATAGTGTTTTTTTTTAAATAACTCCTAAAATAACTGATGGATTTCCATGATATCAATGCAGGATGCGCTTCATACAATGGCCTAATTTTGGGAAATACTGTGCATTGCCAATTACGTTTCATTAACTTTTTTACTTGAAAATGAGGCTAAAGCCAATCTTAGCCACCCACACATTCGCAAAAGTGATGACGTCCCTCAGTGACGTTGTTATAACGTTTCTTCCCCTGTACCTCCCATCCCCCGAATTGTTAAACGCCTCTTCAACTCCATAGATAATTGTCATATGACCTACCCCAAACAATACGAAATTCTTTGTCAGTAAAAGTTCAGCATTCCTGGTAATGTGATTCGTGACTTTAGACTTTACCTAAACACAAGACCAACCTTTTATATCTTACCTACTCACTTACATTAAAGATCAAGAATAAGACTTATGACAGGAGACGAAAGAAGCCATGGTAACCCTACACTTCGCACTTCAAGCGAGTGTTGGTAAAGCAATAGAAATATAGTTTTCTTTATGTTAATCCGTAGGACTCATTCTTCCATATAACACAGGTTACTCCATACATCAATTACCAGGAAGAATATGACAGAGAGCATTGTTTGATATGATTTATCATATCAATTTCACCATAGAGAGTAGCTTGAATTCCTTAGAAGGTAGACTTCTAATAGATGTTTCATATAAGGGCAATGACATCGGCCATTTGATAAATTTTGAAATCATAATATATATATATATATATATATATATATATATTATATATATATATATATTATATAATATTATATATATATATATATATATATATATGGCTAGCAGTATATTGCAATATATCATGTACTTATTAAAGTCATACTTTTCTTACCGATTTATACTAATTTTCAGGCGGTTTCTTTCTTTCTCTTTGTTGTAAATGGTGAAGAGTTTCAGCGCAATTGTAGTTTTGGAATGGCGAGGACAAAGCAACATATTTGCCATGACTAAAGTCAAATCTATATGAAATAGTTCAGAGCTACTACTACAACTGCTGCCGATGATTACCTTGGATGTACTAAAGGGGCTCTGAGGTAGGAGTCGAAGTCGGTGAAATTATTTCTGAATCCTGCTCCAGTCTTGCCTCAATAACATCATTCCAAATATATAACTCTCTCAAGAAAAAAAAAAGTTTTCTGTTTCTACTAATGTTTTTATTTTATTTTTTTATTTTATTTTATTTTATTAGTCGCAAATCTAAAATTTGTAGGAGTCCGAGTAGAATATCTCAGTGTGATTCCACACAACAGTTTTAAACCTCTTCTATTATATTTGATAATTTGTGTTAACCATCTAATCATTATCTACCACCAAAAACATTTTATTGCTCTTCCGGTTCATTTTATAAGTGGAGTACACAGTCTTTCCTAACAGGGATTTACTCTGTAGCCTAATAACAATGGGAATGAAGGAAAGAAGGCAAGAAGGAAGGGGGGTGGAAGTACTAGGATAGCCATAGGTGTAAACACCGAAGGAGGGTTGGGGGAACCTCTGCGTCAGAGTTACGTGATTAAGTACCACTTCTTCGAAACGCTCTGAAGGAATGAAGAAGTTCCTCTTTTTTCTAAGAGTAAACGGGTTAATTAAGCACATCTGTCAATTCATTGTACCACCAAAAATTAGGGCAATGTTTGAAACATTCATTGCTCTGTAGTTTCATGGAAATTCATAAGCCGGTTTGTTGGATATTTGGGAAAAACACTATTACACGGCCTCTGGAAACGATAGTAGGTTATATTTGACTACAGTGATATATCCCAGAGATTTTACCAAAGGTATCCAGAATTCTAACTCCTGGAGCGAATATCCCTTAAAATTGTATATCGTGTAATCAGAGGACGTATTCTTGACACGTCTCATAGCTATCTACACCACTAATAGCGTTTCCACTTCGAGGGGGGAAAAAATGGCAAGAATATAGGAGAGTCGTTAAAGAGGCAACGCTTTCGACACTCCTACTCTACTGTAAAATAGTGCGCCCGAATCGCCACCGCGAGGCGCCACCAAGCCATTCTTTGTAGCTTTGTAGGTGTTCCTGATAAAGTACCTTAAAAGGGATTCATTATCCTTTTGTCAAAAAGAGGGTGGGTCCATCAGGACGACATGACTACCTCACCCAAAAATAGATTTTTCGCTTCGCTTCAAAATCTGTTTTTTGGGCTCAGGCCATGTCGTCCTGACGGAAGTTTACCAGAGCATTAATGTATCTGTGGATTTTCAATAGTGCCGTTCTCTCGAGATAAATATTTCCTATTTGGTCTTCTAGACCTATAGACACTTGATGTTACCGTTATACATCAATTAACTGATCATAAACTATGTCAGTTCTTCCTGCCCCCTAAAGGGAAGAGTCTGGGTAGACTCTAGGAAAAAACCCGAGGATTGTGAGTTCGAGGAACAATCTAGCGAACAGTTTGTATATTAGTGTCATCATATACATAACGGACAATTTTTACTTAGATGGTATATCTCTGTATATCTCTCCCAAGTCTGGCTGAAAAGAGACTGACAGGTTTATATACGTGGAGGAAACCTTAGTTCAGTAAAATAAACAGTATAGTATCAGTTCTTACCTGTTTGCTTGGAACAGTCTTAACCTTAGTTCCCTAATATTTTCTTAAATATTAAAAGAATCAAGGGATGTTCTGACTTTATTTTTAACCTAGAATGTTTGAGGCGAAAGAGACGGAAAGATTCCTTCAATTGTTTATTACAAAAATAGATATCATGGTTGTATTCAATACATCTTATGCAGAACAATTCTGCATAAAAAGCATAAATAGTAATAACAGAATTAAAATAAGTTTCACCTGAAAAGGAAAACATTAGCCACTCTAAGGGAAATATAAAATTTCACTATGTATTTTGTTGTTACTAGGAAACATGTGCATATAAGTATGCCTGGCGCTTGTGTCAGTCTATTATGCTTAATGTCACCTTTGTAGAGAGAACAGTCTATAGTGTTATAACTAAACACAATACTCAGCATGATATGTCTTACGAGTCTATCATGGACACCCTTCACTAAAAGTCCCAATTAGTGCACTGTTCTTCGCAGTAATCAAGCGGCATGTTTTATAACACTGCCTGCTGCCACCACATGAAATTTTATTTCCTGTAATTGCTCCGTATAGTGTTTGAAGAAAACGCTGGATGATTTCCATCCAGTATAAGCACCAAGGCTTTCAAACGACATCGTCTGAAAGAAATTCAGAGGATGAGGCAACATTTCTCGGATCACGACCTGCGGGTGAACTGTCTGGATCCGCTCTGCGTATAAAATAGGTGATTTTCGCCCTTAACTGTTTCAACGATAATGTTGAACCAGACGTCTCTCCCCTGAAAAGCTGACCTCCCTTAAAGTCTGAAGTTCTACGAAGATAGACCTTTAGGCATTCCACTGGCAGAGGGATGCTTCTTCCTTCAGAGGGCAGATTCTCCAGGGACCCCATCTCTTAGTGGGGCAGCTCGTTCTTGGCGAGAAACGTCGGGTCTGGAAAGTTGTTCAGTTCTCCGGCGTCTGTGAACTGAATGTGACCTGGTACAAGATTCTGATCTCTTGCGAGATTGTGTCCTGTGGCCACTTTCTCACTTGTCTAACCCAACCGGGGGAAATGATTTCCCCTACTTAAGGTTACCTTATGAGATCAGAATCCTTTAAGTTGGGTAATGCCTTCGGGTATTACCTTACTTATAGGACTTTTCCCCCTTCCCCGCTGTCTCTTTTGTGTTGGATGAACCATCACCCTCCCTGGCCGTCATTCTATATTTGACTCTAAGGGTAATCTATAAAACTGGCCTGAGGTTCCCTGCCGGCAGCCGGCCCGGCCGGCAGCAGACAGGGAACCTCAGGCCAGTTCTATAGATTACCCTTAGGGTCAAATATAGAATGACGGCCAGGGAGGGTGATAGTTCATCCAACACAAAAGAGACAGCGGAGAAGGGGGAAAAGTCATATAAGTAAGGTAATACCCGAAGGCATTACCCAACTTGAAGGATTCTGATCTCATAAGGTAACCTTAAGTAGGGGAAATCATTTCCCCAGTTGGGTTAGACAAGTGAGAAAGTGGCCACAGGACACAATCTCGTAAGAGAACAGAATCTGGTACCAGGTATCTTAGACAATGAAGAAATAATTTCTTCGGTCTAATATCCACTAGCACAGGACTGTCTGCTAGACCGAGAAAGGAGGAATTGTAAAACAAAAACCTCCACGTATAGTCTAGTGAGGCCTAGCCTCCTGTATAGACAACTTAACCTTACTTGGGAAATCATTTCACCGCGACAGTAAGATGCCTAACACAGACTTCACTTTGATGTCCCGTCCTAACTCAAAAACCGTCTCAGTGATTAAGAGAAAGAAACGAAACACCCCAGTAAACTTTGCCAGAACTCAGTTCACAGCAAAGCTAACTGAGTTAGCCTAGGCTTATCAGAGGGAAGGGGAATTGCTCTTAAATCTCGCCAAGAGATTGATATCGACTTAGAAGGTATAGGAGGCATCAACCTCACCTTAGAAGACAATACAAGAGCAATTGGGGGACATGTATGAAATTATACTAAAGCCCTAGGCTAGTAAGTCTAGGAGCATAGAGAATCGTTCACCGAAACTCTCTTGTATACTATCTTGGAAGAGGAAAATTTATGCAGTAATATCTTAATTGTATAAAATATTGCCTGAGCTTCAATAAAACTTTACAGGAAGGTTATATCATGCATGCAG
>NC_090732.1:74594666-74614666 GCF_036898095.1 Palaemon carinicauda
CTGTATTTTTAATAGACAGCACGAGCGAGTTACGGGTCTAATGGAAACCTATAAAAATCTACCGATTAATTTTTTTTTTCAATTGCGAGGAATCAAATGCCTTTGTGGTTTTATAAAGCTGCACTCAATGCTGAGGTACCATTAAGAATAACTACTATAAAAAAATACTCCATTGCAGTGTATGGAATTAACGGAAAAAATCATATTAAACAACAACAACAAATCGCTGTTCTAAATTTGTATAGAGATTGAAATAAATATAAAACACTTTTTATATCGCAATATATGAAGAAATGACACTCACGTACATTGTCGTATTAAAATCCCGTATATTGAACACACACACAAATACCCGGCTCTTACAACTTAGTAATGAGCTCACCTTATGGAGCTAGTGACTAAATTCAACAGAAAGATGTAGAACAACGCAGGAATCAAGTTATAGACCTCTATGTGATGTAATGGTCTAAGTAAGTATTCGGTATAAGTATTAGGAATAACTTGACCCCTAAAAAGGATTGAAAGACTAAATGTGATATCCCTTTTGTAACTCATTCCCAAGCCTGTTTAAATCTGATATTAAAAAGGATTATGGCGTAATATCTAAATTTATGATTCACTTACGCTATTCATAAAATTCTCAGAAGCAAAAAAGGGATAAAAAAAGTTTTCACTCAATGTTTGAAGGAATGCAAGTTGTATGTGTAAGACATATGTGTACAATAATAATGCACTTGTTATAAATTTAGCAATGTTGTATCTTCATGGAAATGGGCTTATTTGGATTCTATATGAATATGCCTGAATTTAAATGAAATGAGTACAGCAGAATCAGAATTAACCCCCATCCCCCCCCCCCTCTCTCTCTCTCTCTCTCTCTCTCTCTCTCTCTCTCCTCTCTCTCCTCTCTCTCTCTCTCCTCTCTCTCTCTCTCTCTCTCTCTCTCTCTCTTTGTTTAATTTCTCGCTTGGGTAAAAGCACTTCGTGATATTAATTATAATAGGTTAAATATTCAATGATTAGAGTGAATTTGATAGATATCTTGAAGTGTTAAAGCAGTTTGTGTTGTAACAAATTATCATGTATAGTCACACGTCGTAGGTTTACCAATAAACTAATTTATCATATCTGAAATTGGGTGATTCCAGTTCTAGTAACAAATATCAGGACTCATGAGAAATAGAAACACCAGGGCTGGAATCCAATTGTATTCCTCTTGGTAGCTCAGTAACTTTGTCTACCATCCTCTTATATATATATATATATATATATATATATATATATATATATATATATATATATATATATATATATATATATATATATATATATATATATATATATATCTGAGATTCAGACTAAAGTGTCTAAATTCCAGAGTAAGGTGTGAAGAGAAGTCTAAACCAAATCGAGTTTATCTTGGTTCTTGATAGTTCTGCGGTTAGGGTTAACATTGCAGATATGTTTTTAGTCTAAGTTTCCGTTCAAATCCTGGACCGGATTTAATTTTGCTTTGGGTGTTCAATCACAAAGTAGAGTGAAATTGAGGTTAAACACTTTATGTGTGTATATTTGAATATGTAGAAGTCATCTATGTGAGTGACAAGAATATAATAGAGCAAAGCTACAAATTCAAAAATGATTTTTATGGTAGATAATAGTTAATCTACATATTAATAACTCGTTTTATTCGTCAGAAATATGAACAGTGCAGTAAAAGATACCGTATCTCTTGATATTTTAATCGTGATAACCAAATACAGTGGAACCTCTACATCCGAATGTATCTACATCCGAATTTTCCAACATCCGAAGTAAAATACGAGCAAATTTTTGACTTTACACCCGAATTTTATTTCGACACACGAAGTAAGCAATTTTTGTCGTACCGGTTGTATCCGAATTTTTCGACACACGAAGTACAATTCAAACACGTTCCGACCCTACACACGAATGTTTTTTTCGACACCCGAAGTAAACAATACTCGTACGCGTAGTCGGTGCTCTTAGCGCCTGAAGCGTTTTTTATTTCCGCCGATAGAAGGCAGCATATCGACCTCGGAAGGACGATCAATTAGCGGGGCTTGGGTCAGTCCTCTGTTCTCGTCGGCTTCTTGCGGTTGTGCACTGTGCGTTCTGCTATTAACTCTGTTTTAATCGTGATTTTTTACGTGCATCCTTTAACGGTAATTTACGTAAAGTATGGGTCCTAAAAGGCTTAGTTTTGCCAGTGGTAGTGGTAGTGGTGAGAAAAGGAAGAAGGAAATGCTTTCTTTAGAAATTAAGCAGGAAATTATTGAAAACCATTGAAAACCATGGCGTCCGCGTGAGTGAACTTGCTAAACAGTATGGCCGTAATATGTCGACGATCTCGACAATCCTTAAACAGAAGGAAGCTATTAAAGCAGTGAAACCTTCTAAGGGGATCACCATAACTTCCAAACGCCGTACCCCTATCATAGAAGAGATGGAACGACTTCTACTAGTGAGGATTAAGGACAGAGAGATCGTTGGTGACACCATCACTGAGACCGTCATCTGCGAGAAGGCGCACGCCATCTTTACGGACTTGAAGGAGGAGAGCTCTAGGGGTGATGCTGGGGAGAGCTCAACCGAGCCTTCCTCAGATGATTTCAAGGCATCTTGTGGCTGGTTCGAGAAATTTAAGAAACGGTCCGGGATTCATTCAGTTGTTCGCCACGGAGAGGCTGCTAGTGCGGACACAAAGGTTGCAGCTGACTTTGTTAAGAACTTCGAAAAGATCGTGCAGGAAGAAGGCTACGTAGAGCAGCAGGTGTTTACATGTCTATTATCTAATTTAGTGTTCATTATTCTCATGGGAAAATTATGTGTAGTAGTTTATTAAGATGTTATCATAGGTTTTTGGGCTCAACCACGGATTAATCCTATTTCAATATATTCTTATGGGAAAATTCGTTTCGACATTCGAAAATTTTCTACATCTGAAGTTGGTTCTGGAACGGATTAAATTCGTATGTAGAGGTTCCACTGTATATATATATATATATATATATATATATATATATATATATATATATATATATATATATATATATATATATATATATATATATATATATATATATATATATGTATATATATATATATATATATATATATATATATATATATATATATATATATATATATATATATATATAATATATATACATGATAAATTTTACATATTTAGAAGTGTTTTTCATATTCAAATAAGCCATATATATTTTTGATACATTAATGTCTGGATTCTCTTAACGACCTCGGGATCAAAGCCCAGGCGAAATCACACATAGACAAGAGCTTGTGACCAGCCGGGAATCGGACCCTGGTCGGCAAGCTTGTATAGACAGTGACTAAACCACTTGGCCACGAAGAAAGATAAAAGTTAATGACAATTATTCTCTACTTATACCTGTCGAATTCAGGTGTTTTGTACTTAGAATTGAAATCAACCCATCTTCACCATCGTAGCTAATTGGTAGTTTGTTACTTGCCATTCGATTAATGATAAATATTTCACATTTAGACGTGTTTTTCATATTCAAATAAGCCATATATATTTTTGATACATTAATGTCTGGATTCTCTTAACGACCTAGTTCTAAATAAGTATCGATAGCGATATTTGCTAATAAAAGCTATAATCCTTTACTTTTCATCATACTCTCATAGAATCTTATAGGATAACTTTGACTGTTGATATCTCAAAACTATACTTGTTGAGCTTCAAAACGATTTTTCTCCGCTATTTATTAACCAATTTCAAAACCAAATCCATTGTTGTAAAGAGGACTAAATTTCCATTATTCTGTATTGAGGATTTTTTTTTTCTAAACTATACTTTCTATTTTCCATATTTTTTTAAACTTTTGAAAATGTGAAATATAAAAATATTTATATAAAAAATACTGAAAATATGGAAAATTCATATTGATATATTATTTATATCATAACAAACACAATTTGCAGAGATTTCTAGTTAATTTTATTTAGTATTTCCATAAAAATTAAATTTATTTTTTTTCGTTAAAGAGATTCTTTATGAATGTAAAGAAAATAATACTTAGAATTAAATGAAACTTGCACATATTTATCTTTGCGCTAGTACGTATAACATATAGAAAAATTAGATTAATCCAGTGATAAATAACGGCTTTGAGTTAAAAATGTTTGCTTCAACCATGTGTAGCCAATGGAAAGAGGACAATGAGTAGTCTCTCCCTTTTGGAGCACCATATTATACCTCTTAGGAGAGATGACTTTCATTATTTCTTTCATCTTTTTCCGTATAGTCTATTTTAAGGTTGCTGAAAATTGTTATAAAACGAACTCGTAATTTTTGGTAAAAATTCATTACAAAGGATTGGGTATCTTTTTTGTAGCGATTGAACTGCAACATTCTTTGTCAATAAAGGCACCTCCTCATTCCCAGGCATACCTACATGCAACATAACCCTGAAAAGTTTAACCGTTATACCTCTTATTCCAATAATAATGTCAATCTAAAATCTTAAAATTAAAAGGGTCATTTGGGATCAAAAACTTCTAAAAATTGTAGGACACTTGTTGCATCACTAAAGCTTGTAAAATTCCCGACCTCTTTTCAATTACGGTTTGCATGTCATACAGTTCAGCTGTGAATATAGACAATACGAGGGGAAGTGCACCTCTAGAATTAAAGGCACTGACATATACTTAAAATCCAACATCAGGCTTCAGATTTGGAGCCATCAGTATAAATAAAAGTTAATTTCACATGTTCTTCTACATGTCCCATGAAAAGAGACCAGACGTCTAATTAGATCATGTTCTTTTTTTACACCAATATAATATTTACTGAAGGATATCTCTAGTAATTTCCATGGAGGGGTTAGTGATATCCTAAATGGAAGAACTTTACTTCAAGATATATCAATTACGATTATTAACTTTCACAGAAACCCATTAGTTTGAGTTGATTTTGGGTGCAACTCGAATGTTTCCAATGACTTACAAGGCTGAAGGATCAGGAATTCTTTGCAATCCAAACCAATACCAATCAATAAAATACCATTGGTACAGGCCTTAAAGTAGTATTCTCCAGTGTCTACAAGGAGGCTTGGAATTGGTGAAATTATAAAAGCTCCCGTCGGTAACTTGCTACCAGTATACTGTATAATTGAGAAATATATTTCAAACCTGTATCTTATTTAAAAAAAAAGTTAAAACCTTGCACAATATTAAAATGGATATATGATCTACCCCACACCATGATGTAAAAGACAAAATTTTCAAATATTCAGAGCTTCAAAACATTTTACTTTTAAGGCTTTCAAGTTAGTAGCCTACATCAGCCTGCAACCAATATCAATTCTAAAAATCTTACTTCAATTTCATATGGGATCTACAGCCTTTGATATATCCATCTATTTCTGGATGTATTCCCTAAATACATAAGAAACTAACAACAACAGTTTTGCTTATCAAAGACCTAAGTCCATTCATATAAGACAATAATCACTTTGCCAATTGAGAGTTATAGTTTTCTCTCAACCATTACCATTCTAGTTCTATATATTGATATATGAAGAGGTCATCTACAAAAATTGTTAATAAGATATCTTATGAAATGACATGAAAATAACACCGGGTATCCCAATTATGGCTAATGAAAATAGGGTTACACTCAGCACAATACCTTCTTCCTACCATTTCTTCTCTGACAGATTTCATCTATTTTAAGTTAAAAAAGAAATCTATGTGAAACAAATGCTTGACTGAACAATGGTCGCTATCTTCTTAATCCCAATTTATGAATGTTTTTAAATATACTATATCTCCATGTGGTATCATATGCATTTCATGATAAAAGAAGAGATTCTTCTATGGTTCTGTTTAGAAGCAAATGTATCACAAATAGAGCACCCAAGTCATACCTATACATCAGTCATTGAGTGCATTCATATAAATCAACACTGGATAAATGATAAAATACCTTTCTTTTCCAGGTAAAGCACAAGTGTTTCATTGGCCATCTTCTCTATGATCTTACGTAAGCAAGATGACAACGCTAAAATCTTATCCTAACCAGGTTTTACACGGACTAAAATAATGGCTAAATCCTAGAACCTTTGGATTATTATTGTTTGAATATAATAACTTAATATCAATATGTACATGTTTAATAATTGCATATGGAATTCTCCTTCTGTAAAAGAAATATTATAGTATTACATCTTTTCTTATGTTAAATTTAAGCTATTTTTTTTTTCATAATAGTGACCAGGAGGTACTAAACACTTGCATGATACATTTTAAATTTTATTAGACAATACTTTGCTAACCTCAGGTGCTCCAGTCACATGCTTTTGATGGGCTGGAAGTAAAATTGCCTGGGATCTTTTTTAACTTTCTTCCCTACAGAAGTTGGTGGTTATCCCAGTCTGGCACCTTCCTTCTTTCAATGCACGACTGTGCTCTATATTTCTTGTTTATTATGAAACTCTCATCTATATGGTGCCTAAACTATTAAGATAAAGATTTTCTTGTAACTCTGTGAAAGGCACTTAGATCTGAATATCCCCAAGGGACTAGTCACAGTTTGAATAAACTTGTTCTTTTGGGAATAAGTTTGACTTTCGTTGTATAAAGAGTTCCTTTCAGTAAGTCTAGGACATTATCTACACTTTAAAACTGTTTTGCAATCTCTTCAGTTTTGCTCAGCTTCTGATATCTATTTCAGTCTGCCCTGTCAAGTTTCCCCAATGATGATCACGGCAATGGTAGATCTTTGTAGGTGTTTATAATAATCATGAGTGACTACCAATTTACAGGCATTTACAGTTCGCCGTGGATAGGTCTATGTATGGAAAGATACCTATCTGAACATAAAAGTGCATGGGCTCTCCTGTTTTATGGAGTCATACATCTTGATTTTCCACAATTGATGAAATAATATTACCCCTTTATTTGCTGAAACATCGCTCCATAAACGGATTTTGAAGCGAAGCGAAAAATAAATTTTTGGGTGAGGTAGCCATGTCGTCCTGATGGAAGTTCCTTCATTAGAAGCTTCCTACTAACGTTTCCAGAGGCCGTGTAATAGTGTTTTTTTTTAAATAACTCCTAAAATAACTGATGGATTTCCATGATATCAATGCAGGATGCGCTTCATACAATGGCCTAATTTTGGGAAATACTGTGCATTGCCAATTACGTTTCATTAACTTTTTTACTTGAAAATGAGGCTAAAGCCAATCTTAGCCACCCACACATTCGCAAAAGTGATGACGTCCCTCAGTGACGTTGTTATAACGTTTCTTCCCCTGTACCTCCCATCCCCCGAATTGTTAAACGCCTCTTCAACTCCATAGATAATTGTCATATGACCTACCCCAAACAATACGAAATTCTTTGTCAGTAAAAGTTCAGCATTCCTGGTAATGTGATTCGTGACTTTAGACTTTACCTAAACACAAGACCAACCTTTTATATCTTACCTACTCACTTACATTAAAGATCAAGAATAAGACTTATGACAGGAGACGAAAGAAGCCATGGTAACCCTACACTTCGCACTTCAAGCGAGTGTTGGTAAAGCAATAGAAATATAGTTTTCTTTATGTTAATCCGTAGGACTCATTCTTCCATATAACACAGGTTACTCCATACATCAATTACCAGGAAGAATATGACAGAGAGCTTTGTTTGATATGATTTATCATATCAATTTCACCATAGAGAGTAGCTTGAATTCCTTAGAAGGTAGACTTCTAATAGATGTTTCATATAAGGGCAATGACATCGGCCATTTGATAAATTTTGAAATCATATATATATATATATATATATATATATATATATATATATATATATATATATATATATATATATATATATATATATATATATATATGGCTAGCAGTATATTGCAATATATCATGTACTTATTAAAGTCATACTTTTCTTACCGATTTATACTAATTTTCAGGCGGTTTCTTTCTTTCTCTTTGTTGTAAATGGTGAAGAGTTTCAGCGCAATTGTAGTTTTGGAATGGCGAGGACAAAGCAACATATTTGCCATGACTAAAGTCAAATCTATATGAAATAGTTCAGAGCTACTACTACAACTGCTGCCGATGATTACCTTGGATGTACTAAAGGGGCTCTGAGGTAGGAGTCGAAGTCGGTGAAATTATTTCTGAATCCTGCTCCAGTCTTGCCCCAATAACATCATTCCAAATATATAACTCTCTCAAGAAAAAAAAAAGTTTTCTGTTTCTACTAATGTTTTTATTTTATTTTTTTATTTTATTTTATTTTATTAGTCGCAAATCTAAAATTTGTAGGAGTCCGAGTAGAATATCTCAGTGTGATTCCACACAACAGTTTTAAACCTCTTCTATTATATTTGATAATTTGTGTTAACCATCTAATCATTATCTACCACCAAAAACATTTTATTGCTCTTCCGGTTCATTTTATAAGTGGAGTACACAGTCTTTCCTAACAGGGATTTACTCTGTAGCCTAATAACAATGGGAATGAAGGAAAGAAGGCAAGAAGGAAGGGGGGTGGAAGTACTAGGATAGCCATAGGTGTAAACACCGAAGGAGGGTTGGGGGAACCTCTGCGTCAGAGTTACGTGATTAAGTACCACTTCTTCGAAACGCTCTGAAGGAATGAAGAAGTTCCTCTTTTTTCTAAGAGTAAACGGGTTAATTAAGCACATCTGTCAATTCATTGTACCACCAAAAATTAGGGCAATGTTTGAAACATTCATTGCTCTGTAGTTTCATGGAAATTCATAAGCCGGTTTGTTGGATATTTGGGAAAAACACTATTACACGGCCTCTGGAAACGATAGTAGGTTATATTTGACTACAGTGATATATCCCAGAGATTTTATCCAGAATTCTAACTCCTGGAGCGAATATCCCTTAAAATTGTATATCGTGTAATCAGAGGACGTATTCTTGACACGTCTCATAGCTATCTACACCACTAATAGCGTTTCCACTTCGAGGGGGAAAAATGGCAAGAATATAGGAGAGTCGTTAAAGAGGCAACGCTTTCGACACTCCTACTCTACTGTAAATAGTGCGCCGAATCGCCACCGCGAGGCGCCACCAAGCCATTCTTTGTAGCTTTGTAGGTGTTCCTGATAAAGTACCTTAAAAGGGATTCATTATCCTTTTGTCAAAAAGAGGGTGGGTCCATCAGGACGACATGACTACCTCACCCAAAAATAGATTTTTCGCTTCGCTTCAAAATCTGTTTTTTGGGCTCAGGCCATGTCGTCCTGACGGAAGTTTACCAGAGCATTAATGTATCTGTGGATTTTCAATAGTGCCGTTCTCTCGAGATAAATATTTCCTATTTGGTCTTCTAGACCTATAGACACTTGATGTTACCGTTATACATCAATTAACTGATCATAAACTATGTCAGTTCTTCCTGCCCCCTAAAGGGAAGAGTCTGGGTAGACTCTAGGAAAAAACCCGAGGATTGTGAGTTCGAGGAACAATCTAGCGAACAGTTTGTATATTAGTGTCATCATATACATAACGGACAATTTTTACTTAGATGGTATATCTCTGTATATCTCTCCCAAGTCTGGCTGAAAAGAGACTGACAGGTTTATATACGTGGAGGAAACCTTAGTTCAGTAAAATAAACAGTATAGTATCAGTTCTTACCTGTTTGCTTGGAACAGTCTTAACCTTAGTTCCCTAATATTTTCTTAAATATTAAAAGAATCAAGGATGTTCTGACTTTATTTTTAACCTAGAATGTTTGAGGCGAAAGAGACGGAAAGATTCCTTCAATTGTTTATTACAAAAATAGATATCATGGTTGTATTCAATACATCTTATGCAGAACAATTCTGCATAAAAGCATAAATAGTAATAACAGAATTAAAATAAGTTTCACCTGAAAAGGAAAACATTAGCCACTCTAAGGGAAATATAAAATTTCACTATGTATTTTGTTGTTACTAGGAACACTGTGCATATAAGTATGCCTGGCGCTTGTGTCAGTCTATTATGCTTAATGTCACCTTTGTAGAGAGAACAGTCTATAGTGTTATAACTAAACACAATACTCAGCATGATATGTCTTACGAGTCTATCATGGACACCCTTCACTAAAAGTCCCAATTAGTGCACTGTTCTTCGCAGTAATCAAGCGGCATGTTTTATAACACTGCCTGCTGCCACCACATGAAATTTTATTTCCTGTAATTGCTCCGTATAGTGTTTGAAGAAAACGCTGGATGACTTCCATCCAGTATAAGCACCAAGGCTTTCAAACGACATCGTCTGAAAGAAATTCAGAGATGAGGCAACATTTCTCGGATCACGACCTGCGGGTGAACTGTCTGGATCCGCTCTGCGTATAAAATAGGTGATTTTCGCCCTTAACTGTTTCAACGATAATGTTGAACCAGACGTCTCTCCCCTGAAAAGCTGACCTCCCTTAAAGTCTGAAGTTCTACGAAGATAGACCTTTAGGCATTCCACTGGGCAGAGGGATGCTTCTTCCTTCAGAGGGCAGATTCTCCAGGGACCCCATCTCTTAGTGGGCAGCTCGTTCTTGGCGAGAAACGTCGGGTCTGGAAAGTTGTTCAGTTCTCCGGCGTCTGTGAACTGAATGTGACCTGGTACAAGATTCTGATCTCTTGCGAGATTGTGTCCTGTGGCCACTTTCTCACTTGTCTAACCCAACCGGGGGAAATGATTTCCCCTACTTAAGGTTACCTTATGAGATCAGAATCCTTTAAGTTGGGTAATGCCTTCGGGTATTACCTTACTTATAGGACTTTTCCCCCCTTCCCCGCTGTCTCTTTTGTGTTGGATGAACCATCACCCTCCCTGGCCGTCATTCTATATTTGACTCTAAGGGTAATCTATAAAACTGGCCTGAGGTTCCCTGCCGGCAGCCGGCCCGGCCGGCAGCAGACAGGGAACCTCAGGCCAGTTCTATAGATTACCCTTAGGGTCAAATATAGAATGACGGCCAGGGAGGGTGATAGTTCATCCAACACAAAAGAGACAGCGGAGAAGGGGGAAAAGTCATATAAGTAAGGTAATACCCGAAGGCATTACCCAACTTGAAGGATTCTGATCTCATAAGGTAACCTTAAGTAGGGGAAATCATTTCCCCCAGTTGGGTTAGACAAGTGAGAAAGTGGCCACAGGACACAATCTCGTAAGAGAACAGAATCTGGTACCAGGTATCTTAGACAATGAAGAAATAATTTCTTCGGTCTAATATCCACTAGCACAGGACTGTCTGCTAGACCGAGAAAGGAGGAATTGTAAAACAAAAACCTCCACGTATAGTCTAGTGAGGCCTAGCCTCCTGTATAGACAACTTAACCTTACTTGGGAAATCATTTCACCGCGACAGTAAGATGCCTAACACAGACTTCACTTTGATGTCCCGTCCTAACTCAAAAACCGTCTCAGTGATTAAGAGAAAGAAACGAAACACCCCAGTAAACTTTGCCAGAACTCAGTTCACAGCAAAGCTAACTGAGTTAGCCTAGGCTTATCAGAGGGAAGGGGAATTGCTCTTAAATCTCGCCAAGAGATTGATATCGACTTAGAAGGTATAGGAGGCATCAACCTCACCTTAGAAGACAATACAAGAGCAATTGGGGACATGTATGAAATTATACTAAAGCCCCTAGGCTAGTAAGTCTAGGAGCATAGAGAATCGTTCACCGAAACTCTCTTGTATACTATCTTGGAAGAGGAAAATTTATGCAGTAATATCTTAATTGTATAAAATATTGCCTGAGCTTCAATAAAACTTTACCAGGAAGGTTATATCATGCATGCAGTGTGTAGGTGCCTAGGCTAGGAAGCCTAGCACTCGTTAGGCTTGAACATAAAATAGCCAAATCCACGACAACAATGACATAATATAAAAATCCCTAGCTAAAATACTAAATAGCTAAAGTTATTAAAGCAAATAATGCCGGGAAAGTCGTTCTGGCTAACTAGATGTACAGGAAGAACGACCGCGTTCATGACGCCATCCGGCTGGCAACAGCTCTTGTTACGTTAATTACGATCTCAATTGAAGAGTAAAACTGGCAAGAGCTTACATTTACACATTTCAAAGATGTTACTTAACTTTCCAGAAGCTGATGAGGCTGGTTAAGACATCATAGCGACAAATAACTCCAAAATAGCGAGAGATAACACGGGATAACACCGGTCAACGAAGCTACAAGAGAAAGAATGGCTTGGTGGCGCCTCGCGGTGGCAATTCGGCGCACTATTTACAGTACAGTAGGAGTGTCGAGAGCGTTGCCTCTTTAACGAATCTCCTATATTCTTGCCACTTTTTCCCCCTCGAAGCGGTAACGCTATTAGGGGTGTAGATAGCTATGAGACTTTTCAAGAATACGTCCTCTGATTACGCGATATCCAATTTTAAGGGATATTCGCTCAAGGAGTTAGAATTCTGGATACCTTTGGTAAATTCTCTGGGATATATCACTGTAGTCAAATATAACCTAGAAAGCTACTAATGAAGGAACTTAGATCAGGACGACATGGCCTGAGCCCAAAAAATGATTTATACCATTCAAATCTCTCAGTAAGGGAAAAAATTTAGGAGGTGTTGAATTATCTCTACCGCATTAGTATATATGTCATATGAATGCAATTAAATAGAGTATATGGTGTATTTTATTTATATTATTTGTACAACCACTGCCTGCAGATTGGTATGAATAGACAAAGATATCTGGGGAACATCTCGTTGAACGTGCATGAGACGAATGCAATGTATTCTTGCGTGTTAGTGCGGAGGTTAATGACCAAAAAAAAAAAAAATAAATAAATAAAAAAAAATGGTGGAGATGGTGGGTTTCAAGTTGTACCAAAGTGCCAATATTGATGGAGTTGAATTTTTTATATTACATTCTAATTTTTTTCAGTTCCCCCAAATCTTCTCAGTGTAACTGGGGGGGGGGGGGGGGTTGGAATCCTATGTTAAAGTTGGGTACTCAATTTTATATGAAAAAAAATACATATATCCTTATAATTACGTTATACCTCATATAATACTTATTTATTAGGTAAAATTTGGGAATAATTAATTAACGTCATCATGAGATATGGAATATTACTTATGGGATGTCATTACTGTAAACATTTTAATTATTGGCCATTCATTGATATGTTGCTAGCTGAAGTTAATTTAGTTTTCAATATGTCATAAATCTTCTGTTATTAAGCAAGGTATAATAATTATTTTCAATTAACAACTCATGAGATGGGTCAAATACCAAGAGGGAAAATTTACTACAAAGTTACCATTCTTTAATTCATCGATTAGTGCTGTATGTCTTTTCTTTAGGCATGCCAAATAGCAATAGGGAACTGTTAACCATATGAAGTAGGGTGAAACCCAAAGCATGTACTAGTCCAGGACATCAATGTAGAAGAGGAAGGTTCCTCATGCTTTGCTCTCTGAAACTTATTCATGAGTAGCTGAGGATCAATTACATCGTTCCAATAGAAGAACTGAGGATATTTGTCAAACTTCAACTGAGACAATTAATCAAATGATAGCTGTTCTGTGTTATGGTCACTCTCTAGTGATACATTGATGTTAAGGGAAGATTGCATATGAATATGATGAGCAGACAATCCTGTTGGGCATAGCAGGACATTTCAACATGAAAAGGGTTTTGGTGGCCTGTTGGTAACGTCCTTGCTTTGTGATCATCAGACTAGGGTTCGAGTCCCTCTCAAACTCGTTAGTTCCTTTGGTCACCACAACCTAACCATCTTTGTAAGCTAGGGATGGGGGATTTGAAGGCTCCTATAGGTCTATCTGCTGAGTCATATGCAGCAATTGCTTGGCCCTCATTGGTCCTAGCTTGGATGTAGAGGGGCCTTTGGCTTTGATCATATGTATACATGATCAGTCCCTAGGGCATTGTCCTGCTTGAATGGGTAAGGTTACTGTCCCTTGCTTCTGCCATTCTTGATTAGCCTTTAAATCTTAAACCTTCAACTTTGACAAGTGATTCCGATTTTCCTGCATTGGTTACATCTACTATAACTGCAGCTCAGATTCAAGTACATGTAGGATGCTCATCACAATATACAGCACATCTATCATAACAAAGTACTTGTCTACTTCTAGGTTACCTGGTGATGTCAACTGAATATGATACTTCGTTGAGTGGCGCGTCTCACTATACCTATTGCATGTTTTATAATAGCAGGGGACCAAGATTTTTCATGGAACAGTGGCATTATAACAATGTTTGCTTTTTGGCGAGTATCTGTACCTTGCAATCAGGAATTAAATACAGCCCAAGAACAAAATATTTTTTTCAGTACCTTCTAATAATGATAAGGTGTTTGATGAAAAACCTTAACTCATTTTGAATGTTAGGAAAAATACAAAAAATTTTCAGATTGTTCATTTCGCTGTTGTATTTAATTATCCACATGCCCATCAAATTGTTTTGTTCTGTTTCTGTTTCATTTAACAAGTATCTGGCATTATGCCCTACTCCCTGTTGGGTTCGAAGATGATAGCGATGATTTATTTGCAAAAATCATGATTTAATAAGTAAATTTTTCTTCACTAATATGGAGCAAATTGTATTGAAAATCATACCATCAAAACTTCTTTATAAATCAAATAATTCTGCGTGACAGATATTCGATTTTCCCTTTTCTATCTTTTATTGAATTTATTTTTGTCCTAATTTGTTCCGATTTGATGTAAGATAATCATTAAAAAAAGAAAAAAAAGGAAAATAAAAATTTTGTTACATATAATTGGGGAATTCTTATTCCTCTTTTCAATGGTATCTTTTTCTCTAAAATCAAACAATTAATGTGTGAGAAAATTTACCCAAGTGTGTATAAGTATGTTTTCGAGTTATGACCTCCCAAAGATTTGCTAAAAATTTCGCTATTTTTCTTAAAAAATCTAGATAGCATTATTATGATGACGTTACTTTGTACTTTTATTGTTTATTCCTACATGAAGGATCCCTTAACGAGGCACTTAAACCCTATGTTAACTAATACACTTGATGTGAGATTGTCATGAGTTGCAAGCGGCCTTTCATTGTTGTCAGAGATTTAGTTAAAATGTTCCAGCTTTGTACTCTTTTTCATGTTTCCCTCTCTTTTTGGTTCTTTTTTGTTGCTCTCTGTTTACTTTTTGTTCTTTCTTTGACCTTAGTTAACATAGGTATTGCTATATAGTTGACGAGGACGTTGTGAAAACACAATGTACATACGAACTCTAAGTGAACAAACACACATGCAACGTAACTCCTATACGTCTTTGGGAACTGGCTGTTCTTCTCGTTGATGGTCGTTTAAGCTCGCCTACACTCTACCGATGCCCTTCCATATTTGAAAGACGTACGAGATTTTAAAATATAAGTAAAAAAAATCGCTATATAAATGCAAAAACAAACCTGCAAAGACAATTTTGTCAAACTCCGTCATGCAGACGACGCAGTAAAGACAACATCATCATTTAAAGACCGCTTTATTTTCATTATTTGTAAAAATAATTTGTTGAAACTTCTGGAGAGCTTGTATGACATGTTTTGCATGCCTAGAAACAATAAAATGATTTTAAATTTTTTAAAGTTGTTCTCTCAAACGCCACAGCGGATGGTCCACTTAAGTGAATATAGGATGCATATTTTAAAACTAATTGCCTATTTAAACTGGATTCTCTTAACTATCCTAAGGATTTGAAGGAGTTATCATAGTTAGCTTTACTATGGGTGATTAAGACCCGCCTGGAAGCGGCTACATACTGCTAAAAGGAACTATTTGGAACACATCTGCCCTTGTGTGGCTTCTAGTGTGTGTGTCCTATTAGCAGCTTTGTTTTAAACCTCAATTTCAAAAGCCTTAAATCTTTTTACAGTTCTTTGGTCTACAGCCATGTTGAAAGCAGTATACAACTCCATTCACATTGTATATTCTATTATATGTTTTTCTATATAGAACCTGGTGGAATGGTACTGTGAGGAGGGATTTTTGTATTTTACATTTTTTTTTGTCTGTGTAAATATGCATTCACGAGGAGGGGCCTCTATTTGGTGTTAAGGTGAGACTATAGATAGGTCAGAACGTAACATTGTATTATAATCCCTTTGATCCTAACTAAAGTACCCTGAAAAATTACATTTGAATATAACCAAAATATTTACACTTATATTGGTTTTTATCTATATTCATATATGTATATTAAATATTTAAAGGAAGGAGTCTTCAAGAGGCTTTTCACCGGGATATCTATGTCTCTCGTGGATTTCAAGACATGTATTTTCTCTAATATGTAATTATTTTTTTCTCTTGCAATTGTTTAAGTAAACTTTTATTTTTATTTGTGTAAACAGTAAGCGCTTCTTTCCCCTGCATGATCTGTCCCCCTCCCAGCCACTAATTTAGAAATCTTATTTATGTGCTTTTAGTATAATTTTTCTCTCTAAATGTTTGTAAAGTTTGCTTAAGCTTAAAGAATATCTTACCTATAAAGTATACTTCTTGTGTTATTTAGAACTCCGTGCATAGCACTGCGAAGAGAGATTGGGAAATCGAGAAATGATAACGGGGAGATTTGAAGTTCTAGCTGGGTCTGCTTGCCCAGTATAAGAAATCGAGGGGTGGTACCCAGTGCCAAGTTCTCTTGACTGTTTAGCTTTTGCCAATATTTCTGGGTATTCCACTGTTTTATGTTTTTGTTTAGTGAACGTTGGAGTGTGGTCTGCATTCGGACACTAGGCAGGTACACCTGGTCACACAACTGGGGACACAACTGCAGTGACCACCAGTGCTACTTCTACATCCCCAGCTTGGCCAAAAGTCTATGGTCTGGCAATCCCTGTAACTAGAAGGTGACCAATCATAAGGCACTTCCAGGGTCCTCACCATTACTCCCACCTGTTTGTGGCTTATGGGAGTCTCATGCTTGGAGTAAACATCTTGCCTCCTTACCTGTTCCAGCAACTAACCCATTTAGTCAGCCAGAGTTTTCATCCATTAGACTAGGGGAGCAGCTCTTGGTTGACCAAGCGATGTCCAGCAGACCAAAAAGGGCTCCAAGAGCCCTGGCTTAGGCAATTCTTGCCCAGACAGGGGCCATTACAAAGCAGAAAAGCCAAGCAAAGGAAAAGACCGGACCAGCTACAGCCGAAATTACATCAAAGGTGTCTACCTGTGAAGATTCTGGTAGTGAGACTTCTGGGGACACTTCCTGTAACTGTTTCAATGTCAGCTCAGTCGACAGTGTCTCCACTGACCTTGTCCAGTCCTTCCAGTCAGACTGCCGTCTGTCCGACCTGCTTGTGGCCATTAATTCCAGGAAGAGCCCCTAGCCTGGGCTCTTCCAGCTAGAAACTGGCCAGAGGTTTGCCAGAGGACGTCGCCATCAGTCATGTGGGATAAACATGGCACAGCTCGCATGCCAACAGGGTTGCCCTTGCTTCTCCCAACCATTCACCTGTACCTGCCCGAGTGTATCCCAGCACTCCTCCTCAACCTGTCCACAAATCTACAACTGTGGAAGTGTGCCTACCACCATCTCACACTCTGTTAGAGTACTCCTCAGTTCCAGAGGAGTTACTCTGCTTGGTGCAAGAAACAAGGCCATCTTGTGGACGAGTTTCGCATATGCCTCAACCTGTGCTTACGCTGTGGCTTGGCCACCCGTCATGCTACGCAGTGTGGGCAACAGGCGTCCACGATGCACAGAACACCTGTCCAGAAGACAGCTACTGTCCGTAGCCCTGGGAAGGAGACCATATCCATCCAGGGAGAGCCGAAGAGGGAGTAAGTCCAGTGTTTCTTGTTGGACTATTGAGAAGAAGAAGAAGAAGAAGAGGAGCAAGAAGTCAAAGCTCAGGAAGTCATGAAGAATCGAGGAGTATCATAGGGCGTTAAACACCAGTCCTTCGGTGTAGAGGATGGGGCTACATTTGAAGGAAGCATGGCCGTGACTGCAAAAACCTGCAAAGGTCATTGCACATCCACTGACTCTTTCCGGATTTGCCAGTAATAATCTGTCATTGACAGTCCAAAGTATCTCCAACTGATTTTCCAGAGAGGAAGCAAGAACCAAGGCTGTATTGAAAACCATTCGTAGGGTTAACCTGGCACAGAAGGCTCCTGTTCTGCAAGTGGTTGTCCCAGTTACCATGTCCAAGTTTCCATCAGTAGCGATGGAGAATCTCATTGACTCCGAAGTTAAGGTCAACCTCCTGTCATCGAGCCTATTGAAAGATTATCAGCTGGAGATGATACCCAATACCATTGGTTTTAAAGGTTTAGGGCAAACTGTACTATTGACCCCCATATTGCATAGAATGACATTCATCCCGAGTGCATTCCATGTAGTGCCTTTAGGGACTATGCCTGAGAATATAGTGTTTGGGTATCAGCTCTTGAGAGCAAATTGGGTGTTAGTTGATGGAGTCTGAGATCGGCTGAGCATTGGAAGTATTCCATAAGAGCCTCTTTGGGAGTATTTTGTCCCTATATGTGGAGCCTGTTGTCATCAAGTGCTTTATACTCTTGAGGTCCACACAACTGATTCAGTCAGGATTGCCAGTATTGAGCCAGTACTTGATCATGTTACTGTAGACTTTCCTAAGGGGATTGACAGCTCTTTTAGGTCACCTGCTTGTCCAATCAACTGTTCACCCAAGATGTATTATGATGGCTACATCATAACTGCTGGTGCGTCAAGAAAACCTACATTGATCCCGGGCATCCTAAAACAGGAAGATGGAAAAGTCTCAGTTTGAATCAAGGGTTTATCTGAATGAACTGCCAATATCAAGAAGGGTGGTGTCTTCGGGAAAGTGTTCACCATTGTAATAGTGCATGCTTCTCTATTCTGCTGATAGCACGGGAGTGTGACGTGACACCTGAACCGAATGTATCGAAAGAGATAGACAATCTGTCCATCTCTGACGAACTGGACTCTTCTCAGAAGGACCAGCTCTGTCAAATGCTACGACGTCATATTTCATTCATCAGTACCAATGATGATGATGTGGGAGAGTGCTCAAGCACGCCAATACATATCCACCTGTATGACAAGATACCCCTTTACCAGAAGGTTTGACGTTTGCAAAATCCATCGCCGATTCCATGGAGGAACAGTTCAAGGAGTGGCATGAAATAGGTATTATTGAGCCCAGAATCCTGCCTTGGTCTTCAGCCATTGTTCCACTCTGAAAAAAGGACAATAGTACACAGTTATATGTGGACTACCGTATACCGAATAAGGTGAATGTCTCTCATAAGTTCCTGATGCCAAATGTGGCAGACTCCGTATTTAGGCTACAAGGAGTGACCATTTTACAACCCTTGACCTAGTTCATGGATACTACCAGTTACCATTAGCATAGGACAGTAAAGAATACACGACCTTCTTTACCGCCTTGGGACACTGGCAATTCAGACGCTTATCCATTGGACTAAAGAATACACCTGCAGTGTTCCGGAGGGAAATGTGGATTATTTTCCAAGAGTGCCTGAAAGCTAAGGTGGGTGTCTACATTGATGACATCTTGATCCTTGTGTCTTCTTTTGAGGAACATATGAAACTGTTAGAACAAGTTTCGGTAAAGTTTTACAAGTCTACAGGGTATCATTTCGAACAGAGATTATAAGTTTTCCTGTAGCAAATAACGTGATTTAACCGAATTTGAAGTTCATTTCAACCGTGAAAAAACAGAACAAACAGTCCAACTAACTTTAAGTGGCCGAACTGGTTGTTTGCGGTTGGAATAAAGGTGAAAACTGGTTAAATAAAGTTATTTACTAGAGGATAACATATATTTTCTGTTAAAATATTTAAATAAAATGTCTCTTTTTCGCTCGCCAGAAAACAAGAACATCAAGCTCATATGTACTAGCAAGCGGTAATGTTGAGCTGCGCGCGCTAACATTAGCAATGTAACGCTAACATTAGCAACG
>NC_090732.1:74619666-74627166 GCF_036898095.1 Palaemon carinicauda
AATTTGTGACTGAGCTAGTCTATGAGAAAGAGATGTTTTTTTCCAGTTGTTGTATAGTACAGTAATTACTTTTTATTAGTCATTTTTTATTTGTGTATTGGGGTAGTTAAAAGGCTGTGGATCGGGAGACCTTATGTGGGGAAAACTATATTGAGTCATGATTTGTTTATTTGTTTTATGAATTGCTGTAAATCTTCCTTGATCGTCACAAAGTTATATTTGATTTAGTTACTTGTTTATCTTACTGTAATAGTCCAAAATTGATAAGTTTTGCATTCCTCAAAACTGATTTGGGAATGCAATGAATGTAATTTTTCTGTTTTCTTTCCTAGATACTTCAATGACCCTACCTGTAGAACTGTAATCTTTTCTGTAATAATGACTATGATTTATTATATTGTATGTCATTGGAGCGTTGTTGGAAGCATTGGAAGCGTTTCATCATCTAATATCAACACATTTTTATGTATCAAGAAACTGCCAAAGGACATACCTAATATAATATGTATAATTGGATAATTGGATGAACGGACAGATGATGAATTATATATTTTTAGTTGATCATCGTCCTTTTTTTTTTTAATGTAAAATATATTCCCTTGAAATATACAGATTTCGTGTCGGGCATTGTTACCAGTTACGAGACATTTTTAGATGGGCTTGGGGGCTATTAGGGGGAATTTATAATGATAAGGAGTTTGTTTGAAAAACCTTAATTTTTTAGTATATAAGGAAAAATACAAATCATTTTCAGGTTTTTCATTTCACTATTGTATTTAATCAGCCACAAGCCACTCAAAAGGTTTTATTATAGTTTTGTTTCAATTAACAGGTGGCTGGCATTACCGCCTACTTCCTGCAGGGCTTGGGGATAGTAGCCAGACTTACTGTCAAACAGCTTAACAATTCTGGTATTTTGAACATGCGCATCCAATGGGGCATGTGTAATCTTGTGTGTACAAATGTAATTTTACCTTTCCACAGTAAACCAGGTTTTGAAACATTAATTTATCTTTAATGTTATCACAGACAGTTATGTATAGTGACGAATGATGCTGCACAAACAGGATGTGGATCTTTTAAGTGAATATAGGATGCGTATTACAAGACTTATTGACTTGGTAAACTTGACTCTCTTGACCCTCCTATGGATTTAAAGGAGTAGTAGTAGTTAGCTTTAGTATGAGTGACTAAGACATGCCTGGAAGAGGCTACATACTGTTAACAGGAACTGTTTGGAACACATCTGCTCTTGTGTGGCTTCTAATGTGTGTGTCCTCCTATTGGCAGCTTTGTTTTAAACCTCCATTCCAAAAGATTCAATTTCTGTTCACAGCTCTTTGGTCTGCAGGTCTTTTAAAAGTGGTATACAACTCCATCCACCTTGTATAATCTACTATATGTTTTTGCATATGAATCCCGGTGGTATGTACTGTTAGAACGGATTTTTTTTATTTCAGATTTCTTTGTCTGTGTCGAATATGCAATTAAGAGGAGGGGCCTTTTTGTGGTGTTAAGGTGAGAATGTAGAGGAAGGCCAGAAGCACAACATTGTATTACAATCCCTTTGATCCTAAGTGAAGTACCCTGTGTAATTACATTTGAATTTACCCCAGATATTTACACTTATGTTGATATTTATTCATACTTATATATGTAGATTAAATAGTATCTAAGGAAAGGATTTCTCAAGAAGCCGTGCATGGGGATATCTATATATTTCAGGGATTTAAAGACCTGCATTTTCTCAATCATGTAATTTATTTTTTCTCTCCCAATTGTTTAAATATTTTTTTTTCTTAACTGAAAGTGTTTCTTCCCCCTGGATGATTTGTCCCCTTCTCAGCAACCAATTTAGAGATTGTTTATATCCTTTTAACATAATTTCTATCTCCTAATGTTTACTTAAGCTTAGAAAGTATACTGCAAAGAGAGACGGGGAACTCGAGAAGTGATAATAGGGAGATTTGAGGTTTTAGCTGGGTCCCCTTGCACAGTATAATCGAGGGGTGGTGCCCAGTGCCCAGTTATCTTGACTGTTGACCTTTTGCCTAGATTTCTGGGTATTCCACTGTTTTATCTTTTTGTGTATTGAACGTTGGAGTGTGGTCGGCATTCGGGCACTAGCAGTCCATGGGCTACACGTGGCCACAGTTCGCAAATCACTAAGACGTTGAACCTCAAACAACCACTCCTTTTCTTTTTTACATGATTTAGGCACATGCACGCCACTTGGTCAACTAGAGCCTGGAGTATATCTTACTATGGGATTTTCCATCTTTTAGAGGAGCTGGGAAACTATGCTATATCTTCCTAGCAGTCTCAACTGTAAATAATATCCAGGCTAATAGCTGAGGATAAACTGGTCCTATGGTTAGTGAAAGATACAGCTGTCCCATGGAAAGAATACCTTGCAGTAGAGGACGATGGAATGTGATATTCAATATCTACTACTGTTGTATTGTATACACCTTTTCTCAATGATGTAGAGGACAATACCCTTTTTTGTTTATTGCAAAAACAGAATTCGTCATATCTGTTTATATCTAAGCTTGGTTATCCTATTAAAGAAACAGTCCTAACCTATGTATTTCATCAACAAGAGGGTTTTTCCTAATGGCAGCATGGGCCATCAGTCCATGATGCATTGAAAGTGGTATTCTGTCAGAATTCTATTGAATATAACCTCATGATGAGCGAAAGAGGTTTGCGCAATTATATATCAACAATTGTGTTCTGACCAACTCTATGATGCTTCAATCTTCATCATGGCCTGCATATGTCTAATGCATAATGTTTGGATCTTCATGAACCATTTGAACAAGAATACAAAGTGAATTAAACATTACATCTTGCTAGCAATTTTTGTGAGGTTATCCTTGAAATTTCTCTCAATTTGTCATTATTTGCTTAGGAACAGTTTGAGATACCTCTGCGAATACCATTGCCTCTGAATCATGGCCAATATCTTTATCATATACAAGGACTATGTTCCTACCTTGAGCCTGGGCTTTCAGATCAAGAATATGGGCTGGTGATCTGGGCTTCAGTATTGTGCAATGTATCCTACCTTGAATATTGCAACTCAAACCTTTTAATCAAGAGGTTTACACTTTTCACAAGATCTGGCAATTTGAAAACAGGTGCAATGCAATCATCCAAACCTCACATTTTGCTACAAGATACTAGTTCTGCTTAGACTAAAACCTCTGTTGATATGGGTGGTCATCATAATTAGGAAAATCAACTTGTTCACTTGAATACCTTTTCCTACAGTTATATAATGCTACCAAACAATGTAAAGGGAATAATGCAAGCATATCAGACATTATAAATTTTGCGAGAATTTTGAGGTTTTCTGGGTTGTTGCATATTCTCTCCCCCTCTTATGCATGCTTGCACTAACAAACGAGTTCAGCCACCCCCCCTCCATCACACACCTCGTTGGAAAAAAAACTTACATTCATCAAAATAATCTGTAGATGATGAATCCAAGGATAACCACGTTTAATTTTGACTATTTTCTATCACTGTTTCAAATGAGCTTTCCCAGAGTACCTGATGTTGAGCCCCTTTATCGTTTATTATCACTAAATTAGCATAACAAGATGTATGATATACAGCTTGCTGTGCTTCAAATTTCTCTAAAGCACCACAACACTTATCAAGTCTACTAACATTTATATTTGTAGGCACATAGTTTAACTTTTGAAATTCTATAAAGGTGTTAGCAGTATATTTATGAATAAATGGTTACACCTTTATTCTGGAAACGCGTGTTAAAGCTTAGTCGGGTTTATCTCCTTTGCACAGGAAAAATAATGGCCAGTTCGTTGGCTACACGGCAGTGCTCCTATGTTCTCTGGGGTCAGGAGTTATCAGATTGTACAATTTAGACATCATTGTTAACTATTTCTCCTCTATTAATGAGATTAATATATAATGCAATCACCAAAAGTCTATGCTATACTAAACTATCTACAGGGAGCATGCAAAAGATTTAGATGGGTGTCGCCAGATTAAGACACCTTGGAGTGAAAGACCACCAGAGAGTCAGTGCACATGACAATTCTTTGTTAGATAAAAAGGTTGCGGAATTGCCTGAAACAGAAAAGATAGAATTTGTAAATCATCATATTATCTGAAGGGAAAGAAACATGAATTTAAGTTGCACAATAAATCTATAAGGAAATATTATCATATAAGAACATTAGTTCACACACCGGCACTAAGATAAATGAAGGATAAGCTTAGACTTATGAACAGACATGCAAGCATACCCCGACAAACGGGGAAAGTTGTGAAAATTAATTATTCGATTAATGGTAAGCCTACGTTTGTTATAAATTACATGAAATCTGCGTGTGATAAACAAATCTTAACAAAATTGAAAATGTGGTCTAAATAACAATAGATTTCAAAATAAGTAATAATTGGATATATCCTACTCCCTTAGTATTAATGTATATCGCTTATTAAACTGAATGAATTTCACTTAAACTACAGATTGCGTATCAACAGAGTTCGGTATCATTGTGCGGAAAAATAAAGGCCCCTTGTTAGAATACTATTAGATTAGACATTATTTATCAGTTATTGAATTTAGTCATAGGTAACCCCAAAGTAATACCACGAATATTTCGTGGATCTATTTTCTTCAAATGAAAGTCAGAGCACGATACAAAATCTGTATTAAATATGGTACTTTTATCGGAATGTTAACATTTTTTTTTTCCATTAGCTGCCATATTATGTTCATCATATGGTGACATATAGCTAGAATATTCACGTGAACAAAGGGTATTAGCATCAAGTTTGCTTGACTATAGACACAATTATAGGGGAGTGGTGATGAATTTAAGTTCTTTATATGTGATCCATTGACCCTGATAATTCTAGTCTAGTATATAGGAAAATATATGGTTTATATACTGGAAGACACCATGGAGGAATACTTTCCATTCGTAATTTTTTTATCAAACATAATTTCCCATTGCTTTCTTCAGAAAGGGTCTTAAAAATTTGGTTTTCCTTTCCTGTTTTTCTTTGTCTCCTAATCTTATTGTTTAAGAGGATGATAGTCCTCAACTTTAATTTCTGTTTTATTTAAATTGCATTCCGTATATTTAAAAACATTAACAGACAAACCATCATATTTATTTGATGTTATCACTTTCATGTTCCTTACGGAAGGGAGGTAAAACGATGGAGATCTCTCTCTTTTTCATATATGATGATGCGAGTTACCAGATTCTTGCACCTTTCCAACTACAATTGCACCTGGGAACTTGATTTTAAATGGAATCTCCATCAAATCAGGCAAGGACACAACGTGAGATAGGTTTTTACTATTGTTGGTAATGTGGGTAAAGATTGTGTTAATATACCATGACAAAGCCTAAGAAGGCAATGTGCCTGCCTCGTCAAGAAGCATTTTATCATGAGACGGTATATTCGTTTTTATAGGGCAAAGGCCTCATGGGTTATGAAGCTGAATTCCCCCAAAATACTCAAAGTATGATTGTAAGTACGCCAGGGACAGTTTCTCAACATCCAGATCTCAGCATTGATAGTTTCTTTAAATCTCTATGACTCCAAAAATTTTAGGTGTGATTCTTGACACCAAATTTACTTTTGAGAAATACATGATATAAGTGCCTTCTTCAATTGGACAAAAAAAAAAAAAAGGAAATAAATGGCTTATTGAGATATTGTAAGATTTTCAATGATTATTATGAAGTTTATTTTTTTATCATATTTTTAATTCTACCCTATTTCGAATATAGTTCCCCTGTTGGTCTTCAGCTGCTTATTCTCCTATGAATCTGTTGGACCAAAAGTTACGGTCTATTAAATCTCTTATTCCTGATCTATATATGAATCTGTGGCATCGTCATTCAATTAGTTCGCTATGCATGTTACATGATATTTTTCATATTCTGATCATCCTTTACATTCAGATCTACCTGGACAATACCATCCTGTTCGTAATACTAGGTATGAATTTAATTGTAATAGTCAGACCTTCTCCATTATGAGACAAAATACTAGCAGTTATCTAGAAGTTATATTCCAGGTGTAACCAAGTTGTAAAATGATCTTCCTAATCGAGTAGCTGAATCGATAGCACTGCAAAGGCTCAAAATTGCAGCAAATGTTTTCATGTTGATCAAGATGACATATGTTTTCTTTTATAGTATAAATATGAAATATCTGCTTTAATATTGTTACTGCTCTTAAAATATTCTATTTTCATTGTTCATTACTTGTATTATAATTTATTTAGTTCCTTATATCCTTTCCCCTATGGGCTATTTTTCCCTGTTGGAGCCGTTGGTCTTAAAGCATCCTCCTTTTCCAACTAGGGTTGTAACTTGAATAGTTATTATGATAACAAAAATAAAAATACTGGAAATTTCAAGTAGGATTGATGTCTTCCGTGCTAAACTTCCTCTCAATTTTAATGCCTTTACATAGATTCTTTATTTATGCAGTAGTTTTTTTCGCATGTCCCACACTTGTGTGTTCTACACTGGAGTTATTTCAGGGTAGCTTTCTTCAACTAATACAGCTGTTATTTATCTTCAGTAATTATTGTATGATTTTTGTTATAGTTCAAACACCTGGCCCAGGCGTACACTCTTCATTGTAATATCTGGACCATATGCTACATGTTGTTTTTCTTCAAACTTTAGAAGCGTGTCCAATTGAAACATTGCATTGAATGGCCAAACTTTAATCCTTTCATTTTAAATAATGATATGAAGAGGTATATTAGCACAGAGGGAAAAAAGGATAATAAAGGATATGTCAGGGACTCTATGCCATATCCATAATGTAAATGGACACATGGCTAGTATCTCCTCTTCTGTAAATTAATACAGGGCATGTTGAAAACATCTTCGCTTCCAAAGCTAACATCTAGGTGTGGTTTGACACCATGTAAGGTCAATATTATTTGTCTTTAGACTAGATAGCTTAACAGACTGTATGAAGGATTCTTCATGGAAGTGGCTACTAGTTTTTTTATTTTCAAAACGATATATATATATATATATATATATATATATATATATATATATATATATATATATATATATATATATATATATATATATATATATATATATATATATATATATATATATATATATATATATATATATATATATATATATATATATATATATACGTATATATATATATATATATATATATATATATATATATATATATATATATATATATATATATATATATATATATATATATATATATATATATATATATATATATAAATATATATGTGTGTATATATATACACGTATATATACTGTATATATATACATATATATATATATATATATATATATATATATATATATATATATATATATATATATATATATATATATATAGCCTGTTGTTTCAAGTACACCCTTTAAGTTGAGCAACAATTACACTAGGGCTTTGGCATTCTCTTGGAAGTATAATTTTATC
>NC_090732.1:74632166-74659666 GCF_036898095.1 Palaemon carinicauda
ACTTGGATCCCAACTAAAGCCTTAGAACATAAGCTAGTTACAACTCAAAGAGATATGGATAGAATAATAATGGAAATAAAGCTAAGCAAGAGAGAAAAAGCAACATGGATACGAGATTAAATAAGTTCGCGATATTCTAACAATGTCTTAAAACAAGAAATTTAAACGGGGAAGACATATAAGGATAATAACAGATGGACATCAAGAATAACAGAATATGTCCATAGAGATTGCAAAAGAAGCAGGGGAAGGAGAATACGATGTATTAACAAACCAAGAAAGTTTGCCGGTGTGGAGTGGCATAAAAAGGTCATGAACAGACGTGTTTAGAAGGACATGTCTCAGGCCTTTGCTCTGCAGTGGATTTGTAACGGCTGATAATGATGATTATGTGTATATGCATGAATACATGCATGTTTATGTGTATGACTACTTGATTAAAGAAAAAAAAATGCCAAATACTGGCCATATTGCATTTTATGACAGCCATTTTAATGAGAAAAATATCATAGATACAGTTTGCACCTAGCTAGTTATGAAAAAGGTTTGTAAATAATGTGTGGAAGTCTTTTGATTACAGATTATAGGAAAATTTTATTTAAAGTAAGACTGAATTGCAGAATTGACTAGAAGAGTACAAGATGGTGGAACAATGAAAGATATAAACATGATTTGTGAGGGTCTAGCAGAATTGATACATTGAATAACGAATGAAATGAGGAATAAGGAGGAGCCAAAAGTAGATGAAGATAGAAAGATACCAAATTCGGGCAAAAGATTTGGTAAAGACCCAATTTGTGTAAGATGATATTATGTAAATCTCCTTTACATGGATAGAATATATATGTTAAAAGTCATTGAAAGTAAAATGAGTAAATTTCTACCAAAGGCTTATTTGTGCAGTTTATGTTGCATTAGAAAATTGGAAGTCCTTAAAAAAGTGAAGATACACACAGGTGGTCAGAAAAAATATACAGATGAGATGAGTTAGTGGGCACTTCTTGGATAGATGGAGTTAATTAGGTAATTTAAAGAAGAAACCTAAAGATAAAGGTTAGCTTTCACAAACATATTAATTATCTTGTTAGTGTTCTATTGATGTTTTTCCTCATTCCACACTGTGTTAATCATATGAATTCCCTTTTATTTTATCTTTAACATCATTCATCATATTTAATCCCAAATAATTATGCAAATTAACTTCAGTTCATCCATCCGTCTTCGAAACATTTATTGTTCCTTCTTTTTAGTTCGAAATTGTCCTGATAACGGTAGACGTATTCACATCTGCTACTGAATTTCTTTTCTTGAAAACCTTTTCCAATTCATTCACTAGTTTCTGCAAATTCTTATTACTATCGCAATCATCACTTAATCAACGGTAAATATCAAACATTCTTAAACCTTATTAAAAAAAATGCACCAGCGGCCCATTTCAATCATATATATATATATATATATATTATATATTCATGTATATATATATATATATATATATATATATATATATATATATATATATATATATATATATATATATATATGTATATATATATATATATATATATATATATATATATATATATATATATATATATATATATATATATATATATATATATATATATATATATATATACCTATATATATATATATATATATATATATATATATATATATATATATATATATATATATATATATATATATATATATATATATATATATATATATATATATATATATATATATATATATATATATATATATATATATATATGTATGTATATATATATATATTATTATTATTAATTGCAAAGCTACAACCCTAGTTGGAAAAGCAGGATGCTATAAGCCCACGGGCTCCAACAGGGAAAATAACCCAGTGAGGAAAGGAAACAAGGGAAAATAAAATATTTCAAATGCAGTAACAACATTCAAATAAATATTTCCCAAATAAACTAAAAATAATTTAACAAAACAAGAGGAAGAGAAATTAGATAGAATAGTGTGCTCGAGTGTACCCTCAAGCAAGAGAACTCTAACTCAAGACAGTGGAACACCATGGTACAGAGGCTATGACACTACCCAAGACTAGAGAACAATGGTTTGATTTTGGAGTGGCCTTCTCCTAGAAGAGCTGCTTACCATAGCTAAAGAGTCTCTTCTACCCTTAAAAAGAGGAGAGTAGCCACTGAACAATTACAGTACAGTAGTTGACCTCTTGGGTGAAGAAGAATTGTTTGATAATCACTGTGTTGTCAATTATATCAGGACAGAGGAGAATATGTAAAGAATAGGCCACACTATTCGGTGCATGTGTAGGCAAAGGGAAAGAACCGTAACCAGAGAGAAGGATTCAACGTAGTACTGTCTGGCCAGTCAAAGGACCCTATAACTCTCTAGCGGTAGTATCTCAACGGGCGGCTGGTGCCCTGGCCAACCTACTACCTATATATATATATATATATATATATATATATATATATATATATATATATATATATATATATATATATATATATATATATATATATATCTATATATATATATATATATATATATATATATATATATATATATATATATATATATATATATATATATATATATCTAAACATACAAAATATGCTATATTTCACTAAACCCAGACACTTTCACGTCAACACTATCTAAAACAGGCTGTATATTCATCATGCATATTTTATCATCAATAATTCTTATTTCCCACTGCATGCTCTCCTTTCTTACCAGACTCTATATTTCGTTTTTATCAATTCTATGATACAGCTTATTCTTTTGGGTGTAATGCGTGTATGTACAGTATGTTGTATAGAACTTTTATTTTTATATCCAATCCTTTTTATAAAACTATTACATAACAAACATATCATGATCATCCTCTCACGATATTGACCATATATGTCCTAATTTCTCAAATCAGCATCTTTACTTATATTTTCATTATTAATTCTGAACTTTGATTACCATAATTCTTAAAACTGGAGCGATTTTCCTTCAATTTCTAACTGATTATCTTCATTACGCTATTGCTTTCTGCGATTTGCTTCAGAAAAAGATTGGGTTGCATTGAATAGGACATCTAGATGAAAAGGAAAATATTTTTTTTTATTTTGATAATTAAAAGTAGTTACATATGCTTATACTATTTTCACATTTGTGATTTTTGTAAATGATAAAAACATATTATTAAAAGAAAAAAAAATAGCTTTTCGTTTATATTGATGTACCTCAATCATTTCTGGGTCTCATTGACCTTGGAAATCGGACCACCACTGAAAATATACATATATAAACATATACATATATAACATATCCGATATTCTTATTTCATGTTATGTTTTTAAAGTTAATCATTTTCTGAGTCACCGGGTCTCGATCCCAAGTTTATGAAGGTGATAAAACAATACTCACTGTCACGTTTTTGAGGAACGATATGTATGAATTTTGGGATAGAAGGCCTAAGTTCAATCATTAAAATATAACTTGAAGAGAATGGAGAAATTCTAAGCATGATCTTTATGTTAACATTTTATGGCAAACCACAGCTTGTAGAAGTATTACTAACTGGATATAGAAAAAAAAAGTTAGCGATTAATTTAAAGGTTGAACTTCATCACCTTGTCTACTCATTCAGAAAACAGAAAGGTTAGAAACATAAACATGCATATCATAAGACTAATAAATGAATTATACCCGTTTTGGCAATAGTTCTATGCAAATTGGATGAAAAAATGCCCATGATATAGAAAAAGGACGTTTGACCTAACCACTCGAAAAATCTAAACAAGTTGGTATGCAAGTAAATCGTATAATGATGGCCATATAATGATGAAACATGCAATTTTTGCAAGTTAATTAATTAATTCCTCTGATGTTTGAAACTGAACAACTAAAAAGGAAGAGGATGTTCTTATATAATGTTGCATTTCAAAAGATGGTTTAATCATGCGCATTCTGGAACTAGTTCCATACATCTCAGATAGAAATTAACCACGATATATCAAAAAGATATTTTTGAAATTCTCGTGATGACCTTGACCTTTGTGTATATCACTTAAAAAATCTAAATATATTGCAATGCAAGCAGATTGGTTTAACACTGCCCCCTAATGGTGAAGCCTACACTTTTTACGAGTTTATTTACGTTGCTGACCTTAGAACCACAACCTCTAACAAGGTTAATGACGTCATCATATTACATTCTATATCAGAAGATAGATAATTTAATAATTAAAATTTCAACACTACTTTCCTAGAAATTGGATACAAATTGACAACAATATAGTAAATATTTAAATTTTTGTAACTTTGACCTTGATCATGTTGGGTATCACAAGGTAGACAGTTGAAATATACATATTTTTGGCATTAGTTTCATGCAAAACTGTTATAGGATGACCATAATGAAGGGAAAAAAAATTATTACCTTGACTTTTGCCTCAATTCCTACCAAATCACAAGATAGGCAATTGGATCATATGTGTATTGGGAGTAGTTACATGCAAATCAGAATTATTTGCCATGATATTACCAAAAGATAATCTTCACTTTTACGTTAGCTTGGCCTTCCAGAATCTAATTAAATTGTCGTTGCATCATAGCCAATAATCCCACAAAATTTTATGAGATTCGAGGAAATATTTTTGAGTTTTTCGAATAAAAAATAAGCAAATATTCAAATATGAATAAAAAAAAATACTCGCCTATTAGAAAAAAACAATATGGCGAAGGTAATTATCCTGTATTTTCTGGTGTCTCAAACCTTCCTCTTTTCTTTATTTTCATCCTTTACTTACGCACTATGAAAAGGAATCCTAAGAGCTTATTAAAGGTTAAGCTGATACTATACCATACATGGTAATAGACACTTCCAGCAGAATATTTTCTGGATCGCTTAAATCAAAGTTTACTTGATGCTCAACATTCTCCAGACAAAATTGTGCACAGTTAGATCTGTAAAGGGAACAGGATTGGGTAGGAACTTCATTTCACTAATACAACTTTAAGATTATCATAATAGTAAAGCAGGCATTTGGTTGCCATAGATACCTTCGCCAACATCACATTTATTACGCTAGATATGTAAACACATTGGATAATAATGGCCGTGTAATGATGAAACCCAAGATTTTCGCATGTTCATGAATTGCACTGACGTTTAAACCCAAACCACTAATAAGGGTAATGAAGTCACTATATCATGCTGTATATCACAAGAAAGGTTATTCAATTATACACATTTTTACACTAGTTTCAAGCATAGAAAAAAAATTACCACGATATAGTAAAAGCATGTTTTTTTTTTTTTTTTTTTTTTTTTTTTTTTTGCCATTTGTAACCTTGATCTTGATCGTGTCGTATATCATAATATAAGCTATTAAATTACGAACATTTTGGTACTAGTTTCGTCCACATATTTTGAAAATTGATCACGATATAGCAGGACATATTTGACCTTAAATATTCAGCCATTTACTTCCAAATCACAAGATAGGCCATTGAACTGTGTAAATTCGGGCACTTGTTGCCTGCAAATCGAATAAAAATTTGACAGCAAATAGCAAAAAGATAGTCTTTAATATTTTGTTACACTAGCCTTGCCGTTTGACCCAATCACTCCCAAAATTAAATCCCTTTTCTCTTGAATAATGGCCAATCATTTCCATCAATTATCATGAGATTAAATGACTATATACCAAAAAAACTATTTGACCTTATTGTGACCTTTACCCGGATCATGTTTCATGTTGCAATTGAATTATGCACATTTTTGTACTAGGTTTGTTGAAATCGCATGAAAGTTGACCATGCTATAGCAAAAAAGATATTTTTTACCTTGACCTTTTACCCAATCACTCCCAAATCACAAGATAGTCAATTGAATTAAGCATATTTTGGCACTAGTTTCATGAAAATCGATAAAAAGTTGACTATGATATAGCAAAAATGTTTTCACCTTTTTATTATTTTCACCTTTACCTTCAACCTAAACACTTCCAAAATCTACTTAAATTGTCTTAGGATTATGGCAAATAATCCCACAAAATTTCCTGATAATCAGTCAAAGAGTTTTTGAATTGTCAGAATAACAATGAATCAAACATATTCTAATATGAATAAATAAATACACGCCATTCGAAAAGTAATCTTTTTGGTGAAGGTTCTAAAATACTATATAGCTCAAATTCAACTCTTTTTAAGTGACTTTTACAGCATATTCTGCATGATCATTGGTGATATAAAAAAAAAAATCACGAGATCAGCTATACAGATAAAAAATTCAACACATAATTATGAAAATAATATATGACCTGCATTAGCAAAAATACAGTATATTTTCAACATAAAATACTTTTATTTTCTTGGGATATTTTTTTTCCTATGAAAGTACCGGGGTTACTGGTAAATAGTGATATAAAATAACTTTTGTATATATATTCTTTTTTACAGAACTCAAATGTAAAGAAAACTAAACAAAAAGAAGTACAAGAACAAAAACATTTTTTTATAGGGCGTTATTATGATTAGAAATTCCCCTTAAATGAGTGACCTGCTTCATAGCTATGCCAAAAAAAAAATATAATAAATGATTCACGACAAATAAAGAAAATGTTTATGATATAAAAAGGTGTATACTCATAAGAGAAACCTAACGTTTGAATAAATGAAAATATTTACAAAATACTTTGTTCAAGGGCACTTTCTTTAAAAAAAAAAAGATTTAAAAGTGCAACCTCTGGAAATGGCTTCCATGGCAAAAAGATAAAGATAATCAATGTAGGATTGTTTTCATTTGGCACTCCATTACCCCGTGAATGAGTATGAGTAAAAAAAAGAAAAAAAAATGTCATGGCCCACATGATATAAGGTAGCCATTAGCGCGCTGAGAGTATGAACACAGAAAACCAGAATTTTTCATTGTGTTGCATATGAAATCGGAGAATTTAAAGCTGAAAAATATGAAAGCAACTTGTGGTCTTAGTAACAAATCGATCTTTTAAAGACTGTGACTTAATTTGTAAGAATTGTAGCCTTCCAAAATTAAGAGATTTTAAATGTTTATTAACGAAAATAACCAACAGAGAGAGAGAGAGAGAGAGAGAGAGAGAGAGAGAGAGAGAGAGAGAGAGAGAGAGAGAGAGAGAGATTCAGGATGATGTATGAAAAACATGCAAAGATTTCTCGGATCTGCCTTCACCTCATTATGGCGAGGAATACAATCAACAATGGGTAAGAGAGACACGAAAAATTAACCTAAGAGGGCAAGGGAGTAAAGAATTTCTGATATAAGAGGCGGAGTTATGTTACGAAGGGCCATTAGCAGATAATAAGGTTAATTTGACTAAAATATTTGAGAGAGAGAGAGAGAGAGAGAGAGAGAGAGAGAGAGAGAGAGAGAGAGAGAGAGAGAGAGAGAGAGAGAGAGAGAGGGTGTTATTATGAGTATTTTGATTGAGAAAAAAGGCTATTTAAGCTTTATATTTTCAAACGATATTGATAATAATCATTCACGATTAGCCGAAATGCAATAATAGCTTTTTTCCTTTCTTTCACAAAAGATTTGTATTAGCTTCATTTACAGATGTCCACGGTTGGGAATACTACAGGATATTCTAAAAAGACGTAAGAAAAAGAAGTGAACATGGTCAGGAAATATAATGAAAATGACAAATAATAAATTTTCATTCAGAATCTCAGAAAGTATTTACATATATGTGTGTACCTAAATTTCCTATCTGAGTCGGAATACATTAGCATGGTAAACGGGTTAACGTAATACCATAATCAGCAAAGCTGTACTAGTCAGGGTCAGCCATAATATGTTGGTTTTCTATAAACGATCAGACGAACAATGATCTCCAATCATCGCCAATCTTCGCTGGTTAGCGTGATGAAAACTGGCTAGAGGCCAGACTTTAATTCACACGTCGGAGACATTTGTCCTACGGTGGACTAGAAACAGTGGAATTTGTTGTTATTGTGTGTTAATTAGAGTAAGTAATAAGCAAAAGCAAATAATGGTTGATGTTGACTAATACTGGCGAGCAGAAAACAAAATGTGTTCCACAAGGTATGCAGACAGTTTGAATGAGAAACAATTGGTTGAGAAAGCAACTCTTTAAGAACAGTTAGTCGCAAGAACAACAGGTTGAACTGTTAATTAGTGCAACGGCAATTCGTAGAAAAATATAAATAATATAATGAACAAAGCTTAAAAAATGTAGAGTGATTATGACAAAAAAAAAATGGAAAGGAATTGCTCCTTAATCATTTTTTCAATTTTGATAAAAAAAAACAGGAAAATGCTTAAAATGAAATAAGTAAATCCAATAGAAAAGAAAAAAACCTGCAACCTTACTAATTAAAAGAAAGTGCAAATGAAAAGAATCAAATCAACTTCATAAAATATGTGGAACTGCCTATGGGAAATTCAAACCTTCTTCTCTTGTAATTACAGAGAAGTTCTCTAATATCTTTTATTTTGGTAATACAAAGAAAAAAGCTTAAAATTAAATGAATAAATCTAAAAGAAAGGAAATCTGCAACCTCAATATTTTAACAAAATATAAATAAAAACAATTCAAGTATCTTTATAAAGTATTTGCAACTGCATTTGGGAAACTTAAGCCTTCGTCTCTTTTTAATAATTTTTTTTTGAAGGAGTTGGTTGTCCGTGGTCTTGCAGTCTACTATAAAATCACCACATACCTATATCACAAGTAAGTCTTCTTTGTCTGTATCTCTGACTCATACTTAGCACTCTAGTTTCGAAGTAATCTAAGAATTCACCTAACGCTTCATCAGTCTCTGCATCTATTGTAGAGACTCAACGAAATTATTGAACAAGGAACACTCATCTTAGAGGAATGCAAATAAGAGAGATTGTAAATGTTTCATTAGAAAATGTTATTTTTAAATTTCTGTACTATATTTGGAGACCAATTGACTGAGCTTTTTTTCCAAAAGCCACTGTGCAAAAATTAAGAAACAACCATAGATACTACCTTTTGAGAACATTTTCTTAATGTTGCTTATGGTTGACAGTTATAGATCAACACGCATAGAGGAAAAACTCTGAAGTCCAGTTTGTTTTACAGAGCTGAATATTATAATATGCGTTTCTCCATCCTTCTTGTTTGTCAGGCGGCAGTAAATAAATGAAATAAAGTGTCAAAATATATCACTGGATATATATATACCTGATATACCTGAATCTGAGGAATACCTTGAACTTCCCAAGAAGGAATTCAGTGTGTTTGAATTCGAAGCTAATATTAATAAACTAAAGAGAGGGAAACCCCCTAGATACAATAAAATAACTGCTGAGATCATATTCGCCAAAAATTAAGTGACTCCCAGAAACTAATCAAGATCATTTGGTAGAACGTGGCACGAAAAGGCAAAACGTGATGAATGGGAGGTAGGAGTATAGGTGAAAATAGCAAAAAAAAAAAAAAAAAGAAAAAGAAAAAAAGATCTGACTGATTACAATATTTACAGAGGTATCACACTTATGCCAGCTGTTATGAAAATACGTAGTATACTCATTTTAAAGAAACTATAGAGAAAGAATTGTGGAAAGCTGAGGGTTGAACAAGCAGGATATAGAAATGGTAGAAGTTTTACTAACCTAATTTTCATTTTAAGAACTGTGGTACAGCTATGTGAAACATGGAAATCCACTTTTGATGGAATTTATGGTCTATGAAAAAGCCATTGATAGTGCGCACCAACCAATTTTGTGGAGAGTCCTGCATTATTATGGAGTTCATCTTAAATATATGAATTTAAATAAGTCTATTCATGAGCATAGCAAGTACCAAGCTAATGCTAATAGAGTCTTTTGAAATGAATTTCCAGTGAATAGCGGAGTACTTCAAGGGAATGTGTTGTCACCTATGCTGTTTATCCTACTCATTTACATTTGGGGATGGTAGAGAAGTATTGGACAGGATTGGTAATAGAAAATTAGCAGACCTAGAGTATGTTCATGACCTGTTCATATTAGCAGAACACTAAAGGACTTGCAAAGCTTGCTAACCAGAATATATGAAATATCACCTGAGGTTGAGTCCAAAATGAATAGAAGAAAGACAGAGAGAATGATAACGGGATATGCAATGTAAGATGAAATATCATTGGGAGGAGAAAGGATTATTGACCTGGAATCACTTAGATATAATACAGGATCTTTAGAATTGTAAGTAGTAAGTTGGCCAGGGCACCAGCCACCCATTGAGATAATACCGCTAGAGAGTTATGGGGTCCTTTGAATGCCCAGACATGATTATATTGGAACCTTTTCTCTGTTTACGGTTCATTTTCCCTTTGCCCAATAATATACCAAATAGTCTGGCCTATTATTTATACCTTCTCTTTCGAGCAGAGTAATCATGGATGATAGGCTGACAATGAATGAATATATAAATAATGTGGTAAAAAACTGTAACTATCATATTAGAAACATAGCATTTATTAGTAAACACTTTGATGAAAAATCTATGGCCATACTCATTAATCACCACATATTTTCAAGAATTGATTACTGCAACTCACTGTTCTATGGCTTACCAAATTATCAGCTGAAGAAAATTTAGAGAGTACAAAACAGAGCCGCTAGATTAATAAAAGGACTACACAATAGGGAAAGAGTTACCCATGCACTGATTAAATTACACTGGCTGCCGGTAAAAGCGAGAATTGAATACAAGCTACTCTTACTAACGTTTAAGATACTGGACCAAAATGAACCAAAATATCTAAAAAAAAAAAGAATGCCTGAACAAACTAGAACTAGAAACAAATGTTAACATAAGACACATGAGTGACAAACATAGGCTATCTGAACCAAGAACAAATAGTAAATTTGATGAAAGGGCTTTTAGCTACTATGCGCCTAGACATTATAATAAACTGCCAACTGAAATGAAGGACCTAAAGGGAGCAATTGAATTTAAGAAGAAACTAAAGACATTACTTTTCACAAGATCATATGATTTGGAAGAAACTACAATCAAAGAATTGTATAAGTTATAATGAAAATGTTTCGTTAGATGATTAATATGGACCCGTCCGAGAAGTAGTTCACTCGACTTCAGTGGAGGGTTGGATTTAAACCCAAAACAAGTAACAAGTAACAAAGAAGAAGAAGAAATTGAAAGAGCGATGAACCTAGAAAATTTGTTTTCCAAAGAAAAGGATTCCCTCGATATGCCTAAGTATGCCTGAGTGAAGAGGAACGACAGACAAGAGAACAAGGGGACAAAAACGAAGGAATCGAAGGAGCGATGAACGTAAAAGACTTGTTTTCTAAAGAAGAGGATTCCCTTAAGAGGAGAAGTCCCGAGTAAGCCAGAGCGAAGAGGAACGTCAGACGAGTGGAAAAGAGGATAAAGAAAAAAGGATGGAATGAATCTGGAGGATTTATTTCCTGAAAAAGAGGATTCCCTTGATGATACGCAAGAAGAAAAGTCAAGATAAAGTACCGGTGAGGAGGAACAACAGACGAGCAGACAAGTGGACAGAGAAGAAAAAGAAATCAAAGGAGCAATAAACTTGCAGGATTTGTTTTTCGAAGAAAAGGATTCCCATGGTGATACGCAAGAAGAGAACTCGAGAGTAAGCTAGAGTGAAAAAGAGGTACAGACGAGCAGACAAGTAGACAAAGAAGAAATGGACTTAGAAGGAATAGAAGATGCAACATTAGAGGTAGGATAAGTGAGTAGGAAAAGGCTGATAAGATTGCAATGGAAGGATGCAACGATAACCGAGTTATTGTACCGTATGGTGGACGAGACGGAGGCAGAGCAGTCTCCAACCTGTTATTATCCTAGGAATGGGTTGTTTATGAAGAAGCATAGTCCAGCCAATATCCCTGGAAAAGCCGAATGGGGGATATATCGGCACATATCAACTCCAACACTGTTGAGAAGACAGGTGATTGTGGTACTGCACAAGAAAGGACGTATGGGGATAAGGAAGATGACGGAGAAGATAATGAAACACTTTTTCTGGCATGCCATGCATAAGGACGTGAGCCAGTTTTGCCGTGCATATCACGTATTTCAGACGACTGAAAAGCCCAACGAGTGCATCAAGGAAGCTTCCTTACGCCCGGTGGAAATACGAGGAGAACCCTTCAGAAAAGTACCAAAGAAAATGATATCAGAAAAATGGAAGGACTGAGAGAAAACGGATGGAGAAAATATCTAGAATTTGGGGTAATCGACTGGGGAGATAAGGAAATATTCTCTAGAAGGCAAGAATATAACGAGTAAAGGACGGATGAAGGAAAGGTTTGGTAGGAAGGATACGAACAGACAGGTTGGAGGACACTTCAGCAAAGGACCAGAGAAAATGTTGGCAGGAAAAAGGAAGGATCGAGAGGAAAACGGATGAAAGAAATGTCATGGACTTGAGGATAGAAAACGGTGAGTTGAGGAAATTTTCCCTTTAAGACGTGAAAACAAGGCAAGGACAAGAGAAGAATAAGTTTGTCATGAAAAGTACAAACAGACAGGTTACGGTAGGACGGCAGATGTTGGTTTACACATCAGAAAGAAGATTCTCTTTCGCTAACAAGTTACAAGAACCATTCCGGATTTTGGAAGAGACCAGTGACTGGACGTACGTTATCGAGATATCAGGAAAAAAATAAAAATCTGAGAAAGGCCATGTTAACCTCGAAACCAAGACTTCAAGCATCGGATTTCACCGAAATTTTTTTTATATCAGTCGATATGTTGGGTAACAGGATTGGAGCTGTCTAATTGCAAGAAGATAAGGAAGGAATTCTTCTCCATGTGTGTGTTATGCTGTAAAAGAAGCAACAAGACGACTCGACAGTTGAAACAGAACTGCTGACGCTGATCACAGCAATGAACATGGTTTTTAATTTTTTTAAGTAGACCACCAAATGATGAGATTATAGTCTCTTCCGATCACAATCGTTTAACTTTTGTGAATAAAATAAAAAATAATAATCAAAGGTTAACTAGGGTGTCATTATGTTTGCAACAGTATGGTGTTTAGCTAAAGACTATATCATAAAAAGATAACGACCATGTAAAGATAACATGGTTGCAGACTATTTATCTCGGGCTGAATCGATTGATTCAGACCCGAAATAAATAATCTTTTTTGAGGAGAGCTATCTTATGAAGCTGGTCTAGTGTAGAGTTAATATTGTAGTTTATTGATAATTTAATTTATATCTGATTATATTGTGTTGAATTGTGCATTGAAGAGATGAATCCAGCCCATAAAATCAGCCCTCTCATGTAGATATAAGTATTTTATGTAAATTAAATAAGATTTCCGTCGTGAATTTCAATATATTTCTTATTTAAGTTAAAATGGGTAATTTACGTATTTTTTGTAAAAAAATAACTTTTTATTTCACGTATGTTTGCTATGAAACCTTACGTTGTCTATTTGAAAGTGTTGTAGGATTCATGTGAGATTGGAACAAGGGCTTAGGTAATGTTCTTTTATATTTTATGATGTATTGCGTCATGTTTGAGAGAGAATTTCGAAACATGTGGTTTGAAATGTTCTTTACCGTATGTTTTCTAATGTTCGTGAAATGACGGTGGGGAGAAGTTATCTTTTTTTTTCATTTCCGGGATAATTGGTGGGTGGAGCTTGCTGGGAAGTCATCTTGCTGGTAAGTTGAGGTTTGTCTGGGAGTTGCCTAAAACCTTTGATTATGCCTCTTGGCATTTTTATCTAGTTGAAAACTTTAATGCCCTTAGGCACAGGCCCCTACGCTACCAGAACTTGATACGGGAAGGTTCTGGAATTCATCCAATTTGATATATAAGGACCTAAGGTAGGGTCAGAGTAAGACATACATATATATCGAGTTAAACTGCTGCCAAAAGATAGCCTCCTTCCCTCCTCTCTCTCCCATTCACGCCCGTAACCCAGTGAATTCGAAAGTATATAGTGTCTTTTAGTGTTTTATTTCCTCAGTGACTCTGTTCCCCAAAGCAAATCGTGTGTAACACAAGACGTATAGGTGATTTTTTAATTCATTGTATTAGGGTTATTGTTGGCATTTTATAACGTTTTTTTGTAAACGGCCCTGTAGGCCGGATAGGTTTGTAAAGTGATCTGGTTAACTATTATACATTAACAGTCAAACTGAAACATTGTATTATTTCAGTATTATTTTTAGCGTTATTGCTACTTTTAATGCCTTCATTCTTTTCTAAGTTTTGTTTAGACATAATTTTTCCAGTGACTAATTTTTGTTATTCTTTTCAAAGTGTTATAATTTATAGAGAATACATTTATTTTAGTAACGAGTGTATTATTCCAATCATCACTATTTTAGACCATGTTCCGCTCGATTACTGTTAAGAACCACAGTGAGAATCAAACAAGTGTTAATAATACTTAAAGGTAATTACCCAGTTTAGTTTTGAGTGTGCTTAACAGAAATTTTAAACTGTTGAGAACAAATAGATGAAAGAATAAGTATATTTACTAATTATTAAGTTTAGCCATATCCTTAAAAAATAAAAACAATGAAAAGTAAATAAACATGAAAAAGAAACTAAAAATAATCACGACATTGGGATTTGAGTTTTTTAAATAGTTCTTCAAAGTAATATGATTTGTTAATTTAAATTAAATCAATCCAAGGACACTCCTTTAATAGGTTGGAGGCTGTAGCCACTACCATCCATTCCCCATGACAATTATCAGGAAAAATATTCTAAAAAACGATAAAAAACCATATTCACGTACTTCTATCAAGTCATATTCTCCCTTTCTATCCAGTTCCATTTGAATTTTCACCGAACAATATTAACAAAGCAATGGGCAATAACTATCCACAAAGGTAAAAGACGAAATATGCGATCAACAAAAAACGGGCGAGAGATAGAAAAATAATATTGAAGATAATAGTTGAACCCAGTTTTGAGAGAGAGAGAGAGAGAGAGAGAGAGAGAGAGAGAGAGAGAGAGAGAGAGAGAGAGAGAGAGAGAGAGAGAGAGAGAGAGAGTGTGTGTAACTTGACAATTGTGGATAACCAATCTGCTCCACCTCCCAAAATGTACTGTGAAGTTTTTACTCGTTTTCATAACCCGAGACAGTTTTCAGCGAATAAATTCAATGGAGTGAAAATCATTCATATATAAATTTTTTTAATAGAAATTAAATTATTTCATATGCTCACGAACAACGCAAGTAAATTAAGCTTGAAAGAACTTCATTTTTTAATATATGGTGTTTTCTTGAATGATTATGCCCTTCTACTATTTGGTAGGATATCTGAATATCACAAAAGTTACAAATATGCGAGAAAGCGTCTTTTAAACGTATCATATCAAATACCATATATCTATCACCATTGAGTATTTTTGGCAACTATGAATCAGAACACAGAATAGAAAACTGCTTTATGATTGATATTTGGTAAACAGGCATAACCTAAAGTTGTCAGCTAGATGTGTACCAGGTGTATATATTTCACTTCTTAATGCAATGCTAGTACATTTGTCATAAAGGAAAATGTACAGTGTCCACTTCGATTGGAAATCAAACTTTGTTTTTCACATCTGTGACATCAACTTTTTACACAATGCTCGATTAGGACCTTACATAATGGTGATAGTAAAAGAAAAAAAAAATCACAATACATTTTGAGAATGAAAGGTATAGCTTGAAGAAATCAATACTATACTTATCAAGAGTTTTTGGGGCTGCGTTGGTCTCGGGAGGCAACATTCGCATTACGAACAGGCTCTCATAATTTGAAGTACAGTGTTTGGTTTGTTAAAGCAACGAATTAATTGCCGACTTGAAGATCAGTTGACAGTTAACGTGGACATGGAATAGTGTGTTACGTGTCACTTAAGCAGCAGTTGCACTTTTTTTTTTTCACGATATGCATTTAGGATTTAATTGTAGCTCTTTTTTGGGTATACCTGAGCCTCATTTATACTGTGCATCATATCTGGTAAATGTACGCAGGACTCTTTTGATGGCAGTGTTTCCAAGATTTGGAAAGCCATTATGATGGAACTTAAAAATGAATATAGTGAAGTGAAACGGAAAAGTGGAATAAAGTTATGCATTACTTATTGTCTATTAGTAGTCTATTAGTGTAGGTACACTACTGTTATAAGTACAGTAATTTATTAATGGTAATGGAGTTATGATGGGTGATGCATATTATACATATACAATATATATTGATGTATGTTGCTCGTATCATATACGATTTATAATATAAAACGTCTTATAACACATTGTATGATCGGATCTCATTCATAACTATAAGACTTAATGTACAACTAAAGTATTAGAAAAACCATGAGCACATAATAGAATATTATGACGTATCTCTCAGCTTGAATTTAGGTTTTTTTTTTTTTCCTTTTGGAACCTAGGAATAAGCATGAGGGGTCTTAAACTAAGGGAAGTTATCCCCAGTTCCACTATTCTACTCAACTTTACCTTGGCCTCCTTCCATCAATATAAACCTTCTTCCGTCCTGATGACCATATATGGTGGTAATATTATCCTGTTGTTTACAATATGTTAAATGGTGTGGATATATATATATATATATATATATATATATATATATATATATATATATATATATATATATATATATATATATATATATATATATATATATATATATATATATATATATACATGTATATATATATATATATATATATATATATATAATATATATATATATATATATATATATATATATATATATATATATATATATATATATATATATATATATATATATATATATATATTATCTTACCAATCCTCGAAGAAACTTAAGCATCTCTAGATCTTTGGTGGAACTTAACTCATGGATTGTGTCATGGGAATCATGTGGGGCCTTTGCCGCACTTGTCTCAAACACACTTATACTGTTAGGTTTTTTTTTTTATTTTTTTTTCTCATTACTCACTCTTCACTACACTGTTAATGAACAAACCTGTATAAACCTGATATATCATGTTTAATTTTTTTCAATTTTAGTCACGTTGTTGCTCGTAAGTTTACAGGTTTAAAGGCCACTCATAAAGGGCAAGAGGCTGTGACATTGTCTTAGCAAGCAGGACAGTGCACTAGAGACTGACGATATATACATATGATCTGTGCCAAGCCTCCTCTTCACCGAAACCAGGACCAAGATGGCCAGGCAATGGCTGCTGATGTCTCAACAGATAAACCTATAGGCTTTCCCACAAACCACTCCCTCTATAGCTCACAAGGATGGTGAGGATGCAGTGACCAAAGTAACTAACAAGTTGAGGTGGATTCGAACCCCAGTCTGGCGATTACCAGTCTGGGACGCTGCCACATATGCCACCATAACCTTTAGTCCAGGTATTCAAGCTTGATGTCTGTTTAATAAATTTATTTGTATTCACCTTACCTCTCAGTTATCACTTAAAAGGTGACCAAATGTTTGTCCAGCTCCCACCCGCCTTCCCCCTCACTGCTGAGTCTTACTGTTTGATGATGCCACCTTCAGCATTGACTCTACTATCAACGCCAAATCCCTGAAACTATCGCCTTTTGCAAGTATAGAGTCATTCACCTATTTCAGCCCTCGTAGTGATCCCCGAGGGCACTTTTTCAGAAACATATCTAACTGGTTTTGCAACTAATGGGACACCCATATAATTTACGACCCCCCAAAAGTTACCTCATGAAGCAGTACTCACCATTACCAGTGGCTCTTTTAGCCAAACTTATCCATCTCTCTCAATAACTGTTGGGAGACCAAAAAACCTGCTTGCCCTCAGGGAAATGACCAGTATAGCTCGTCTGCAACCTGCCGCAGAGGGCTTTCTTTGTGATGTGAATCTACTTTGTGCCCTTTGGATATGGTGCTTAATCGAACATGTGTGAGCTGTTATCCCCGATATCGATGTTTTGCACATGAAGGACCTGATGACTGAAGTTGACGCCCTTATGGACAATCACTTCATCACCTACAAGACCTCCATCAACCCCTCCTGATGAGGAGGACAACTATTCAACATCAACCAAAGCTTATGTGAATGTGGTAAAACACAGACACCCACCACATGATATGCCGGAGAGGCGTCAATGCAGCCCACATCGCACATATACCAACCCTCTCTTTTGCCCCTACAATAACCTCTCCAGACACATACTAACGGCCATCGGCCGCAGTCCTTCTGCTACTACTCTAGATCCAAGGCTGCTTTGAAGAAATATGTGAATGGTTATTAGTGGTTAAAAAACGAATAAGAAGTCCATCACTTGTGGCTGTGACTTCCCATGTCCCTAATCTTTTGTTTTTACATAATACAGGTACGGCTGTGTGTTTTTTGGTAGACACGAGTTTTTGCTGTTCTCTTCTGACAAGGCCACACTCTAGGACACTACATAGTCGTTCTAAGTCTCTCAATGTCCGTCTGGTAGCTGCCAACGAATCTGCAATACCCACCCACGGTTATGAAAACTTCATATCATCGTTTGGAACTGCCAAATTTTATTGAAAGTTTCACATCGCTGACATCGCTAATCCCCATTCCAGATTTCCTCTCACATTTCCACCTTCTGGATGATGTCAGTCAATGGCTATTAGTCAACAGAGATCCATACTCCTAAACAACTCTCCAGCACTTCCTTCCGACCCAACTCTCCACATCAGCGCACCTTTGGATGTCTACACCCACCACCTCTCATTGTACCAGGAAGTTTTCCTTTCAGAACTTCCTCACACGATCCTCTACAAATGGTATTCATCACCATATCAAGACAACAGGTGTCTGGCACCGGATCTTTCTGCGCATGGTAAACAAACATTCATCAAATAGTAAGAAATAGGCCTCTACCGAAAGGCTCAAGCCTACGGTCGTCACCCTTATGCATAGTCCTAAAATAAATGGCTCTCAACATCAGTGTGGGGATGTCAGACACTTGAATATGCAGACAGAACTGGAACACAACCCTATCCCAAACATTGCCAACGTGACCTTCTACTTACATAATGTGAAGGTTTCCTCCAGGCTCAACCTCCTGAAGGGGTAATTTCAGGTGCCATTAAAACCAGAAGAAATCACTAAGACTGCCATCACCAGTCAGTTTCATATACCCACCTTATATAACACCTGTTTTCATCTTCGTAATGCTGGGGCCACTTTTCAACGACTCATGGATGGCATCTAAGGAGACCTCCTCATCTGTGTATGTTACTTAGATGACACCTGTGTTTTATTATTCCAAAGATCAACACCTTCAACACCTACACATCGAGCTCAACCACCTACAAAAGAATAGCGTTATAGTCCGGTATGACAAGGTTACCTTTGGCGTCAGGGAAGTCTCATTCTTAGAGCACCGCATCACTCCTGAAGGATTTCAGCGGCTCCTTAAGAAATTACCAACCGTTCAGAGCTTCCTCACAGCCTCGTCTGTCAAAGCACTTAATTCTTGGGCATGACCAACTATTATCACCGTTTCCTACCAACCATTACCACCACTCTTGCCCCGATCTAAGCCTCCCTAAAGGACAAGCCAAAAGACCAGAAGGGGGGTCCCCTCAAAGATACAGCATTCTACGACGCAAAATATGCCATATCAACCACTGCTGCTCTCACGTTTCCAGTGACATATGCAACTTTCCTTCTCTCCACCAAGGCCAGTGAAGTCGCTATTGGTGCAGTAGGTGAGCAGGTGGTCAATGGTTAATCTGGCCCATTGGCCGTTTTCAGTAGAATTCTACCTTCGACTGCAAATTGCTGGTAGGTACGCCTTTCTCATTTACGAGGACCATATGCCTCTCGTGCACGCATTTACTCGAAAGTCCAATGCCATGTCTACCCACCAATACTGACATCTTGCTGTACCTGAATACAATTGTACCCTTCAACAAATTCCTCGGAAAAAAAAATCCCATTGCTGAGGCCCTGTCAAGAAACACATTGGCCGCCATTCAACTAAAATTGGATTATAAAGTTTTGGTTGAAGGCCAATGTAAAGATCCAGAGTACATCCTGCACATCTCTATATTGGGAGGAAATCCCCCTTGACGACTCCACCACCACTCTATTTTACGACGTCAGTACTGGTGGACCTAGATCATGGATACCTGCCCCCATGCACCAACTTCGGTTTGATTTCATTTATGGCCTTTTACATCCCAAGTGCCGATCTACTTCACAGCTACTGAAAACAAAGTTCATTTGGCACATCATTACTAAGGGTGCACAGAATTGAATCCAGTCCTCTACTTCAAGTAAAATTTCAAAAGTAAATCAGCTCAACGATTCAGGAGTGGGATACTTCCCTCAGCCTCGGCAAAGTTATGTCAACATTCTCCTACTCATATCATAATGACATTATTACCTGTTTATCATCATCAATTCGAAACTGCAACACATGCCTCATGTACATCTGCCTTACTCTCAGGATGGATAGCTAGATTTGGTATTCCTGAGGATATTACTTCTGAGAGGGGCACCACTTTCACCTCTCAATTGTGGCCATCATTGGTGAATCTCCTGGAAATCATCATACATCAGACAACTGCCTAAAACCCTGCCTCCTACGGGATAGTTGAACGTATTCATCACACCCTCAAAGCAGTTTGATATCGCACTGAAAAAGGTCCAACTATTCTACCCATATTTTCTGGGTACTCCTGGACTAAGGACCACTCCTAAAGATGCCCTGCCTTTATCGGCAGCTGAGATTATGTTTTGCAACCCGTTGGACTTCCCTGCCATTTTTGTCTGTCTACAATCTCCTCCAACAATCTCTATGGCGTACATCACGTTGTGAAAAATTTACTCCATACTTCCAGACATACAAGGCCCCTGCTAAGCAACACATACCGACTTACTTACATTCAGAAATGCATGATTTTTTTACGCAATGACACTAGAAAGCCAACGCTAACACTAGGCTACACTGACCCATTCCCCGTGATCAGTTATACTCTGAGGGCTTTCTTCAATATTCGTGGCAAAGAAGACTGGGTCTTCACTGGTCGCCTAAAACAAATACATCTCCTGCCATATGACATGACTACAGAATGCCTTTCAAGAGTAGGGCACCCAATTTGACATGTATGTCTTATACATGTTTAATACACGTTCGTACACTGTAACATGTTTTATCTTATCACTCACTTTTCCCGTCACTGTTAATAAACCAACCTGTATTAAACCAATAGCTTATGTTTAATTTTGTTTGAATTTTTGTGACGTTCTTGCTTGTAAATCCTTGTATTTTAGCTCGATGTCTGTTCAATTATGTTTAGTTTCATTCACCTCACCTCTCAGTTATTACCTAACTGGTCCCTCATACAGTCCAGTCTTTGTAGTAAGACTCACAGCTTCTAGATTGAGCCAACCACAATAAATAAAATGTTAGTGTTCCCATTTCCACGTGGTTGAATTTTTACAGGTGACTATAACCTCTGGACTCTTTTGGTGCGATCCCATATTAAGTAAGGTATCGAAAGGGTCATCCGTGTATATATATATATATATATATATATATATATATATATATATATATATATATATATATATATATATATATATATATATATATGTATATATATATATATATGTATATATATATATATATATATATATATATATATATATATATATATATATATATATATATATATATATATATATATATATATATATATACATATATATATATATATATATATATATATATATATATATATATATATATATATGTGTGTGTGTGTGTGTGTGTGTGTGTATAGGAATATATATATATATATATATATATATATATATATATATATATATATATATATATATATATATATATAAATATATATATATATATATATATATATATATATATATATATATATATATATATATATATATATATATATATATATATATATATATATATATATCTATATATATATATATACACACACACATATATATATATATATATATATATATATATATATATATATATATATATATATATATATATATATATATATATATATATATGTATATATACAGTATATATTGTAATGGTCTCGTTGGACCACAACACACACTAGGTCTACAGGACCATAAATAATCAATATTTAGGTGTTCAAAAGGCAGCAAGCCACAAAGGTGGAAGCAAGCCCAGGTAAATGCAGCACAAGAATAACTCAAGGGGGATAACAAAACAATGAAATAAAAACCAATATATATTACAATTCAATAAAATATAGAAAATAATAGCTAGGCCTCATCATTAACATTAAATCAAAAATACCACTTACGAAACATATACCCAAATTACCAGTCAACACATTCAACCTCTGAAGGAGGAAAGGGGGCCCAGAGAGGAATAGAAAACAACGAAAAGAAAGAATAACCTAATTTTTACATGCTAACGGATGATGAAGGTCTCCTCCCATAGGTCCTTCAATAAGGGCAGCAGACGGCAACTCTCAATACCATTATAGAGCTCCAACAGGAAATTAACCTGACACTGCAGCACAGCCGTAATCATATTCATTCATGATTATGGACGCCGGATCCCAATAATCTTCGTCAATAATTTACAAGAAATGAATGACACTCCTTACCGTCGCCAAGCGAGGCCCCTCTGGCAAGTACTGCACCAGAGGCAATAATAAAATGGTAGAGATGTGAAGTAACGGCCAGCTGAGGTGAAGATATATATATATTCGTTCAGAGACTTGCTGTATATCCAGAGGTAATAGGCTCACAAATCAGGGTGCAGATACCAACTGCCTGTAGCTTGGAAACCCAGTCTCAAGTCAACTCAGCAGAGCCAAAATATGGAGGGGAGAAACAGGGAGGATTAGTCAACAAGACTATACAAAAATACCACTGGAGTGAGGAGACCCCTACTAACAAGAAGGCGAACTAACCATGAACTTTAAAGCCTTCGAAAAAAAATGAAAGAGGAACTTAAAAACTAACCTAAGTAAGCTAATACATTATAAAAAAAAACCTAAGGCTTACTTACACCTCCTCACCCAGAGAAAAAAAAAAAAAAACTTTTTTTTTTCCAAGACAAAAGTGCAAAATTAAAGACAAAAATGCTGAAATTTACTTTAAAAGTTAAGGGAATCAAGTATACAATATACACTTGAAATATAATGCAAACAACAAACAAATGGATTAAAATGTTAACAAATATTAAGTATCACTAACACCATACACCAAATAATTGCACAAAGTCCCTCATCCAAGACTAAAATCATAAGACCCACCTGTATTAATAATTTATTATCACCATATGGGATCACCTAGGTTGCAAGAGGAGAGGGAGTGGCAACAAAAAAAAATATATGCTACAAAACCAAATTGTCATACACCAATCACCAACAAAATATAGTATCCAAATAAAGGATTCATTACCTGGGTAACTTTCAAATACTTATACTAACCGGTGACATTCTTAATGCCTCATAGGCTACCTTAAATATACACCACATCCTTCGTCAAATATAAATAGTACACCATTTTGCTGTTCACACCAGACTGGCAAGGTATGTGAAGGGAAAGGAGGTTCTTCCCTGGTGAATTGTTCAAAGCCGTGAAGGTATCATGATTTAATGTCCCGAAAATATCATACACCTTAGCTGTACTTTTTCACAGCACAACCCTCATAGCACCTGCACATTAACCTTTCACCCAAGTGTCTTGAACACATAAAATGTTACAGCACTAACACAGCACTTTTCTTTTATGCACTATTAACAATACTTTGGAGTCCACACTCTCCTGACAAAGGGGTGTATAAACAAATCAGTTTGTCACAAAAAATCTTAACCTAATTTACATACCCAACTAACGTAATAAATACCATCACCTGAAACATAAGGAGTCCAATATAGGATCATTCATAAATTCCTAAATCACCACACATAACCAGATAATTTTTGACAAAACCTCAGTTTTAAGCATAATTCAACAAAAAAAAAAAAAATCAGTTAATTATAAACTTCACCACCTCCACAAGCAATTAAAGACAGATATAATTAACCCATAAAATAACAGTTGCATGCATCAACGAACAATAATAATCTTACATTTGGTCAACATCCATCTATCATATCAAATCATAATCAACCGTCAATACTACGTCCAACATTGGAGTGTTACATTACATAATCTGTTCAACAAAAATAAATAATTATTACCACTCAAACAGTTACCACGAGTGACAGAACTTACCAACAGGTGAAGAAAAACCCTTATAATTATCTCGTTCGCACTTACTCTGCCAGCCGGGACAATGCATCGGCCACCATATTCTCTTTACCTGGGATATGCTTAAACTCTAGATCGAATTCTTGGACCAAAATACTCCAACGCATCAATCTCTGATTCTTATTCTTGTACCGATTCAAGAACGTTAATGGATTATGGTCCGTACAAACTTTAATGGGCCCACCTGAGGAGGAGAGATAGACATTAAAATGAGTTAACGCTAAGATCAAGGCCAAAGTCTCCTTCTCGATAGTGGAATATTTTCTTTGAGGCAAAGTGAGCTTTTTAGAAAAATACGCCACCGGGTGGACGATACCATTTTCGTCAGCTTGACTCAATACAGCACCAACCCCCACATCACTCGCATCAGTGGCAAGCTGAAATGGAGCGTCAAAATTTGGAGCTGTTAACAAAGGCCGACTAATGAGGACCAGTTTTATCCTCTCTAATGCATCCTGAGCCTCCTTACTCCAAACAAATTTAACATTTTTCTTCAATAAAGCAGTAAGAGGTTCCGCAATGTCTGAAAAATTGCGAATGAATCTGCGATAATAGCTTGCCATCCCTAATACCCTTCGCAAATCTTTCCTACATTTAGGAACCTCTACTTTACGAATGGCCTCAATGTTAGCCTCCTTGGGAGCCACCATACCTGCTCCTATCTCATGTCCAAGATATACCACCGTTGCTTTTGCAAAATCAGACTTCCTTAAATTAATAACCAGGCCTGCTTTCCTAAGTACTTTGAATAAGGCCTCAATTCTCTTCAGGTGCAACTGCCAGTCGTCGCTAAAAATAACCAAGTCATCGATATACACCACACACCCCTCTAGACCACTAACCAACGAATTCATAAGTCTCTGAAAGGTGGCAGCAGCGTTTTTCATCCCAAAGGGCATTACCTTACACTGAAATAATCCCTGTTGGGTTACAAAAGCCGAAACACTCCTGGCCCTTTCCGACAAAGGCACCTGCCAATATCCCTTTAATAAATCAAATTTTGTAATGTATTTAGCCCGACCCATGCGATCAATACAATCTTCCACACGAGGCAATGGAAAACTATCAGCCTTGGTCACCTCATTAAGCTTCCTATAATCGAAACAAAGACGACAGTCTCCGTCCGATTTCTTCACCAACACAACCGGAGATGACCAAGGACTACAACTCGGCTCTATTAAATTATGCTTGAGCATATACTCAACCTCTCTAGCAACAATCTCATTTTTTTTTTTTGGGTTCAACCTATAAGGAGCCTGCTTCACGGGCGTGGCGTCCCCTACGTCCACGTCATGCTGCAAGATCGTGGTCTTGCCGGGCACATTAGAAAACAAGTCCTTATATTTTAAAACTAAATTTCTCAAGGATTGTTGCTCATCCTTACCCAAGTGACCCAACATCTGAGGTAAATTTTCTATAGCCTCGACATTACCTGCCAGCCATTCACTATCTTTCAAGTCCCTGTCCTCTGAAAAAGAATTATTATTATGCTCATCTGAAAAAGAAGCATTATAACCGACCGAGTCATTTCTACCGTCACACAGAGTCGCAATTGGCCTAACCTTCTCTCTTTCATGGAAAGCTTTCATCATATTTATATGTACCAATTGATGAGGCCTTCTCCTATCGGGGGTTTCCACCAAGAAGTTAACATTATTTACCTTCTTCAATACCTTCCATGGTCCCTGGAAAGTAGCTTTGAGAGAATTACCTGGGATAGGTAACAGAACCAGTACCTTCTGTCCTACGTCGAAGTCCCGGGTCACAGTCTTTCTGTCCAAATAAAATTTCATTTTCTTCTGACTTTTCAACAAATTCTCACCTGCAAAAGACCAAGCCCTGGTTAATTTAGCATTCAAATTATTAAGGTAATCAATCAAATTCAAATCAGGGGCATCTCCCTCCCAAGCCTCTCTCACAATATCCAGCGGACCCCTTACAGAATGTCCAAAAATCAAATTAAAAGGAGAGAGACCGAGAGATTGACCAGGAATAGAGCGGAAAGCGAATAAGAGGAATGGAAGGTTTTTATCCCATTCAGCCCCATTCCCAATACAATATTTCTTTAACATGCTTTTCATAGTTTGGTGAAAACGTTCCAAAGCACCCTGTGACTCTGGATGATAAGGCGAGGAAGTTACATGTTTAATGCCCAATTCAGTCATTTTCTGCTTAAAATAACGACTCGTGAAGTTAGTACCGCAGTCTGACTGAATTACCTTCGGGAGACCAAATTTTGAAAAGAAACCTATTAATGCCTCTACAATCTTTTCACTCCTTATGGACCGCAAGGGGATTGCCTCGGGGTACCGAGACATACGATCCATAATAGTGAAAATATACTCATTTCCACTCTTTGACTTTGGGAGAGGACCAACAACATCAATTAACACTTCCCGAAAAGGTTCAGACACAACTGGGATAGGTATTAATGGAGCCTTTGGAATAGGTAGGTTAGGTTTGCCGACTCTCTGACAAACCTCGCAACTATTAACAAATTTTTTAACATCACCTTTCAGCTTGGGCCAAAAGAAATTATTTAATAACCTACTGACTGTTTTGTGAATACCAAAATGTCCCGCCATCACATTCTCGTGAGCTAATGACATCAACTCATGACGGTAACATTCAGGAACCACAATCTGTCGTATAATTTCGTAATCCTCCCCCGAGGCATGCATTGGTCTACTTATTCTGTATAATATACTATTAATTACCTTAAAAATAGGAACTGTCACGTTCGTTATCTCACCAGACTCAATAGGGAGACTACCAAACTCCTTTTTCTGAGCCGAAACAAGTTCTTTAAAAGTCCAATTGGGTTTTAATCTAACACTACTACTACTGTCTACAGATACATCACTACGTCCTAAACTACTCAAATCAACGTCGACTGTTGACTCTGCAGCGTCAACAGCCTTTGCCTTAGCACGAGTGACTACCCCTACTTCCACATCCGGATTAATCACAATTGGCACATTTTTATTTTCATACACAATCTCATTTCCGAGAACCACATCCACCTTTTTAATCGGAAATTTATCAACAATAGCCAAACGGACATTCCCCGAAAAATAAGGACAACTAAGATGAAATAGACCAATTGGATAAGATTTTACCGTGTCCGGAAAACCACTCAAAATAACAAACTCCCGATTCTCATACACAAAATCATTCGGGACCGAATCTCTAAGAATTAAT
>NC_090732.1:74670512-74683012 GCF_036898095.1 Palaemon carinicauda
ATACTGGATAAAATTGTTGAAAAATATGTACCGAAAAAAAAACAATAAACAAAAGACGTGCATGCCAAGAGACAGAAGGATCTTATTTCAGAAAATTAGAAAGTGGAAGAAAAATCTTGCAAAAGAAAAAAATGTGTGGAAAATGAGGGAAATAAAATGTAAGATAGAAAATGCAGAACAAAAGATTATACAGACGAAAGAAAATGAAAAAAGGGACTTAGAAGAAAGGACACTTCAAAATATAAAAAGAAACCCCAAAGTACTTTACTCCCATGCAAAAAAAGATGAATAAAGGGAGATTAGAAATAGGCCCTCTAAGAATTGAAGGACGGCTAACGAATGAAAAAAAGGAAATATGCAACATATTAGCAGAAAAATATAAGAGTGAGTTCACGTCAAGAATTGCGAATGAGAATAATGAAATGTTGAATATCTAACGGATATAGATATTATTGAAGCAGATATTGTCACGGCTATAAACGAAATTGAAAATGGATCGGCAGCCGGACCAGATGGAGTTCCAGCGATTTTGTTAAAAAAAATTGCAAACACTATCACGAAGCCGCTTGCAATACTGCTAAGACAAGGTGTAGATATGAGCGAGATATATGTTAAACATAAATTAGCTTATATAACCCCTATCTTCAAAAGTGGATCAAGACTAGAGGCAAGCAATTATAGACCTGTTAGTCTAACATCACATATTATGAAAGTGTATGAGAGGGTAATAAAAAAGAAAATAATGAACCATTTGGTTAAAAATAATTGGTTTAATCTGGGTCAACACGGTTTCGTGCCTGGAAAAAGTACACAGACCCAACTGATAGCACACTATGAAAACATATACAAAAATATGATAAATGAAAAAGACACATATGTGATCTCTCTAGATTTTGCAAAAGCCTTTGACAAGGTAGACCATAACATATTGGAGAAAAAAATGAGAAAGCATAATATTGTGGGAAAGATAGGAAAATGGGTAAAAGAATTCCTGCAAAACAGAAAACAGATAGTGGTTGCAAATGACGAGAAATCAGATGAAGCCCAGGTAATATCTGGTGTGCCACAAGGTACGGTATTAGCTGCACTGCTGTTTGTTATTATGATCTCAGATATAGACTGTGATGTTGAAAACTCCCTAGTGAGAAGTTTCGCTGATGACACAAGAGTAAGTAGAGAAATTACTTGTGATGAAGATAGGAACTCACTACAAAGAGATCTAAACAAAATATATGAATGGGCGGAGATAAATAGGATGGTATTTAACTCCGATAAATTCGAATCAATAAATTATGGAAACAGAGAAGGAATGGTATATGCATACAAGGGACCTAATAATGAGACAATCACAAACAAGGAAGCAATTAAAGACCTTGGTGTAATGTTAAATAGGAATATGTTATGCAACGACCAAATAGCAACACTGTTGGCTAAATGTAAAGCAAAAATGGGAATGTTATTCAGACACTTTAAAACAAGGAAAGCTGAACACATGATTATGCTTTACAAAACTTATGTACGTAGTACACTCGAGTACTGCAATGTGATATGGTACCCACACTACCAAAAGGATATTGCGCAAATAGAGAGTGTACAAAGGTCCTATACTGCTAGAATAGAAGAAGTTAAGGACCTTGACTACTGGGAAAGACTGAAATTTTTAAAACTATACAGTCTAGAAAGGAGAAGAGAACACTACATGATAATACAAGCATGGAAGCAAATAGAAGGAATTACTGAAAACATCATGGAGCTAAAAATATCAGAAAGAGCAAGCCAAGGTAGATTAATAGTGCCAAAAAATATACCAGGTAAACTAAGAAAGGCGCTCAGGACATTAATCCACTACGCACCAGCATCGATAATGCAGCGACTATTTAATGTGCTGCCAGCTCATCTAAGAAACATATCAGGAGTGAGCGTAGATGTGTTTAAGAATAAGCTCGATAAATACCTAAGATGCATCCCAGACCATCCAAGACTGGAAGATGCAAAATACACCGGAAGATGCATTAGCAACTCTCTGGTGGATATACGAGGTGCCTCACACTGAGGGACCTGGGGGAACCCAAACAAAAAATAAGGCAATAAGGGGCTTCCAAAAGAACACCTCTGGACCTTATCTTCCAAATGAGAAGATGAGGGCGTATCTTTTCCCTAAGGCATCAGCTGATGCAGTGATTCCCCAGCCTCAAGAGGAGATCCCTCAAGTTCAGATCCAGGTGGATGCTGAAGTCGCGGTCGCGATGCTAGACATCCAGTTAGATGACAGGATGTCTGACGTGGACGAGCGTCTGGAGGAAGACCTCCTGGCAGAAGCCCAGGATGAAGTTCAAGCCCCAGACGTTGTAGAGGAAGAGGTCGACGAGGTGTCGGCTACTCCGGTTCAGATTCCGGAGCCTATTCCCTCAACATCGGCCGGTCTCCCAGTAGAGCTGGGACAGGCCCTCTCCTCCATTGTTGGAATGATCCAAGAAATGCAGAAGGAGAATCAGGAGAAGGCGGCTGCAATGGAACTGCGGATGCAGAGCCTTGCAGAATCACATGGGCCCCAGAAAAGGCTCAATGTGAAAGACCTTCCCTTGTGCTCAGATGCTAACCCATGGAGGTATGCTGAGCACATGCCGATGACGACTGGAAAGATCGTCATCTCGGATAAGCTGGGCTCAGTTCCCCTAGAGGAGGTGGAATTCTGGCCCAGCAAGGCATCATATCCGGACTGTTATGTCCGGCTGAGGAAGGAACCAGCTTCAAAGGAGGAGACAGAGCCGAAGGAGGTCATAGTGATGGACCATGCTAAGGCTCAAGCTCTACTTTAATCCTCGATGAAAGAGAGGGGCTTCTCTAACTCAAAGGTAGCTGCATTGAGCAAGAAGCTCCCTTCCTTTGTGTCCTCTCCTGCAAGAGCCTTCCCCTTTTTACAGAAAGGGTTTGCGGATGTACTAAAAGCAGTCAAGGCCGGCAAGCCTTGCCCCTCCCTGGAGGAGTGTAAACCCTTGTCGCTGGCCCTGCCTATGGACCACAAAGACTGGAAGGACGTCCATCTTACGTTCTCAGTTGGGAAGTTGGAAGCTGATATTGCCGGACGTCAGTTCGGCTAGGACCTCCCTAAGCTGTCTGACTTTCTTTTGCGAAGATAGTTCGAGACAAAAGAAAGACTGGCTGCCTCAATGTCTCTTCAGACTACTCTTGAGACGATGGCAAGTGACCCCAAGGTCCATGAAATGTTCATGGTGGTAGCCAAGACTCATCTGGCCACAGTGACGAAGGACCTTTATGGCTTCGTCAAGGCGAGGAGAGCTTGTAGGGAGTTCGTGTTCACCTCGGCTGCGGTGAGGCACGAACCAAGGAAACTAATCTCCTCCAATATTTGGGGCAAAGACCTTTTCCCTACCGATTTGGTCAAAGAAGTTGTTGATAAAGCCGCCTTGGAGAATAGAAACCTTCTCCAGAAGTGGGGCCTGGCTATCAAAAGAAAGTCTTCCCCGGATGAGGGTCCTCAACCAAAGAGGAAGACTATGAGGACTAGGCTACCGTCTCGGCCAGCCAAGCCTTTTAGACAGCAACAGCAACTGCAATTGGCATTGCCTCCAGTGCCCCAGATGGTGGCACAAACCCCGACCACTTTTCAGTGGGTATCCCAGGCTGTGTCGACACAGTCCACGGCATTCACCCCAACGTTCGAAGGGCAGTCTTCTTCCTTTCGAGCAAAGCCTAGAGGAGCAGCCAGAGGCTCGTCTAGGTGCCCCTCAAGGGGAAGGGGATTCAGGGGTGGTCGTGGTCAGGAAGGCAAGACCTCAGGACGGCAGTCCAAGTGAGATGATACCGGTAGGAGGGAGACTTCTGAAATTTCGGGATCGATGGACCTTCGATCCCTGAGCCCACAGCCTACTCAAGAATGGACTGGGCGGGAGCTGGTACAGCACTCCACCCCCGTGCCTTCGGTTTTTCCAACACTCCACCCCCGTTCTGGAGTAGTACGTTCAAGAACTGTTAGAGAAAAATGTGATCCGAAAGGTGAAGTCCATCAAATTCCAAGGGAGGCTGTTTTGTGTTCCCAAGAAAGACTTGGAAAAGCTCAGAGTCATTCTGGACTTATCGCCACTTAACAAGTTCATAGTGAATTGCAAATTTAAGATGCTAACACTGCAACACATAAGGACCTTACTGCCCAAGAGGGCATATTCCGTCTCTATAGACTTGTCAGACGCCTATTGGCACATTCCAATCAGCCGCCGACTCTCCCCCTACCTAGGGTTCAGGCTACAACGAAGACTATACGCCTTCAGAGCCATGCCATTCGGGCTAAACATAGCCCCAAGGATTTTCACGAAGCTTGCGAGCGTAGCTCTCAAACAATTACGCCTAAAGGGAATTCAGGTAGTAGCCTACCTGGACGACTGGTTGGTGTGGGCAGCATCCGAGACAGAATGCTTGCAGGCTTCCAGTCAAGTGATCCAGTTCCTAGAGTACCTAGGCTTCAAGATCAACAGAAAAAGTCTCGACTTTTTCCATCTCAAAAGTTCCAGTGGCTGGGAATCCACTGGGACCTTTTGTCACACTGTTTCTCCATCCCGGCGAATAAAAGGAAGGAGATAGCGGGTTCTGTAAAGAGACTTCTAGATTCCGAAAGGATATCAAGACGCGAACAGGAGAGGGTACTGGGCTCTCTCCAGTTTGCTTCAGTGACAGACCCAGTGCTAAGAGCACAGCTGAAGGATGCAACCGTAGTTTGGAGAAGTTATGCATCAAACGCGCGAAGAGATCTGAGAAGACCAGTTCCGCTTACGCTACGTACTCTTCTCAGGCCGTGGTCCCAAGCCAGACATCTAAAGAAGTCGGTTCTTCTTCAGCCACCTCTCCCGTCGGTGACGATTCACTCAGACGCCTCAAAGGAGGGATGGGGAGGTCACTCTCATCGGAAAAAAGTCCAGGGGACTTGGTCCAAGCTATTCAAGACCTTTCACATAAACTTTCTAGAAGCTATGGCAGTGCTCCTTACCTTAAAGAAATTCTCCCCGCGTCACTCGATCCACATAAGGTTGGTGATGGACAGCGAGGTAGTTGTGAGATGCTTGAATCGACAAGGATCGAGGTCACCACCTCTCAACCAGGTGATGTTGGCCATTTTCCGATTGGCGGAAAAGAAGAAGTGGTACCTGTCGGCAGTTCACCTTCAAGGAGTCCGCAATGTGACAGCGGACGCTCTATCCAGGTTCACACCGATAGAGTCGGAATGGTCCTTAGACGCAGGATCATTCTCCTTCATTCTGAATCAAGTCCCAAAACTGCAGATAGACCTCTTTGCGACGAAAGACAACAAGAAGTTGCCCCTGTACGTGTCCCCGTACGAGGACCCCTTAGCGGAAGCAGTGGACGCGATGTCCCTCGACTGGAACAGATGGTCCAGGATTTATCTGTTCCCTCCTCACAACCTTCTGTTGAGGGTCCTCAACAAACTGAGATCCTTCAAGGGGGTAGCGGCAATAGTGGCCCACAAGTGGCCGAACAGCGTGTGGTTCCCCATGGCATTGGAACTACAGCTGAAGTTTGTACCGCTACCACATCCAGTTCTGACCCAGCGAGTCCAGAAGTCGACTGTCTGCGCTTCATTACAGAAAACCCGGACCCTGCAGCTCATGATTTTCTCTCCCTAGCGGTGAGAAAGCGTTTCGGGATTTCGAAAGCCAGCATAGACTTCCTAGAGGAATATAAGTGCAAATCTACTAGAAGGCAATATGAGTCATCTTGGAGAAAATGGGTGGCCTTTTGTCAAGGCGAAGAATCCGCAGGAGATCTTGACAGACTTCTGCTTATCTTTCTTCTCCACCTCCATGGTCAAGGATTGGCAGCGAACACGATTTCAGCGTGTAAATCTGCTTTGACAAGACCCATTCTATATACCTTCCAGGTCGACCTAGGTAACGAGATCTTTAATAAAGTTCCGAAAGCCTGCGCTAGGCTCAGACATTCAGCACCTCCAAAGCCCATTTCATGGTCTTTAGACAAAGTTCTTCATTTCGCTTCTCTGTTGAGCAATGAAGAGTGTGCGTTAAAGGATTTGACACAAAAAGCTATTTTCCTATATGCACTCGCGTCCGGGGCCAGGGTTAGTGAGATCGTAGCCCTCTCGAGAGAGGCAGGTCGTGTTCAGTTCCTGGATGGGGGAGAACTGAACCTGTTTCCGGATCCTATGTTTCTCGCCAAGAATGAGTTACCCACCAACAGGTGGGGTCCCTGGAGAATCTGCCCTCTGAAAGAAGATGCATCTCTATGTCCAGTAGAATGCCTAAAGGTCTATCTTCATAGAACTTCAGACTTCAGGGGTGGTCAACTATTCAGGGGAGAAACATCAGGCTCAAATTTATCTCTGAATCAACTCAGAGCGAAAATCACATATTTTATTCGCAGAGCGGATCCTGACAGTACACCCGCAGGTCACGATCCGAGGAAAGTTGCCTCATCCTTAAATTTCTTTAATTGTATGGATTTTGAACATCTCCGTTCATACACTGGCTGGAAGTCTTCCAGAGTGTTCTTTCGCCACTATGCGAAGCAAGTAGAGGAACTAAAGAGATCTGTGGTAGCAGTGGGTCGCTTCGTTAACCCTACTGTTTAACTCTGCGAGGAACAGTGGTTTTAATTGGGACGATTAATTCCAGGGTGAGTGTGTAGTTACATACTGTACTACAAACTAAATGAGGGCACTGAGTTGCCCATATAGACTGTTCCATTTCCAAAGGTGAACCTAGCATAAGTGCAGACATGTGTGCCGAGCGTTTCTAACGCTTATGTGATTGATTTGTAATACAGACTTTTATGACTTTGATACCTCGGTATCTTACAAAGTGGCATTTAATGTTTTTTCTTTCAGATAAACAAGTTCTGTTTACTATCATACTTATGCTTGAAGTTTTGGGTTCTCCTCTTCTTATATATATATATATATATATATATATATATATATATATATATATATATATATATATATATATATATATATATATATATAAATATATATATATATATATATATATATATATATATATATATATATATATATACATATATATATATATATATATATATATATATATATATATATATATATATATATATATATATATATATATATATATATATATATATATATATATATATATATATATGTATATATATATATATATATATATATATATATATATATATATATATATATATATATATATATATATATATATAATTGTTGTTAACCTGTCTATTTATTGTCTGTCAATAAACTTGTTCTTGAGAACCTTGCGTCTCTTTCACCTGTGTCAATTTATTGGTATAATTGAGCATTCATTCTATATACCTTATCTGGGATAATTCTAATAGAATTGTTCCTTTATGCAAGCTATGTTGCATTGGTTTATGATTCCCTTAACGGGAGGACTCCGTCCCATAAGGGGACGAGGGCGGTTTTACTAGTTTCTTCCTATGTGGATATAAACCTTTGTCCAATACAAGTATTGTGCGGATAACTGGTCGATATTTCATATTGACGCAGTGGTTCTTTACAAACTATGCTTTACTTAATATAGGGTGAGACCACTATATTAGCTTGCCTGGTATTCATACATAGGTATATGTACTCTTCGAGACTTTCCCTGAGCCCAGTAGGACTCTTCCCTGTAGGGAGCAGGAAGCTCTAACATGGTTTATAGTTAGCAGAAAAGATGTATAACGGTAACATCTTAGGTCTCTAGGTCTAGTCGACCGGGGAAAAATTACTTCCGGGGAGTACGGCACGTTCTGAGAATCCACAGATACAGTAATGCTCTGGTACACTTCCATCAGGACGACATGGCTTGAGCCCAAAAAACGTATTTTGAGCGAAGCGAAAAATCTATTTTTGGGTGAGATGGCCATGTCGTCCTGATGGACCCGCCCTTCCCTTTCTAAAAAAGGGCTGTTGGACCCCTCCCTACATACAGTATCTGTAGCACCTCGTGTACTCTACAAGGAATACAGATGGCGCCAGGATTGGCGCCAGGCACGCTTACGAAACGGGAGATAGGGAGCCTTGGGAGCGGCTCCCCCTTTTTCTTTCCCGATTTCGTTTCTTGCCAATTGACCCCTGCGATACGTAATCTCTGTTCGGGGTGTAGATTGCCATGTGGCGTGTCAAGAATACATCCTCTGATATGTCGCGATATCCCTTTCACGAGGGATACTCGCTCCAGGAGTTAGAATTCTGGTACCTTAAGGTAAATTCTCTGGGAATATCGCCGTAGTTGTAATATACCCTAGGAAGCTACCCAATAGGAACTTCCATCAGGACGACATGGCCATCTCACCCAGAAATAGATTTTTCGCTTCGCTCAAAATCCGTTTTATTTATATATATATATATATATATATATATATATATATATATATATATATATATATATATATATATATATATATATATATATATACTTTATATATGTATATATATATATATATACATATACTTTATATATGTATATATATATATATATATATATATATATATATATATATATATATATATATATATATATATATATATATATATACTTATATATATATATATATATATATATATATATATATATATATATATATCTATATATATATATATATATATATATATATATATATATATCTATATATATATATATATATATATATATATATATATATATATATATATATATATATATATATATATATATATATATATATATATATATATTTGTGTGTGTGTGTTTGTGTGTATATATATATATATATATATATATATATATATATATATATATATATATATATATATATATATATATATACATATATATATATATATATATATATATATATATATATATATATATATATATATATATATATATATATATTATGGCTGGCAAGCTAAACGACCTCTCTAGTTCCAAACTCACGTGTTCACTTTCACATTAAATCTTTTACACTGGGAAATATTAATACCCAAACTCTGAGACAGTTAAATAACTCCCAGACAGCAATATATGAAACACTGAATATCCAAAAGTCTCTCAAGTACACTGAAAACAAAACTGGGTAATTATTATTGTAAATATTCAAGCAACTTTAACTTTGGTTTATAATAGGATCCGAGTAAATATGCATTAAATCTGATGATTGGAATGATACACTCTTTATAGATTTAGATATATTATATATAAATTTACATAATCAAACAAATCACTTAAAACGTTAAGTCTGAACAAAACACAGATTGAGATATAAAGGTTATGATCTGAAAAATATATAATTCTTGACTTAAAATATTTAATCTGAATAAACCTTAGACTGAGACAAAAGAAATACTTATGAAAATTATGTAATCAATTATTTTACTTAAAACTAAATCTGAATACAATACGTAAGTTTGACAATTAATCAAAATTGATCAATAGATTAAGAAACAAGAACCTTCCTACAGTGCCTTTAACAAAAACTCTAGGAGAATTTTCACAAGTATTCACTATGATTACAAAAACTCGTCACACCAAATCCTTGATATTTCACTAAATACTTTCAAAACAATACACTGAGCTGCGTGCTAGAGTGAGAGAGAGAGAGAGGGATGGCAGTCTGAAGGCTGCGATTCTCTATCTATGTATGCAATCCTGAGGTTGCCTTATGCATGAAACTTAGCTACTTCCAGAAGCTTACAGGAAAACATGTCCTGGAAGCATGGAGGCTGAGCCAAGACATCAGATTTATATATTATTGCTCTCTCAAACTTTTATCCATGGAACATGAGGCACCCGAATCAATTTTCGCCCCTGTTCATATTTTGTATGGTCACATAACACTCAAACAGGTTACGTAAAACTTCATAACAAAAAAATGTGATAGAAAAAGTTAAATCTTGAAAATAACATAAATTTACATTTACTGACTTGAATAAAGAATACAATGAAATTAACGACGAAAATTATACATAATTCACATAACATACTTGAATCTATATCTACACAAGAGGAACTCATCTTAAGAGTTGGCTAACCTTTCTTCAATGCACATATGAAAACATGAATAAAATTATGAATTTATTATTGTATTTACACAGATATATATATATATATATATATATATATATATATATATATATATATATATATATTATATATATATATATATATATATATATATATATATATATATATATATATACACATAATCATCATCTCCTCCTAGGCCTATTGGCGCAAAGAGCTTCTCTTACATTTTTTCCCGTCGTCTCTATCTTGAGCTTTCAAATTCAATGCTTCCACATTCTATATATCCTACTTCACGCTTCATAGTCCTCAGTCATGTAGACCTAGGTCTTCCAACTCTTCTAGCGCTTGTGGATCCTTACTGAACTTTTGGTGTAATATTATCTCATGGAGAGTGCAAAGAGTATGCCTAAAACATATCCATCCACCCCTCATCATGAACTCATACACGTACGGAACTCGAGTAATATCCTAATAGATTCTTTTCGAATGTTTTCCTTCCATTTAAAGCCTACTACCGTTCTGAAGACTGGTTTCATTGTCATACCAGGATTCATGTCCATACAGTAACAGCGATCTCATTATACTGATATATATTCTGATTATTACATGTAATTTCGGAGGATTTGATTTCCAAAAAATTACTTAAGCTAGCCATTGTCTGATTAGTTTTTCTCAATCTTTCACAAAATTCTAATTCTAAGACCGTGTATTAGAGATCATAGTTCTTATATACTTAAACGATTCTACCTCATTAATCCTTTCTCTTTTCAATGCTATTTCATCTTCCATTGCTAACACAGTTCTCATCATCTCTCTCTCTTTCTTCTATATATCTTAAGCCGAACCTCATGGGATATTTCATGCATACTGGTAAGCAATCATTTCAAATCTTCTTGTGTTCTGCTCAGAAAGTATCATCAGCATAGTCTATGTCTGCTAATTTCTTATCGCCAATCCAGTCCAATCCTTCTCCACCATCTCCGACTGTTCTGCGTAGTGCAAAATCAATTAGAAGAATAAACAATATAGACGACATCACATTCCATTAGAGTGCTCTGCTGTTCACTAGAAATTCATTTAATTAGACTCCAACAACATTACCTTGCATAGGCTCTGCTCATGAACAGACTTAATCATATTCACATATATAATAATGCTGGACACTCCACAAAATTGGCCGGGACATAATATGAAAGTTTTTTTATAGTCCACAATTGCCATCAAAATAGAAATTTGGACAGTGCAACTTCTACCTTTTCGAAATCCTGCTTATCAATGTAAGTTTTTCCTCAATCCTTCTCTCCAGTCTCTTTAGAAAAAGCATACTATATATTTTCATAACAACTGACGTAAGTGTTATGTCTTTGTAATTATTGCAATCAGTCAGATCTCCTTTTTTTGCCATTTTTACCAACACTCTTCATTCCCACTCGTTGGGTTATGCCTCTTCATATCATATTCTACAAAATAACTTTGCAATAATTCTGGAAGTCACTTCACTTTCGGCCAGCATCATCTCGACTGTTATTCCATAGTGTTCAGTGGATTTCCTTCTCTGAGTTTTTTAATGATAGCTTTGACTTCAAACACACTTGATTCATTCATGGGCATATCAAGGTGTTCATCAACTTCAGAAATATCAATTAAATTATTCCCTCCGTATCTCCTATTCATAATCACACTAAAGTTTTCCACCCAACGTTCTTTTTCTTCATCTTCTGTTGTTATACCATATCCATTTTTTCTTACGAGCGATTCTTATGCCTTAGCCACAATCTAAATTAATAGGTTTGACAGTGTCATATGTTTTACTGTCTAAATATTCTTTCCAGTCATTCCTGGCTTTTGATTTGACCTCACTATGAATTCTTGAATACTTAGCCTGCCCTACCTTGTAATTTTCATTACTTCCTCGTAACTTTTAACAATCAATTTTTGTCTTTGTCTCCTTCTTATAGTATCGCAAGTATCTGCAGGTATACTTGGCTTTCTCCTTGTAACTGTGTGTCCTAAGTCTTCATTGCCAACTGACAGATATATGTTCTGAATATCACACCATTCTTCATCAATTATCTGCTCTTTGTCTCTTAAAGTCTCCAAGACTGCAAATCGATTCCTTCATTGTTCTTCTATCTGTCATTCTGTTGAGTTCCTCCAGTTTTAATTTTAGCGAGGCAAGGAGGACCTGGCGATCACTACCATTATCTGCACATCTGTTGCTTCCTACAATTCTCTGAGTTCTCATTCCATCTTTATTAATGGAAATTTGATCTATTTGATTTTTGTAATTGCCACATGGTGAAGTCTATGTATATTTGGGGAAGTCCTTGTGCTGAAAAAGAGTACCCCCAATGATAAGATTGTTTGATCTACAGAAACGTATAGAATGTGCTCCATTTTCATTTAGAACTTCGCCAAGACCCTTGACACTCATCACATTCTCTAAAC
>NC_090732.1:74688012-74690512 GCF_036898095.1 Palaemon carinicauda
ATGGTTATTATTATTATTATTATTATTATTATTATTATTATTATTATTATTATTATTATTATTATTGTTATTATTATTATTATTATTATTATTATTATTATCATTATTATTATCATTATTATTATTATTATTATTATTATTAGCTAAGCTACAACTCTAGTTGGAAAAGAAGAATCCTATAAGCCAAAGGGCCCCAACAGAGAAGTAGCCCAGAGAGGAAAGTAATTGAGGGACTAATTTAACTACAAGAGGAGGAATTAACAATTAAATAGAATATTTCAGGAACATTAACGACATTAAAAGGATTTATCATATTCAAACCATAAAAAATAGATTTATGTCAGCCTGTTGAACATAAAAACATTTGCTGATAGTTTAAACTTCAAAATTGAAATTTTAGCAACAATATTAAACAAATGCAGTAATATCTCTGCTATATTACTAATTCTATTTTTATTGCAAGCGCTTTCATTTGCCTAAAGCAAAACTGAACAGGGTTATCAAAGAGTATTGATAAGTGGATGGTTTTGTTGAAATTAAATGATCCATGTAATGGGTAATTTTGGATAAAAAATAGTTGTAGTTAGTGAGTTGTCTTTTAGGTGTTTGAAGATTTTCTAATGAGGATCCTTGCAACATTTTACCGGTCCGAGATTATAAAACTTAGGTCTTTATATTCTGTAGTTCCCTACATATCAATAATTTTCCCTTTAACATGCCCACTAAAAAATGGTTTGTAGGATAATTTTCCCGTTTTGTTTGAATCCAATCCACATGTTTTTACTAACTTGCATATTTACAAAGGAATTGTATAGAAATTGCATGAAAATCTGAGTGAAACGTCTCATCCTTGAAGATTTCTTCATACCTTAACATTGAAATATTGGATCTGGAGTTGTGAAAGTAATGATGATAATGACGATAAGAGTCACACCCAAAACTGAGGAATTAATTTATTCTGTTTTTTTCTTTTTTTTTTTCTTTTTTTTTGCCTCATTAATAGGTGTATGAAAGGCGAGTAAAATAGATATTCAATTCTTAATTATCTATAATCAATTGTAAATACCCAGAAAACAATGTAATAGAGAAAAGGTAAAAGAAATATGGATATTTTCTTCTACTGGCAACCTTGCCTTTGAAAGGTTTGCAGGATAATTTACGCTTATCAAGTGTTGTTTTCCCAAGCTAGTTGGGATTTGTTGCCTTTGTAACAAACTTTCGATTACAACCATTCAATTCTGTATATTGGTGAAGAAGTGTGAAGAACTAGACCGGGCAGTATGTAGAGAGCATAACTTCGCCTATATCATGCTGTATATCATAAAATCGGCAATTGTATTATGCACGCTTAGTAATTAGTTTCATGCAAACCTAATAAATATTGACTGTGATATAGTAAAAGACGTTTTTGACTTTTTTGTTTTCTTGACCTTAACCTTTGTCCATCTTACTTCCAAAATCAAATAAAAAAGTCCTTGCGTCATGGTCATTCATCCCACCAAATTTCATGAGATTCGGTCAAAGAGTTTTTAGTTTATGCGAATCAAAAATAAACAAAAGTACGAACTGTTGATAACAAACATAAAAACATAAATAAATAGAAGCCTATCAAAACATAACCATCCCAGCAAAGTTGGCTAATGTAATATTGTGATCGTTGGCTAGCAGTCCATAAGTTTATGTAAAATATTTTTCTGAAACAAGCAATTTTAAACACAATGGAATTGATGAAATGGGTCGGAGTAATAATAGACAAAGACCTGATCAAAATTACTGTGAATGTTGATTTAAAGATAAATTTACGTTTACAATAAGTGGGAAAATATTTAACTCTTAAACCATAAGTTCATGGAATATAAGGGTATGACTTAGGTGCTAGGGATCAAGACTACTGTCAAATTCTCTAAGAACGCCAGGATGGGGCTAGGTAGAAAATAAAGTTGTCAGTCAGGTATTCATATGAGATAATCTAGGGAAGATTTGCCTAAATCCTTGGGAGTCAAGGGAAAAGGTTTGCTTCGTAAGTACACAATGTTTATTTATTTCTTTACATTTATCCCCGATTGTATATACTCCTTGTCTGTGTATTATTTACATATATTTATTTTTTTTCAGTCTTTGTAATAATGGTAACAGTAAATACTACAATATAAGATATCGACATTATATTTAAGTTTCCTATTATAATTTCAGCTTTTGAAGGAAAAGAAAGAAAAACTTATCTATTTTTCATCATTACAGGAATCATTAACTTTTTTCAAAGCCTCTGTACATAAAGACGCACATGCACATACAAATTTTAGTTATATAATTTATTTTATAAAGTATTAAGACTTTTTAATAATATACAATGCTTGAACACAAAATAAAAGTTCTTGGACAAAAAGCAATTATTTACGGAGTCATTTAGGTTTCACCTTATTATCACAGTAGATGATCAAGAACTTATTATGGCACTGACCGAGGTCTGTTGAATCCCAGTATAAAGAATTGGACCCTT